>NC_141618.1:18747571-19061321 GCF_047967505.1 Dipteris shenzhenensis | reverse complement strand
CCTTCATTGCAGATTCTAGCCCATTGATGGTCAACATTGGGCTTATGCTTGTAATCACATCACAAGGGCAGCAAAGGAGGGCAAAAGACTCACTCTAGAACAATTTGCAAAGATAAGTTCATTCCATTATTATCCTGCAACAATCTGTATATTCAAGCATGAGATCAAGTATTTGATTGAGTCCGAAAGACTTAATCATTATGTCCATGGAAAGCATAAGATATCCTCAACATCAGAGGTCTTACAGAAGGAAAGGGTTATATGGACAACATTTGGTTCTCCAAATCCTGATTTGAAGCGAAAGGTCACAAAAGCAGACGCCGACACACTCACGAACTTCTATACTTCTTTGAGTGCAGTTGTGCCTAGGGGAACTCAAGAGCGAGAAGAAAGTATGACAAGCCTCAAGGTGGTGAGGGACAGATATGCCGACTACACTTCTATCATATTTCGTCCTATTGAAGTGTTCAATGAGATGCTTGAAACGTGCATTGCTTGTGAGCGTGGACACTTGACCTATGAAGCTCCTTTGTTTATCTCTGGCAAATCAAAGGTAATGGATAAGAAGGAGTTGACGGCAAGGATGTGGAGGCCTATAAAGTACTTACCTGATAAGTATGCATCCATGGCAGCACAAAAAATTTTAAAGAAAGAATGGTTTTTTGGAAAAAAAGACAAAGACCACTGCATGGAAGAATGCATCAATGTATAGGTGACGCGTGATGCAGTGCATAGTGCCATTAAGTATTTGTTGTCAGAGAAACAAATTCCACTTACTCATTGTAACATTGACTATAATGTGGTGAAGCATATAGCTTCTTTGTCAACACCCAAGGTAAAGCTATGGGCAAACAGGTGGATTTAAAAGAATGAAGATGGGTCAGAAATAGTAACCTCTTATATGAGAAAAGAAATCCCACAACATGTGGTTGCATATGTGGAAAGATTAATCAGCGAGATAAGGATGCCGACAGATATGCACCAAATCTTTCAATTCAATGTAGAGGTTACGGCAGAGTCTAGAAAGCTTGTGAACTTCAAGGGAGTCTCAGAAGATGACTTCTTCAAGAATGAGTCAGCATGGGATAAGCCACAACTATTCTTTATCAATGAAGTTTCTAGCCATGATATCCATAACTTCATTGATAGAATAGTATATACCACCATTAGCAAAGTGGCGATTTCCAACATTGTCATTTTTGTTGATAAAAAAGACAAAGAAGCCATGCAGGTTACTCTAGAGCAAGCATATTCATCAGATTTGAAGATCTATAGTGGTGTTTATGCAGCAAAGAGAGGCAAGAGAGAATGTGGCATAGCGATTCAATCTCTTGAATCATTCTTTTTGTGTATGCGGAGTCCCAACCTTGATCACTCCTTACAAAAGAACATAAGAGGGAATTCAAATAATTTGAGATTGATGCTAGAAGAGCAAGATATTCCCAGGTCCATACATTATCAAAAAAACAACTATGGAAGTCTTGCAAAAAGTGGGAGTCTCTTGCTTACCATGATGGAGAATTTGCTACCGGTAGGTTGGGAGGTCACCTTGTGCAGGATGGGATATTTATTTGAGGATCTCCTCAGAAAAGGCAACTCCACAAATATTATTGAAAATAAGCATTTCATGGCTTATTTCCAGCTTCAAGCAGATCTAACCACAGGCTATGAAAAAGAGATAGACCACAAGGACACCGATGACATGGATGATTACCTTGAAGATCATAATGTCCCAGTTGATGATGATGAAAAGATGGACTTACATGACCCATTCACAGAGAGGTTGGTGGATGAAGACAAACATGATGATGCCTTCTTTGATAATTATGGCTCACAGGGTTATGAAAAAAGGCCACTACGACAATACTTAGCGGTATGAACTCTCTATTTCTCAACTAAATACAATTTTTTAAATAAGATTTAAATTTGAAGATAATGAATCTAATCTCTCATTTTTGTTTGTAGGCAATAAAGGGAGAAGAAATGGATGAAGTCAATACGGAGGCACTCCCTTCTACTTCAACAATGCAACCACCTCTAAATTTGATTGAAGAATTAAATTTAGCTGCATTGGATAAAATAGAGAGCTCATTTGAAGTTAGGATCGTTTTGAAACGAGAACCTTAGTATTTGAGCTTTGGTAGAGAGGAGGTTTCAATCCTCTCCAATCCTTTAAAAAAAGTTAATGACAATGTTATCTTGGCCATTCTCAAGTAACGTTTGTTTATTTGTTGCTACTTCAATGAGCTAACATTTGTTTATTTATTCATAGTGTAGTTATATATCAGTTTCCTAGTACAGAATGCAAATCAATTCTATGAGCTAATGTTTATTTATTTCTTGGTGTAGTGTAGTTATTTCTCAGCTTCCTAGTGCAGTGCAGCATCGTGTCTACATGCTCGATGCTCTCCTTTCTTCTATTCTTAGCTCTCCTCAAAAGACTATAGAAGATGTTTGTACCTGGTTAAGCCCTTTGAATTTAGATGGGGTGCGAGTCATCTTAATGCCTTATCATGAGGTGTAAGTATCAACTCTAACCTTATTTTTACTATTTCTTTGGCAAGTTTGTGTAAAACAATAATCATTTTTATTCTGGTTGTGTAGCTCACATTGGAGTCTGATCTTCTGGGACCTTGAACTCAACTGTTTATGGTTTGTGAATTCAATGGAAGGCTATCATGCCAACTCCCCAAGGTAATTATTCTCTTAATATTTTTGATACTTTCTTATTTTGTATCTTATGATCATGACATATTAATATATTTAATATGTCATGATGGACAGTGCTGTATATCGGCTAGTATATGCTGTTAAAACAACCACGGAGCAACAAGATCAAGTAGAATTCACGTCTGCCAGTGGAGCAAAAAGATGGACACAACTGTGGGTGGAGAGTTGCCTACAACTGCATGTTGTTTCTTAGAGAGATTTTTTATTTGGAGTTACTAGTCAAAATGGAATCATATACAGAAGCCGATCTGCTAGCATTTTGGGCTGAGAGTATTCAGCGTCTAATTACTACCATTGGAAAACAACTTGAAAATATGACTACATTACAGCATATATAAAACCTTATCTTTATACTTGTATGCTTGTTCAAGCCTTTAATTGAGATGTGTAAATCTCATAACTTTTTTATATTTTCCTCCAAGAGGAGAAGAGACTGAGTCTAATGAAAGCATGCTCTCTTTATACTTCTATGATTATTTAAACCATTATTTTTATTTGGGATATGTAAATCTCATAACTTTTTGAATTTTTCCTCCAAGAGGAGGAGAGACTCACTCTAATGAAGCATGTATGAAACCTTTTTAAATTTTTGCTCCAAGCGGAGGAGAGACTCACTCTAATGAAAGCACGTATGAAACCTTATCTGCTTGTTAAAGCCTTTATTTGGGATGTGTACATCACATAACTTTTCTATATTTTTATGGCAGAAGGAGGATGTGGAGGACATAGCAAGTGAAGAAGAATACGATGTAGACTACTCTCTTAATAAGATGAGTCATGAAAATATGAATCAATTGGAGCAGATTGGAAGTTCATTCATCACTATGTTGTTAATTCGACAACAACCTCATTTTTTTGAATTTGGTGAAGAAGAGATTTCCATCCTCTTGAATCCTAAGAAAGAGGTTAATGTCAAAGTCATTACAACCATCCTCAAGTTTGAAACAGCCTTTTCCTTGGCTTTATACTTTGCTTATTTTGATTAAACCCAAGAAGCTAATAATTTTTTTTTAAATATAGTAATGTTATAGCATATTTTCCGCAAAATATATAAAGCGTTTCATATATGCTCGATCCTCATATTTCCGAAGTGCTTAGCAACAAAGAATAAACCATAGAGGATGTTTGCAAGTGGTTGAAGCACGTTCCTATGAATGACACACGAGTTATTTTTACAGCATATTATGAGAAGTAAGCATCAAACCCTACTTGTTTTTTCTATTGCATTAGAATTGTCTCAAACACAGTAATTATTCTTTATTGATAATGCAGCTCACATTGGAGTCTGGTAGTCGTGGACATCCTTGCGAAGAAGTGCTTCTTTTCCAACTCAATGACATCCGTCCATGACAATGTGTTAGAGTAAGTATAGACTACACTTGTTGTCACTTCTTGACATGTAGATTGATATGCAATGCACATATTCATTGTTGTTATATGTTTTGATGTGCAGATCAGCTCGAAAGTTAGTAGGTGCTATCGACATAGTAATGCGACAATGTGACTTGGCACAACAAATAGAGTATATAACATGTCAGGTATCACATCAAGAGAATAGCCACATCTATAATTGTGGATGGAGGGTGGTCTACAATTGCTTTTTGGTACTTGGTCAAATTTTTGAGATACAAAATGACACCACACTGTCAACATATACGGATTTGCATCTCTATGCATTTATAACATGTACCATTCGAGCAATCATTGATTCCGAAATGAATGCCGTCAAAGAGTCAAAGAGGATAGAAGACCTTAACTCTACAAACATGGCTTCATTGGAAGAATTGGGAAGCTCTTTTAATGTTAGGGTTATGATTCAACATAGACCTCAGTATCTTGAATTTGGGGGAGAGGAGATTTCAATTCTCTCTAGAGCTTCAAATGAGGTCAATAACAACGTTATGATGGCCATTATCAGGTTTGATACAAACTTTTTCTCTGCTTGATAATTCAATATTTTGATTAAATTCAATAAGCTAATATTCATTTATTTGTTGGTGCAGTATAGTTATCTCATGATTTGGTAGAGCCATACAAAACCGTGTGTATATGTTGGATTCCCTCCTTTCTCCTATACTTAGTGATAGCAGAAAGACAATAGCTGATGTTTGTAAATGGTTACAGCCTTTACATTTACATGGTGTGCGAGTCCTATTTATGGCATATCACGAGATGTAAGTCTCATGGCAACCTTTATTTTCATCTTATACTGGCAACATTGTGTTAAATAATAATGGTTCTTAATTATTCGTGTAGGGAACATTGGAGTCTGGTGGTTTGGGACCTTGAAGACAACTATTATTGGTTTGTTAACTCGATTGCAAGCTTTCATGGCTGAGTGCAAATGTAAGTATTCTATTAATTTGTTGTTACTTCTATATTATGTACCTTATGTAATAGACACACTAAGTTTTTTTAATATGTCATGATGAGCAGGTCGATTGAGAAGTTGGTATCTGCTATCAGAGAAACAGGACAGTACAAAGACTCGGTAGACTTCCAAAAGTGTTTAGTAGTAGAGCAAGAAGATGGGCATAGTTCTGGGTGGAGAGTTGCCTACAACTGCATGTTGATTTTCAAAGATATTTTCTCACTTAAGCCACAGATCTCATCGGAAAACTCTTTGGAGCTCAAATATTCAGAGGAGGATATATAATTGTTTAGGGCTAAAATCATTCGAGACATAATTACTGCCATTAGAATACAATGTGCAACTGAAGCAATATCAGAGCTTGCATTTAAGGAAGAGGAGACTGAGTCTACTATGAAAGCACTGCACACTACAGAAGAAGTAGAGTCCCAGTGTACACTTACAGCACCACAGCCTCCACTGGAAGCATCAAAAGAGTTGCCACAGCCTCCGCTTGCATTTAAGGAAGAGGATACTGAGTCTACTCCGAAAGCACTACATCCTACAGAAGAAGTAGAGACTGAGTGTACATCTAGAGCACCACAGCCTCCATTGGAAGCATTAGAAGAGTTGCCACAGTCTCCACTAGAAGCATCAGAAGAGTTGTGATGCATGTAAAAGTAGAGCATTCCCAATGCTTCTCTCACTTTATTCCAACCCTTATCCTTATCATCTCCACTCACTTAAAGTAGAACGTTCCCAATGCTTCTCTCACTTTATTCCAACCCTTATCCTTATCATATTGCTCTCTCTCTCTCTCACTTGTAATATATTTCACTCGCAAGTATCAATTCCCAATGCTCCACTCACTTAAAGTACAGCATTCCCAATGCTCCGCAAAATTTTATTCAGTTGGACAATCTCCACTCACTTAAAGTAGAGCATTACCAATGCTTCTCTCACTTTATTCCAACCCTTATCCTTATCATAGTGAACACATCGTGCCTCTCACTTTATTCCAACCCTTATCCTTATCATAGTGAACACATCATGCCTTAGTGCACTTGTATTCTTCCATCCTAGTCCTTCCACAAACACTCTCTTATTTCTTACATCCTAGTCCTTCTGAGTAACTTGTATTCTTCTATCCTAGTCCTTCCACAAACACTCTCTTCTTTCATCCATCCTGATAACTTGTATTCTTCTCTCCTAGTTCTTCCACAAACACTCTCTTCTTTCATCCATCCTAGTGCTTCTCATTAACTTGTATTCTTCCATCCTAGTCCTTTCACAGACACTCTCTTCTTTCTTGCATCGTAGTCCATCTCCCTTTCTTTATCATCTCCCCACCCATGGATGTCCTTGGCATTGTCGAAGATGTGGAGTTCGGAATTAACAATCTCAAAGAATGGATTGCTGACCAAGGAGCATAGAGAGAGGCCAGAATTCGACAAGGTTCTCCTTTGACACACATGGAGAGAGAAGAATTTGATGCACAAAGGCACGCAGAGAGGGAGGAGACTCTCAAGATAGTAGAGAGTGAAAGACTTTTAAGACGTATGATAAAAGCACGACAAGATCTATTAGACTTCTTAAGTAACCTGCGTTATCGCAACTCTCATCATGGGCGATTTGATGCGGATGCTGAGAGAACAATAAGAGCCTCCTAGAGAAATTATAAAGAAACAATTTGTGATTGCTTAAATTTCTTCTTTGCATGTAATTATGTTGAGGATACAGCTGTGGAGGCAGTGAAAGATTGGGTTGTTGAGAAGATAAGAGAGACCAATGATGAGATCTTCTAGACTTTGGGTGATTAAGAAGATAAGAGAGACTGTATTAAGGTGTTTTTTGACACCATATGGCTTTGAGTTATATGATCTACTTCTTGTACAAATGTGATGTGCTCTTTTTGAAATGTACTCTAGTTTTAATAACATGTCACGCCATTTTTCCTAATTTGATTTTTTAAAATCTTACTTTTTGTCTCTTTTAAGTATGTGATGTCCTCTATTTTTAATGTACTCTAGTTTTAATAACATCTCACGTCATTTTTTCTAATTTGATTTTTTAAAATCTTCCTTTTTGACTCAATGTTTTGTTTTATAAGAGCCTCTTTTTTTAAAACGTTTTATCCAAAATTATCTCACAAAATGAATTTGGACAGTGCACGAGTTCAAAATTAATGAAATAGGTGTTGAGTAGGTATATACTGACCATTAACAAGTCTGTCAAAAGTTGATATATACTAACCTTTTTAATCCCTCCATACATATCGACGATTAGTGCACCGCATGTGCTAAATGTTGGTGCCGCTTAATCATCAAAACAAGGCCGATGTGTAGTAGTGAAACCCTTGAGGGGGCATATGTTGGGATATTTTGTGTTTAAGGGATTGCTCTAAGGTGCATGTGTGCATCTAGTAGCAGTCACATAGGAGAAGGGAGGAGGGGGGATTAACCCCCCCTAACCTGTTGCGCGCGCAATAGGTTAGGGGGGGGTTAATCCCCTCCCTTAAGTGGGGGTCCTTTAGGGCCAAAAACAAAAACACGAATTTTTTTTTTTTAAATAATTTAAATAAAATAAAAAAAATAAAACAAAAAAATAATTTAAATTAAATAAAATTGAAAAAAAAATTAATTGTATTAAATTTAAATTTAAAAAATGTAAAAAAATTAAAAAAAAAATTAATGAAAAAATTAAATTAAATTAAATTTTAAATAATTAAATAAAATAATTAAAAAAAAATAAATTATATTTAAATTAAAATTAAAATTAAATAAATAAATAAATTTTAATTTTTTATAGAAAAATTAAATTAAAATTTAAATATATAAATATATAAATAAATAAAATAAAATTTTAAAAAATCAAATAAAATTTTAGAAAATTTAAATTAAATTTTTTTATCTATGTTTATAAAATATTTTGAATTAAATTATTTAAATATGTAAAAAAATATTAGATTAAAAAATAGTGTCTAGAAATATAAAAATATATTTGAAGTTTTGAAATTTCAATTAATTTTTTATTTTTAATATTTAAAATTTTAATTAACAATTTTTTTAATATTTTTGAGTTTGAAAATCATTGTAATTCTCATTTTTTGTTTTTGATTGCTTTGCAAAAAACTATGGCTTCGAGTTTTGGTTCCAAGGTGTCTTTCAAATATCTTGAACATGCTTGGTATTTTATGGAGTGCAAATCAAAGTATTTTTTGGTGATCACTGCCGAGAATGTGTCAAGCGTGAAATATTCTCCATAGGCAGTAAGAAATGGTGGCATGGTCTCAACCATCAACATTAAAGAAAATAATTTGATAGAAGTTGTGTGCAAAGGGGAGAATGATGATGTGGTCTACAAGTTACGAGTTATGCCCAAGCACTTCTTGAAGCCCTTACCAGATTCAATTGAGGGATCCCAAGAATTACTTAGTGCCTTGGAAGCATTGAAGAAAATGTGGGATGCATTTCCAAGTGGTAATGTTTTAACTTCAACAGCAGTAGTAAGTACGCCATCTATAACATGTAGCCGTCAAGTTGTACCACCAATATCTATGGCAATAACCACGATATCTCTAGCAAGAGTAACTACAATATCTGCAGTAGTAACTACAGTATCTCCAATTGTACCTACACCATCGACTGCTACAATTACAAGAACAGGAAGGAGTGATCGTGGAGCAGATTCAAGTTCCACAGCTATTCCCAGAAAGAGAGCCAACATAACTCCTACTCCACGTGCAGATTGTTCAACTGCAGGTTATTTAAAACCAGGTGAAAAATTGGATAGTGATGATCAGGAGGATCTACAAGAAGAAGATACAAGTCTCACAGACTTTTCTATAAGTGTGGCAGACTTACATCCTCTAGAGGATGAGGGGTACATTTGGGGATTTTCACAATTCAGTGTGGCCACAATGCTTATTGATCGAGCTTCGTTGTTCACAAATTAAAGAAAGCTAGATAAGACATTTACACGCAAATTGTATGAAGATATGAGGAAAACAAGACCTACCACTAATATCACTCTTCGTACTATGGCGTTTAAGAGACTTCAAGAAGATGATCCTACATTACCTGATGTCACATTTCAAAAGCGCGTGGACTTTCTTGATGCTTTTGAGAACTTTAGAAGAAGTGACTTTGTTCATGAAGAGGCTTTGTACCAAATCCAATATGGGACTGACATCGAAAAGAGATACATGCTAGCAAAGAATAGCTTCTTGGAAAGATGTAGGTTTGAGCCCATTGATGGGCAACACTTTTGTGAAGCTTGCAGGATCACCCTTGATGAGGGAAGAAAAGGAAACTTGCCACAGATTTAGTGGATGGAAAAGTTTCAACGAGTCATTTGTCATGTATGCATATTTAACAATGACTCGAAGTATATTCTAGAATCAAAAAGGCTAAATTTTGCTCCATTTAGGTTGAAAAAAAGCTCTTCTCTTTCTGAGATCTTGATAAAGGCAAGGGAGTTATGGGTGGGCTATGGAAAGCCACAAACAGTGAAGGGTAGGAGACCTACATCTGAGTACATGGCAAAGATGACTTGGTTCTATAGATGCTTGAAAGGTGTTGTAAGCGATACACAAGGCGTACCAAGTAATAAGATTGAGGCAAAGGATCTGAACATCACCGTTGCAAGATACAGGGATGTTACTTGCATTGTCTTCCATGAGGACTCAGTTTTTCAGAGCATCGTGGATGTTTGCCAAGCATATGAAACATGAAAGATATCCTTTGAGGCACCAGAGCACACTGCAACTCAGAGGATAGAAATAATGAAACCGATGTCTATTGTTTGGTGGAGAGCATTAAGGTTTGTTCTAGATGCAATAATAGAAGAAGTATGTAAGAAGATCCTAAGCAGTGACTGCTTCTTTGGAAAGAAGAGCAAGCATAGCAGGATGAAGTCACCCAAATGATTCAAAGTGAGGGTGCTCTCTCGGCACTATTATTTTTATTGAAATCTGATGATGAGTTAGCTGGCAAGTCAATTGATGTGGATAAGAAGAAAGCACTTCGCCTAGGTCAACTCCTTGATAAGACATCGGCTAGAAAGTGGTTGGCTTCAATGGATGCAAATGCCACACCAACAAAGGATCTAAAGCTAAAATGCCAAAGGTTGTTGAGACAGAATATATGGACATCAAGAAAAAGGCCTTGCAGTCCACTACCCAAGGTAGAGCAATTGGTGGTTTACATGATGTTTCTCCATTCAGCTTCTCCTATGATATCTTGCTATCAGAGAATGATACAAATTTTGCACACATCAATGGCATTGATGCAGAGCATTTCATAACAATCAGCGGTCATGCTTGGGAGAAGCCATGTGTATCTTTCATAGATGAATTGCAAGACCTTGCAGTGTCATGGATAGTTGAACTTGTGCGGTTTATCATAGAAGGTCCTATGGTAGATAAGAAAAGATCAACATTGGTCCTATTCATGATAGAATCACAAAGGGATGCCTTGTATGTGAGTTTGACATCTGCATTTGGGTATTTACTTACAAAAGTATACCATGGTATAGTCCTACGCAATCATATGGCTATCTTGGAAGGCACTGCCATTCAAGTCTTGCAGCCTTTCTTGATGTGCTTCTTATCCAAGGGTGGTGGCAATCGAATCAAAATTCCTTTAAGGACTCTCGAGCTTCATTACTTTGAAGACAATAAGGTTAAGCTTGATGCAGCAATGGTGGATTACAGAAAGCTGATGCATCCTGATGTGATACTAGAGATGACAAAGAATTTACTGAATGATGGGTGGGAAGTAGCATTGTATTGAATGGGTTTTGCTGCTGAGAAATTGCTACGCCAAGGTAGAAATGTAAATGTCATTGATACCCCCCATCAGATTGAGTTTTTTGACACATATTATAGTTGCACTATCTTCTTTGAAGAGGAAAACGTCAAAGAAGAGGGTAGTGAGGAAAATGTCAAAGACAAGGGTAGTAAGTCTGAGGGTGATGATTCTAGCTTAGGTGATGATGAGGATGAATGCTCTAAATCCAATGACTTATGCCAAGAAGAAATCCGCACAAAGATTAAGGGTGATCAATTGTCAACTAGAGTCAAGGAGGTTGTACTCATCATACGAGAAGGCCCGTGATAGCAAGTAGTAGTACAGATGTCGTAGGAAAAGGTAAGGCTAAAGAGGTGGAAGCACTTCCCTTGAAATTAAAAGTGAGGAAGGCACCCTTGATCTTGGATGAAGGACATGCAAGTGGATGAAGTAAGGAAGCCTTACCCAAAGAAGGTATGGATGAGGCAAAGCATGACCAGGAGGAGTTACCAGGAGGCATAGATGGTTCTTCAACCATGACCTTATAGACTCCAGAGCAGCCTACTAGTCAGGTGCTTGGAAGTGAAGAGCAAACTACTGAGGACCTTGCTACTGAGACTCCAATCTTAGAGCAGCCTATTAGTTAGGATCTTGGTAATCAAGGGTGCATTGAGGACATTGGTGCTGTCTTAGAGTAGCCTATTAGTCAGGACCCTGGTAGTCAAGGGTCTGGCATTGAGGAATATGGTGGCAATGGCTTTGTAATCGCAAGTTTTGAACATCTCAAGTTTTGGACTTCTATGTAAAGTGAATATCTAATAAAAAGTTAGCTACTTTTTTTATTTCTTTACTCTTATTATTGTGTATAAAGATTGTTTATGAGGTCCATTTTATACTTAATGGTGTATTTTAAATTTTATGTCAATGTATTTTTATAGTTAAGGGTGTTTTTTAATATCAAGTGAGGTGTATATGTACACTACTTACACATAAAAGGATTTAATACATACACTACCTTTCTAAGGGGTTTATGTACACTACCTTTCCAAGGGGTTTATGTACACCACCTTTCTAAAAGAAATGGTCATAAAGGTGTGCACACCACTTATACATAATGGTATTTATTTACACCACCTTTTTAAGAGAATTGGTGATCTATTAATGTTCTTAGGTGATAGTAGCTCAACTCATAAGAAGTTATGAAGATGTTTATGTAGACCACCTTTGTAAGAGATTTGGTTATGCATTGATATTCTTAGTATGTAATCACCAAATCTTTTGTTTTAAGTTGTCGAATCTAGTTCAAAAAACAACATTACTAGTACATTAAAAAATTTTGGACTGTTTTTTAGTCCATTTCTCAAATTGGACTTTACACAAGTACAAAAATTTTGAATAGTGTGTTGTAAGGTGTGTGCTTAGGAATATTGTACGTTTGGGGTGGCCATAGAATAGGTTTGGGAAAGCTAGCTCCTCACAATGTTTGTCCTTGAAAATTCTTAGAGGTCTAGAGACTTCAGATAGTGCGATGGGTATTTCTTTGTCCTCAAAATCTATGACCTATTGGCTTGTGTAAATACCATGGATTAGCATGTCTATCTCATCTTCCTCTTTGGCATTCATTGTTTTTGTGATTGTATTGTTGTCATGTATATGCGTAATTGTTGAAATCAAGATATGTGGTCCATCCATGCCAAATTTAGCTAGACTTTGTCCTCTATGGACAATGGGGGTCTAGAGGCATTGATGTAAGGCACTCATAGTGAGGTTGGGTCATCCTTGACCACCCATATAGACATGTGAACAAATATGGAGAGGGAGAAGAGAAAAATGGAGATGATGAGAGAGGACATATCTAGAGAGCACACCACAAATGACTAACTGTACAATAGTATTAGTTGGAAAAATAAACATATGCAAGCCTCTTTATGTTAGGGCTTGTTCCTTTTAGCACTCTATGTGTTAGTTTGATGCACATATGATAACACATTAGGAGAGAGGGAATCTCTAGAGAGCACACCACAAATGACTAATTGTATACTAGTATTAGTTGGAAGAATAAGCATATGCAAGCCCCTTTACGTTAGGGTTTATAACCCTTGTTCCTTTTAGCACTCTATGTGTTAGCGCTATGCACATATGATAACACCTGATGTGCTACCATATATATGATAACACAGAACACCTGATGTGTTATACAAAAATAAACATATATTTTTAGCACTAGATGTGTTAGTTGGCAAGGATAAACATATAAAAACCCCTGTAGGTTAGGGTTTCTAACCCTTGTTCTTTTAGCACCCTATGTGTTAGTGCTATGCACATATGATAGAGAGAGAGAGAGAGAGAGAGAGAGAGAGAGAGAGAGAGAGAGAGAGAGAGAGAGAGAGAGGGAGAGGGAGAGAGAGAGAGACTCGCTTCTCTCTCTCTC
This sequence comes from Dipteris shenzhenensis, assembly GCF_047967505.1. Lineage (NCBI taxonomy): Eukaryota > Viridiplantae > Streptophyta > Polypodiopsida > Gleicheniales > Dipteridaceae > Dipteris > Dipteris shenzhenensis. The sequence goes on along the minus strand of NC_141618.1, from coordinate 19,048,021 downwards.
AGTTCTCCCTCTCTCACTTCTCTATTTGTCTCTCACTTCTCTCTCTCCCAGTTCTCTCTCTCTCTCTCTCTCTCTCTCTCTCTCTCTCTCTCTCACTCACTCACTTCTCTCTCTCTCTCTCTCTCACTTCTCTCCCTCTCAGCTCTCCCTCTCTCACTTCTTTGTCTGTCTCGCACTTCTCTGTCTATCTCTCACTTCTCTCTCTCTCTCTCTCTATGTTCTCTTCCCCCTTGATGAATCCTCAACACCTTCCCTCAAGATCAACATAATGAAGTAGGCCTTTACTCAAGATGATGATTATGGTGGGGAATGGAAGAAAGATTGAACATTACATTCCATCACACCCCTTTAATGGGAACATCCTTCTGAGTCAAACCAAGAGCTTGTCGATGTTTCTTAAAAATCTCCCTCCCAAGTGGTTTGGCAAAGATACCATCAACATTCTCTTTGCTGTCAAAATGTTGCAATGTGATGTCACCAAGCAACACTCATTCCCTGATGAAGTGCTCTCTTACATGAATGTAATTTGACTTGAAGTGATATATTAGATCCTTGTCTAATGCTTGAGCTAATTGATTATCATAGTATATTGTTGTTGGCTTCTTATTTACTAACCGTGATATAGCACCTTAAACAAGAAAAAATGCATATCTTTGTGTGGATCTCTTGGTCTCATGATCTCTTACGTAGTCACTATTATAGTATCCATTCAACCTTAGATGACTTTCTCTATATTCTAATCCTAATTGTCTTGTATGTCTTATGTATCTCTAGGCTATTGGTTGCATTCTAATGAGACTATTTTGAATTTTTCATAAATTGTGCAAGTAAAATTACTACATAACAAATATATGACCTTGTGATAGTCAGATATATAAGAGATCTCCATTAGAACTTGTCATTGATTGTAGGCTTGTTTGCATTCCAATGAGAATCTCTTGGTTGTGAAATTCCAATGAGACTATTTTGGATTTTCCATAAATTGTGCAAGTGAACTTACTGCATAACAAATATCTGACGTTGTGATAGTCAAATATATAAGAGATCCCCAATAGTACTTGTCATTGACTGTAGACTTTTCTAGATCTTTGGTAAGTTCAAAACTCTGCTCCCATTAGAGTGGTTGCAATCTTGCAATCTACCACACAAAAATTCTTTAAGAGTCTATGCACATATTTATGTTGGATCATGAAGGTGTTGTTTGAGTCTCTTCAAAACTAAATTCCAAGATAACAATGTGTAAGTCCAGCATCTTTCATGTCAAACTCTGTAAACAAGCCTCTTGTTTTAGCTTGTTGATGAAGCTTTCATTGCTTCCTATCACAATCAAGTAATCTACATACAAAATTGCAATAGTAATGTCTTCTCGTTGAGCTTTGTAGTAGAGAGTAGGGTCTACATTGGACTTTATATATCCTAGATTAGCAATACCAGGTGAAGGCACGCTATGGTGTATATAAAAAGTGATCTTTTTGGCAAAAAATGATGGAGTTCTAAGGAGCCATTTAACACTCAATAGTATAGTAGTATTCCATAAAATGAGGGATCCTTCCCCGCACATCAAGGATTCTATGATCTCCAATCAAATGTTCCCCCTGCAAAACAAGGATTAATTTCTCAATTTCCCTCTAGTAGTGCTCTGTGTGTGTGTGTGTGTGTGTGTGTGTGTGTGTGTGTGTGTGTGTGTGTGTGTGTGTGTGTGTGTGTATGTGTGTGTGTGTGTGTGTGTGTGTGTGTGTGTGTGTGTGTGCGTGTAGTCTCTCTCAATGTCTCTAGTCTCTCTTGTTATCTCACAGGCTTCATCTCTCTAGTCTCTCTCAATGTCTCTAGTCTCTCTTGTTATCTCTCTCTCTCTCTCTCTCTCTCCCTCTCTCTCTCTGTGTGCCACACACACAAACACACACACACACAAAACACACACAAAGGCTTCTAATGAAAGGCTTGGATGATTTATTAAACATCTTCAAAGTATGACACAAAGTATCCTGAGTAGGAAATAAGAATGGGGAGATAATCTTGTCCATTGAGGCACTTGTCAAATCTTTAAAAAAACATGAAAATTTAATGAGCATTTAATACTCTACATCTTTTTGGGTAGAACAAGCCATGTCACCACCGAGATATCGACATTGGATACAAATACAACAATAGATGAGAAAGAAGCTAAGCAATGCCATTCACCTCAGAAATATTGTGGTAGGAAGGGGGATAAACCCTTACGAGAGTTTGTACCATCTAATGAGATTGAAGAGGGCATGTTTGTTGCAATTTGGGCATCTAATGCAGATTCAAAGTTGGATGACCAAGGTGGCCCAATTTGGGTGGCAAAGGTTGCTCATATAGCAAGGGATGAGAAGAAAATGCCTATAACATTCACAGCTTTATGGTATGAACCAAAGCCTTTGAAAAGTCTCCCCAAAAAATATACAATGAAATAACTATATGAGGGTTGCTTGCAAAAGAAATGTGAGTGGATTCCAAATAAAGAGGTCTTGATAGAGGTGGAATCGAGTAGCATTATTCATTGTTGGAGATCAAGGACTCGAAGTTACAAAAAGGACTCAAAGTTACACACTAGGAGAGAAATGGGGTCTCAAAAGGGCCTCCAATTAGTGTTTCCTAATTTTAAGGGATTAGATAGGGATTTGAGTTCTACCAATGAGAGTGCTCCTTTGTATGGGGCAATGGTATGTTGAGGTGGCATGTTGCATTTACTATGCTTAGGTCATAGGTGGTTTCAATTTGAAAAAGGTGGTTTTAGTTTGAAAAAGGGGAAAGGAATACCATGGTTTTGGGGAAGAAAACTACCAAACGTGGAGAAGGAGCACCATGTTCTGCCATGTGTCCCAAAATTCAAAATGTGGGGAGGCGGTGCATTTAAGGCATGTCTAAAAAGTCAACAAAGGAGGTGCAAGTGGGGCTGTCTAGTGGACTGTAAGTACAATGTCGTAGGGGCAAAGCAGGCTGCCAACACGTGTAGGCTTAACACGTGGCTCAATCAACCTTGGGTGCCCACCAAGCCACCACCTCCACCAAAACATAAATGCGCTAGAGAAGATTTGAACCTACGACCACATGGTCCCCACTCTTAGGCCCTAGCCACCAAGCCAACCACCAATGATGTGTAAATATGTGCTGACAAGTTCCATATATTTATATCCTCGTGGACGTTTTTTTGACTCCTCCCTCTTGATTGTTTCCAAAACCACCACCTCTAGCTTACCAAAACCACCTGAGCCTCCATTATGACCCCTCCACATAGACTTATATTAAGTTTCATAATCCTCCCCTAATCCATTCCTTATGAGGCCCTTTTGAAACCCCATTTCTCCCCTAATGAAAAGAAGCATTGCTATGATGTTGAAAAATGTATCACAATACTTGATCCTAGCCTTGCACATATTAAACATCATTTGTCTAGGCTTAACCCATCAAGTAAAATGCAATGCCAGAATCTGATGACTCTGAATGATATTCAGAAGCATAGGATAATATAGTGTATGCCTTGTTCCTAAAAAATGGTGTATCTTTATACCACCTTTAAATATATCATTCAATCAAATGGTGTATCTACACATACCATATCCATTGAATTCAACAAACTCTTTCCATACAATCAAATGGTGTATCTATACACCCCCTATATATTGAATTCCACAAACTCTTTCCATATATTACATATTGATTGGAGGTGCACAACATTTTAAGATTTCTTAGACCATATTTGTGTGGGGTGATCCATTTTTTTGCAAATTTACCCATGATGTATCGAGTAGAGGTTACCACTTTCAAACTTGGGAAATTTTTAGGTTTTTTATGTGGAACTTACACATCTAGTGTTCCAAAATGCAATTTATGAGTCTACAAAGTGATATTGAGCGGAGGTGACTAGTTCATTAAAAAAGTCCAAATGAAGAGAGAAAGTCCAATTTTTTTAATAGTGTGTTGTTAGAATCATGATTAAATGTTACAAAAGAGGTTTTATGACATCATGTCACTTTAGAGGTCTACAAAATGGCAAAAGTTGTGCCGAAGTTGAGAATGGCAAATCTGCTGAAGTAATGCGCTACAAAATGGCAAAAGTGCCGAACTCAAAAATGGCAAATTTGTCAAAGTAATGCGCTACAAAATGGCAAAAGTGCAGAAATAAAAAAGGACCAAATGTCCTATTCTACTTTTAATCCTCCTCCTCCTCACCCTCCTCGATCTCGGCCTCTTTGTGTAGGCCTGATCCCTCGCCCTCCTTTGCTTAATGAATGACAATTCATCTGGGACCAACATAAATTTTGCTCTCATTGCAACATCCTTTGAAACATCAAACCTCCAGCATGCTTTGAAACATCCATGCTCGGTCCTATGATTGCCATCCCAGCAAAGAAACATATTGTGTTTCACATCTCCCCACATCTCATTATATTCCAAACTCTCCTAAAAAAGTATAGTACCTCTTGACAAATAGGATCCCATGTGGACATGATATCATTGAAACACCAAACCTGCAGCATGCTTTGAAACATCCATGCTAGGTCCTATGATTGCCATCCCAACAAAGAAACAAATTGTGTTTTACATCTCCCCACATCACATTATATTCCAAACTCTCCTCAAAAAATCTAGTACCTCTTGACAAATAGGATCCCATGTGGACATGATATCATTTGTGACTGAATCTTTGCTCCAGATGGCCCCTTCATAGACAACACAAAGGATCCTTTCTCCTCTAAATATCCATAAGAAAGAGAAGTATTATGTGGACCATTTGGGACCAACTTGCCTCAATCCATCATGTATAAAAATTCGATATAAGGGGATTAATGGGGGTAGAAAACCTCTTACAACCCCAATCGTAGCCATGGTTTGAGCCAACAACTCTACTTCAAATGAGTCGGAATTTGAGTGATTAAATCATCCTCACTTTCTTTCTCGGGGGGGTCACTCATCATATGTAACCCTATCACGTGAGTTCAACAGAAGGATTTTTTTTATTTCTAAAATTTACAGAAATAAATATACGTAAGGGACTATTTAAAATAGTTTTGGAAAAAATTTACAGATTTGTATAGAAAAGGGGTACATTTTATTAATGAAATTTTTTACAGATAAGGGACTTTAAATATAGGCCTTGAACGCACGTGATATAGAGGGTTTATACATAGTGACCCCCCCGAGCTTTCTTTCTTTTGTTTCTGTGGGTTAATGACCGACGGAGGTAGAGGATAGGTTGCAAGGATAGGTTGCAACTGCGCATTATCATGATCTTCTTAAAGGATTGATTTAATTGTGTCAAATGCTTCTTGGCATTTAGGTGACCAAATGAACTTAGCATGCATTTGTAACAAATCTCTAAGAGGTCCTGGAACTTGGGCTCATTTCGGAATAAAGCGTGCACTAAAACCAGCCATGACAACAAATCATTGTAATTGCTTCATGTTGCAAGGCACTGGGAAGTTGTGCAAGGCCTTGACCTTGGCGAGATCAAGGTGTATACCATCTTGTGCAATGATAAATTTAAGATAGCATGATTTAGATTGGGCCCATTTGCACTTGTGAGATTAAGCTTAAAATTATATTTTTAGAACAGTTGGAGAACTTTCAAAAGCATGCTTTGTGGTCGTCCAAGGATAAGGTATGAACAAGCACAGATAGACTAAAACCTTTCCTTGAATTATGAGATCATGCAATACAAAGTTCATGACTCATTGGAAAGTGCTCGGAGCATTATTGAGCCCAAAGGGCATCACATTAAATTAATAGAGCCTGAAAGGGGTACGAAAAGTTGTTTTGTAAGGATCCTTAGGATTTATAGGGATTTTCTAGTAGCTGACTCCAGCCTTTAGTTCCAAAGTGGTAAAATAATGGGAACCTACCAAAGAATCTAGTATATCATCAAGGTAAGGTAGTGGATACTCGTCTCACACTGTGACATAAGTGAGGGAGATAATCAACACAAAATCGATAGGTATCATCTTATTTGGGTAGCAGGTGATGCTCACAAGCCCAAGGACTTTTGGAATGTTAAATTACTTTGTTGTGCAACATATCGATGACATGGCTTCTAAATATGGTGATCTCCTTGGGGAATCTATGTCATTGTGCCATTGAGACAGGTTGTGAAGAACCTATTAAATATCAATGCTCCACTCTCATGTAACTACGCGGGAACCAGCTAATTCTACTTGTAAGCCACCCATATGAGAAGAAGGCATTTGAGTAGCTCGGTTATCCGGCAGGTCCTGGTTTGGACACCAGATCGGGGCGAAACAAGAAACTCCTTCATTTGTCATAGAAAGAGTAGAATCAAGTCTTTGGTAAAAGTTATGGGTCTCTATGTCTTATGATAGTTTGGGGAGTGTTTTGAGCTAAGGCATCCCATGACTGATCATATTGAGGGTAGACAGAGCATTCCCGGGGCAGCCCACTCTCGGGTTACACGGCCCGTTTAGAGCCCTAGATGATCCCGGATGGCTGTGGGCCGAATGGTAACTGTAGGTAAGTTGCTCTATTTTGCACACCAGTTCTATCGTGTGGTTGGTGGCCTATTTCGAGACTGACCCCTAGTCAGCCGTTTTGGGTGGACTGGGTCGGTCACCCAATTGGGTCTAACCGACTACTAGTGGTGGCTATATAAGAGCAAGCCCGTGAAGCCCATTTCATCACTGGCTATAGCAACCCTTATTCCTTAGCATCCAGCCTCCGTCCTCTACTATTTCCAGCACGCCATCAAAGCTTCTCTCATAGGAGTGCATGGCTGGGAAGAAATGCCATATCTATTGTATCAGTTTTACAGTAATCAAAATTTTGATTCTCCATACTATCTGCTTTTCTCTCTTGCCTACGAGATCATGTTATCTGTTGAGCATAGAAGTTGTATTGCTTTCTTACATGGTATCAGAGCTTGGGCTCTAGCAAGAAGATTTGGTAGTATGTTTCTGTTTTCCAGCAGATTGTGAGAGATGGCCCAGCCCGCAAGATTGCGAATCCCACCGTTCAGTGAAAGCGGAAAGTTGGACGGCACTAACTATCCACTCAGGAAGTTCAAGATGAAGACCATCCTAAGTGCATACGAGCTTTGGGATACTGCTATTGGGGTGGACGTGAAGCCGGTTGCGAGACTGGATCCAGCCAATGCAGGACAACAGAGAGTACCAACTGCAGATGAGATTCTCACGTGGACAAGAAGAAATGTAGATGCATTGTGTTCTATTGTCTACAGTGTAAGTGATTCCATCATGGCATTAATTCAACATGTCACCACAGCGGAGGAGGCATGGATGATCTTGGAAAATCAGTACGAGACCACAAATTAGATGCGGATTCAGAATCTGGAGACTCAACTCACGAACGAGAAACTGTCTGAGTCTAAAGCGGAAGAGAAGTTCATCACCAGGGTGAAGAATCTGCACAATCAGATGACCGCGATTGGCATCACCAACGAGAATCTAGCACGAAGGTGCATACGGATTCTCTCATTAAAGTACGATGGTCTTGTTACGGTGCTGAATACATAGAACAGAAATCTGTCCCTCAACTTTGAGGATTTTAGTGCAATTCTTCTGGAGGAGGAGATGCGTCAAAAGACAAGGATTGGAGAAGATTCGGCTTTCTGGGTTGGATCAAAGAAAGGTAAGGGTAAGGACTCTGGTAACTCATCTTCTTCTGATGATAAAAAGAGAAAGAAGAAGATAAAGTGCTTCTATTGCAACAAGGCAGGGCACAAGTAGAATGAGTACCAAAAGAAGATTGCAAATGAGAAGAACGGAGTAAAGAAAGTCTAGCAATAGCACACAGGCAGTACCAGTAGAGCTATTCATAGCAATTGAGGAGATTTGCACGGAGGCAGTTCATGTACTTGTAGATGAACCTTGGATTATTGACAGTGGTGCATCACGCCACATGACCAATCAAAAGGATTGGTATACCTCTCTACATTCAGTAGGGAATGACATCTTGGTAGTAGTCAGCAATGATGCAAAATGTCCAACAAAAGGAAAAGGTATGATTGCTCTCAAGTCAGATGGAGTTGTAAAACAGTTATCCAATGTTCTTTATGTGCCAGATATCAAGAAGAACTTGTTGTCCATTTCTGCGATCATGGATCGGGACCTCAAAGTTCAATTCGATAAGAATGGTGCATAGATTTTTGATCTTCAAGGGAAGGTCGTTGTTAAAGGTACACGGTGCAACAACATTTACGAACTCTCAACTTTCAGTGCTCGAGCAGATGTGAAGAACACTAAGCTGTGGCATGAGAGGTTTGGTCATCTAAACCTTAGTTCTTTAAAGGAGATGCATAAAAGTTGAATGATTGCAGACCTACCAGAAATTACAGATCTACCCGATGTATGTGAAGCTTGCATGATGGGCAAGCAGCATCAACAGCCCTTTCCTAAAGAGGCTAGCAGGCAAAGGCTCCTCTAGAGCTCGTTCACATGGACCTCTGTGGAAAGATGGAGACTAAAGCTTTGGGTAGTTCCTACTACTTCATGATGCTAATCGATGACTACAGTAGAAGGATATGGATATACTTCCTGAAGACTAAAGATGACACTTTTAGTAAGTTCAAAGAATGGCATGTAATGGTCGAGAAAGAAACGGGGAGGAAGGTGAAGAAGTTGAGATCAGACAGAGGTGGAGAGTTCACATCAAGTGAATTCGAAAGTTACTGCAAAAGTCATGGGATCAAGAGGCAGAAACCCCCACCACATACATCATAGCAAAATGGAGTAGTAGAACACAAGATGTGCATCATCTGCGAAATGGGCAGGAGTATGATGAAAGGGAAAGATTCGCCAAAGACTTTTTGGGCTGAAGCATGTAACACGACAGTTTACATGTTGAATCATAGCTACACAAAGGCTGTGAATGGGATGACTCCACTGCAGGCCTTATCTAGTAAGAAACCTTCAGCTGCACATTTTAGAGTTTTTGAATGTGACTGTTTTGTGCATGTTCCTCATGCTAATAGGACCAAATCGGAACCAAAGAGCTGGAAGTGTATTTTCTTGGGCTATAGTGAAGAGGCAAATGGTTACTGTCTCTATAACCCTGTTACCAAGAAGGTAATAGTAGGTCACGATGTGGTCTTCTCAGAATAGCCGCATCAATTGGAGGAGGATGCTTCCTTCCCAGACAACCACGACTAGAATATCCATCCAGTACCACCACCAACAGCAGACCGAACTCCCCCAAAGGTGCTTGGGAGGATTCAAGAAGAGGAATAAGAGCCTACAGAACCACAACGGCAACGACCATTCCCGAAGTGGGCAAAGTAGCTTTTGGACAGCGGAGAACCTTCAGCCATTGAGGAGGAACCATCCGAACACCACCGGTCCAAGAGATTAGAGGAGCGAAGAAGGGTGCAAGAACACTTGGTCAACTACGCTTTGATGATAGAGGTGATCCGTGCTGAAGAACCCAAGTGTCTTGAAGAGGCACAGGGTGATGATATGTGGATGGAGGCTATGTAGTCAGAGATGGCTCCATAATGAAGAACAACACTTGGGACCTTATGGATCGTCCACCAAAATGCCAGGTAATTGGCACCAAGTGGGTATACAAGACCAAGTATAAGTCTGACAACATGTTGGATAAGTACAAGGCTTGGCTCATGGCAAAAGGATTCGCATAGGTACATGGTTTTGAATAACAAGATACTTTTGCTCCCATAGCTCGACTAACCACAATTCATAGTGTTTTGGCTTTAGCGGCCTAGGGAAGTTGGCCCATGTTTTAGGTGGATGTAAAATCCGCCTTTTTGAATAGAGATCTCAAGGAGGAGGTATACATGGAACAACCACCAGGTCTTGTGATCCCCGGTTCAGAAGGTAAAGTCTGTACACTAAAGAAGGCACTTTACGGGCTAAAACAGGCCCCACGAGCATGGTACCAATAGATTGATGCCTACTTTCTACAAAATGGGTTCAGGAAGAGCCCATCTGATGCAAATTTATATATCTTCAAAGAAGGAGATAGGTGTATGATCGTGGTCCTTTATGTGGATGACCTTGTCATAACAGTGAACCATGAAGAGAAGATCTCACAGACAAAGCATTTGCTAGGAAGAGAATTTGAAATGATAGACCTCGGACTAATGAATTTTTGTTTAGGGATTGAAGTTTGGCAAGAGCTAAAACCGATCTACATCTCATAGCTGAAGTATGCTGGAGAGATACTGAAGGCATTTGGCATGGCTGAGTGCAAGACAGCTGGCACCCCTATGGAGGTTGACGTGAAGCTCTCAAATGACGATTCATCACCAATGGTGGACAAAGCGAAGTACAGAAGGCTTGTGGGCAGTTTGATTTACTTGTGGAATACACGGCCGAACATCAGTTTTGCAACTGGTGTACTAAGCAGGTTTTCCAATAAGCCTTGAGAGAACCATTGGAGGGCAGGGATGTAGGTGCTGAAATACATCAAAGGCACACTTGATTATGGCATCACCTATACCAAGGGCAACATCTTGACCAGATTCTGTGACTCGGATTGGGCAGGAGACGTGGACAGCAGGAGATTAGTGACAGGTTACTATTTCTCACTTGGATCTGGAGCTGTGTCATGGGTCAATAAGAAGCAACCCACAAATGCTCTTTCTTCTACCGAGGCTAAGTACAAATCAGCATGTTTTGCTTCTTGTGAGGCACTGTGGTTGAGGAGGATTTTAGGGGACATGGGTGCAGTGTAGAACAAGTCTATACAGTTATCATGTGACAATCAGAGTTACATAGCGATTGCAAAGAGCCCTGTGTTCCACGCTCGCACAAAATACATTGAGATTCAATATCACTTTGTACATGAGCTCATCATGGATGGAGAGGTCGACTTGGTGTACTGTGTGACTACAGAGAATGCTGTGGACATCTTCCTAAGGCTCTTGGAAGAGACTTGCTGGAGAGGCATCTTCATTGACTTAGCATTGGGTCGAAAAAGTAAGTTCACTTGTGGGTGGACATTGAGGGGGGGTGTTAAATATCAATGCTCCACTCTTGTGTAACTATGCGGGAACCAGCTAACTCTACTTGTAAGCCCCCTGTATGAGGAGAAGGCATTTGAGTAGCTCGGTTATCCGATAGGTCCTAGTTTGGACACCAGATGGAGGCCATGTGTGGCCTGATGGCTAGATGGCTTCAGATAGAGTTGCATACTATCAACTAGGCTACATGTAAGTGTGGGAAGGCATCCCACGATTGACCTCACTGAGGGTAGATGGAGCATTTCCCGGGGTAGCCCACTCTCGGGGTGCGGGAGCCGTTTGGAGCCCCAGATGATCTCGAATGGCTGTGGGCTGAACGGGCACCATACGTGAGTTGCTCTATTTTGCACATCGGTTCTATTGTGTGGTCGGTGGCCTATTTCGGGACTCGACCCCCAGTCAACCATTTTGGGTGGACTAGGTCGGTCACCCAATTGGGTCTAACTGACTACTAGTGGTGGCTATATAAGAGCATGCCCGTGAAGCCCATTTCATCACTGGCTATAGCAACCCTGATTCCTTAACATCCAGCCTCTGTCCTTTACTGTTTCCAGCATGCCATCAAAGCTTCTCTCACAGGAGTGCAAGGCTGGGAGGCAGCACCATCTATTGTATCAATTGTATAGTAATCAAATTTTTTATTCTCCATACTATCTGCTTTTCTCTCTTGAGTATGAGGTCCTGTTATCTGTTGAGCACATACGTTGTATTGTTTTCTTACAGAACCTATGGAAATGTCATGCAATATCTGAGTCGTAGTGGTTGAAGGGATCGAACCAATAAATCGAGACAATAGTTGTTTGATCTCTACTTGATGAAAGAGATCCTCATGGAGAAGGGCAAAAATAGACAACAAATGATTGAGATTAGAATAGAGCCAAGGGATTATAATGCCATTGAGCAAATGAAAACATTTATGATTGTAATACATGATAGCACCTTGAGCTAATAACCAATAGCATCCGAGCATCAAGGGAAACATCTAATGCAGAAGAACAATAGTGTCATTCTGAAAGGAAGATCTTGCTAAGTGAATGTTGAGGGTGGCACCAACTGAAGCATGTACGTGAGTCAAATTGTCACCAAAGGTGATACGTTGGGGTGCAAGCTCATAAGTAGGGACATGATGAGAAAGAAGAAAGAGTTGAAAAGAAGAGGTTACCAAACTGCATAAGTAGGGACGTGATGAGAAAGAAGAAAGAGTTGAAAAGAAGAGGTTACCAAACTACCAAAATTAACTAGGACCAAGAGAGGTTGAGTGTTGAAACTTACCTCAATGACGAAAGCCACAGGAGGAGTGTGATTGTCTAGAGCTAGATCCTCCTTCACGGGTCGAGTTGGTCTTTTTTGAAGATGAGAGAATCAAGGGCTGTGGCCTTTTAGGCATTTTGTAGTGGCTGAGCAAGATGACAATATTTGTGGACATGCCCAAATCAGTTTCAGTTGAAATAGTGGGGGCCCACCCTTGAACATCACGATCTGGAAATCGAGCTCGAGCAATTGGCCATTGAAATGTCTGAGCATTCTATAAATGGTCGATCTCCATAAGAATAGAGGGGATGGCAAAATAGGGAGAATATGTGGGAGAGGAGAAATCTTGATGCCCACTTTATTAGTGGTGAACTCAATGCAATGTGCAATCAAAAGGGCCTCATTCAAGGTATTGGGACCTTGATCCCTAGCTCTCTAAGAGATGTCAGAGCAAAGCTTGGGCCAAAAAAAAAATTCTTTGTTCATGTTAGGATCAATGTGCATTAGGAGATGCGTAAACTTGATGCCGAATTGGGAGATGGACTCATTCGGCATCTGCTTGATATCGTTGAGCTGGGTCAATGCATCTTTGATTGTGTCAGAAATGTCAAAAGCATGGGTGAGCACATGGACAAGATGAGGCCAAGAGTGTTTAATGATCGCATTTATCTTATTGTACTAGGCAATAGCAAGACCTTGAAACGTAGGCTTAATCTTATGGACCTTTTGAATGTTGTTCCAATGGTGATAGTTTGCAAGATTGGCAAAATGGTCTAGCCATAGATATATGTCATCATCAGTGGAACCAGAAAAAGTCTTGGGTCTAACTTTGTAGTCGTGGCAGCTTAAGGTGGAAGCATGACGGGAGCTAAGTAGGGTGGTAAGGTTGGCAACATGTAGATTAGACTGAACTACCTTTGTTAACAAGGTAGCCAGCATCTTTGAGGTGACCGCAGGAGCAATAGGGGTAGATTCTTGATCCTCCATGGGGCCGATGTGTCCACCACTTACGTGACCATCAAGTATGTATGTATAAAGAATCCATAGAATGTAGAGTAGGAAGAATGAATAGAGGGAGATGGACTATGCAATAGTGCCAACAAGATCTATCCAAAACGTTCATTCACTCAAGCTTCAATCTACTGGGCTCTAATAGCATGTTAGCCTTGAATGGCTAGATTACATCAATTGATTCCATTAGCTAAACTAATGGCGCGCACCATCCTGAATTTGCCAAAGAGTCTGCTACAAATTTGGTGGAGGTTCCACCCTAGGAAGGTTAGCATCGTCACAATACAAGGTGAGGGAGTAGGTTGGAGCTAGAGAAGAGGCAGGCGTCCACCCTCAAATCCTCCTCCTTTGAGTCATTATATACTTTCGCCTTCCTAATATACTACAAAACTAATGAACCTAGAACTTCTAAACTCATTATGATGTCTATAGAAATATTCTCTTAGGATCCTCTTTGTCTTGTAGCTCAGGCGGACCACTGCAACTTGCTACAAAACCTCAATCCAAATCATATGACAACATTGACTACTAATAATGTCTAACTAAAGTTCTCCTCAGGTTCTTGAAATTGATAAAGTAGTGGGGCCTTGCTGTAAGGCCTTGCTGTAAGAGAAAGGTTTGATTTGTCAAAGGTGTTGAGTCCTAAGATAACTCTCGCCCTTGAGCTATGCTAGAAGAGGGATTTAAAAAAAAAAAAATCTAATATATGCTTATAGGCACTTTGAAAGATGTGTGGATTTCTGGTGAAGCATCGAGCAAGTAGTTGGTACATCGTTGCCACCAGGTGGTATGTGGTTATTGCGAATGTTGCTGGTCGAGCATGGAGCGGGTTGCTTCTATGAATGTATCGTGAGAGACCCAAAAAATGGGTCTCTATGTATGAGCTCATGATTCAAGAGTTGAGAATCATTCATGACTTCATGATCCGTTTACCTGCCCTACCGAATATAATCAAAACTGTAAGAAGACTCACGACAGATAATGATAGATATGTAGAGGAGAGGATTGTTGGAAATTGTTTTTGTGAAATTGTGATGGAGAGCAAGGGAACTTGAGAGATTGAGATCGAGAGTGAGATAGTTGGGCAATGTCTCTTTTCCAATAGCATTCTATCAAGCAGATTCCTACTGAAGGTAATTGGGTTTAGGAAAACATGTCAGCCTGAAGCTCATCGGCACTACCTGAGTTACGGGCATATGTTAGGATTGAAATTCGATAGGTGAGAGAAGCATTCCTATTGGATATCCCCCTCTTGCCAGACCTTGACTGCATGTGTAGTCCAATTGCATGAGTCTAGCATCTGATTGCCTTTGAGTAGACTTTCGACTACCTTCCCTATGTGAACCACCCCAAAAACACTGCAGTGCCCAGGGTGAGAGCAAGAGACATGTCCTCAAACTGAATTTCAGCATTGGAGAGACTGAGACAAAGAGAGAGAGAGAGAGATAGGGAGGGAAGAGGAAGTGAGGCACATATTGTTGAAAATATGTGTGTGTGTATGTGAGATTGTGATCGAGATTGAGGGACGAGAAGTTGAGAGCGAGAGTGAGAGCAAGAGACATGTTCTGAGATCATAATTGAGAGTTGCAAGAGAGAGCAGATTCAGAGATGCAAGGAAGTCTCAATAGATGATCTGTCCATGCCGCCTTCAAGTCCCTTATGGCTCAATCCAATGGACCTCCTTCCCAGACTTCCATGAGATTAAAGCGCACCAATAGGGAATGGATTTGGGAGTTTGTTCTCAGCCATTGCTCTAACTTGTCTTTGCTCAAGGCATTGGTGGAAGCTTATTCAATTCCAGATCTGATTCGAGATGGCAGCTTGCACTTAAAAAGGATAGTGCTTTTGAAATCCTTGTCTTTTGAACTCCAAAGGACAGCATCACGGACACAAGAGTCGAGACCATGGCTGTTCTCATGGAGTTGAGTAAATCAAATGGTAGGGTAGGTGGGTCCCGAGGTTGAGGAGCCAAGTTGCGAGACTGAGAATCATCGCAAGAGGGTGACGAGATGGTTGTTTGGTTCATGAAGTCATGAGAAGGTCATCCTTAGGGATCATGAGGCTCATTCTTGCGGTTCCACTTGTGAAGTATAAAAACCTTGTATAAACCATGTATACAATGTGTTCAAATGGTATTTTTAAAACCCCTCTCTAACCCCTTTCTCCCTCTTTTATCGACCCCTGCAATGAGTTTTGGGATCAATAATTATATCCCTTCTATAAATGTGAAATTTGAAGAGCATTAAATTTTTGCATGCCTCTTGTACACTTTAGTGTAAGTTGAAGCAACACCACCTTGTGAGAAGTGTTGTCCAACCAAATAAAATACTTTATTTTTAATATCTTGAGCACATGCATGCACACACATGTGCACACACACACACACACGTCCATAAGAACCTATTTTCAATTATGCAGCTAACCAATTCACAAAATCTCAAGCATTTTCTCCTATATTTTCCTTTTAATCTCCCTTTTACACTCCCAATTAGTAATAATTTTTTATGAAGTAACTTGAATTGGAGAATGGATAGAATGAAACAAACATATAAGAAGATGCACACAAATAAAATTTTCAGCCTCATATGTTGATTGAGTGAGACTGTTTATATCCAATATGATGCATAGACTAGCATTACATTGCTGACACTCATTACTAGAGTAGCATCATACTTAAAATATAAAGAGGACACAAATCGCTTGCTATTACTCAATTAATATCATTTTCTGAATTCATCTCCCTTGATTTTTTTTGAGTTATCTGATGTATGTTTATGCAATCACTTCATTGTTAGATAAATTTTCAAAGATCTTAACTTCCAAAATATACTAGACATGAAGATGATATAAAAGGAAAAGTTGCAAAAAAAGAAATACAGTTATAATTCTTTGTTGACCTTCGATTCTAGTTATTCATGCATATGAATATATTTTAGCATAGAGACCACTCTTTACTCCATTTCTACTCTATTTCAAAGTTTTGAATAGCCCATGTTTCCCCTCTTGATTTGACACCACAAATAAATAAAAAATGAGTTGCTTAGTACTAGAGTTGGGATGTTAGTCAAACCGTAGTAGACAACTATGGTTATAAGCTTAAGCAATAGGTAGCAAAAACCTCATGAAAAGTACCACAAGAGGATGGAATTGGATCAAAAGTACAATTGTATCAACAATCCAAAATATTTCACAACTCAAAATTATAATCAAGAGTGAATACAAAACCTACTTGAGATGTGGCAATATTTCTAATTAATGTAGGTAGACTAAAGGCTACTACAAAATTCTCGTCCTTCTTGATGGAACCCTGCAAAATGTCATTAGTAGAATTAACATGTAGAGGGGTACAATGTCCTATTTATAGTGCAAAGAATATAGCCAAGACTCAGGCCTTAAAATTAGTTGCTTCTCCCCAAATTTGCTCCAAATCTACCCCTCCATACTTTGTGTTTTCATCAATAAGAATTTGAAATGCTTTATATAAGAAGGAAAAGCTAGGAAAATGTCAAGTCAATCTAAATGTATTCAACTTACAAAAAATGTAGAAAATTGCCTCAAGATTCAACCCATCTCCTTATGCAGTACATGTGAAGTATCATTATCTGAAACCACAATTAGCCAAGGATGATCTAACACATCATAAGACATTTCTTTAGATTTTCCACATGCATGAGAATGAATGGTAAACATACTTAGCAGTTTGAAAGAAGTCATTATAAACTTTGTAGTCATTCTCATCTAGCTAGTACTTATCTATTCTTGCAGTATATGTCAAGTTTACTAATGGAATAATCGTCTAGATGTCCATCATGTTTAAGTCAGTCAAATCATATGTGAACATTTGTGCTCCTTTCACCCTTTGATACCAGCCAAGCTTAATTTCTAAACCTTGGGGCCTATCTATTAAATTAAAACCATGCTTATAATCCACATATCTCCCTTCTACTTTCTTCCTCATCTTTTGAACTCTTCCCAATTACCATATACTATGGGTTGCACCCATCTTCTTCAATCTTGTAGCTTTTCCATTTCTTTTGGTGTGTTGACTTGTTTCTCCTTTTACATCCTCATGAAAGTAAACACCACAATCACAACCTATGCCAAACAAATTTCCATTTGATGATCATGCTTTTGTTTCATGGTTGAAGTCAACTCCTTGTTTAACTCTTGTGTGTCTATCCTTTGACAAGGTTGGGCATCCATTGAGTTGGCTCACCAATGTTCCATCCACCTCTAAAATGGGACTAATACTCCTCTTAGGGAAGGCGTTACTTGTTTCATCCAAAATATCATCAATTTCATGTCTAATCTCACTTAGTGCAATAACCTCCTCACTTTCATTACTATTCTCTTCCATAGAGTCTTCCTTATTACATGGCTTCACAAAGTCATCATTCTCATCATCTTCCCCCATTTCAGCATCTACCTTAGACCATGTAGACCCTTTATCTAGCCAAGGTTGAAACCACCATTCCAAGTCTTCAACCTTGCTAGGCTTCAAACCCAAAGACTCACATAGAACATGAGCATGTTGTAAGCCCTCCTTCAATGCATCAATAATCTTTGCATCCAAAGAAACAGTCTCATAGTCACCTAGGTTTGCTTCTAGCATCCCTTCTTATTTGTTCAAATTCTTGCATATATGCTCTTGCTTTTTATGAGCCTTGAAGAAAGTTACACCATTTTTAGCACACTCATGGATGAAAATTTTATTCAAGCTACCGATTCTATGTAGAAGATTTCCCAGATCAAATGCACTTTCTTGTCCAATCATGCCTCCAATTTTACTAAGATAGATTTTAGCAGCATTAGAACTAGTAAGATATACATTAGGGGAGAATTGGGGTCTCCAAAGGGCCCCCAATTAGTGTTTCCTAATTTCAAGGGATGTGAGTTATTTGAGGTGTACCAATGGGAGTGCTCCTTTTTGTGGGGCAATGCCATGTTGAGGTGGAGGGTGGGCAGACCTGTAAATAGCCCCTATTGGCTACTCCTCTTACACCGGGGACCATTAAAACCATCCCCCCCCTCAACCCATGCTTGACCCTTCTCCCATATGCACCTCCCCCAAACAAACCTACAAGTCATTTAAGAGGCGGTGGGCACTTTTGGGTGATTTTTTCCCCCCTCAACTTGTTATAGGCCTGCCCCCTCCTCTTCTCTAGTCCAGCTCCATTCTCTCTCCATTTTTCAAATGTGGGAATGCATTTGGCATCTTCTCTACCCCCTCCTGCTCTGGTCCACCATGTTTGCTCCTCCTGTAGCAACTGCTCATTCTCTCTCCACTCCTAGCTACAACACCTCCTATAGCAGTAGCTGCTTATCCCCCTCTGCTCTTTCTTCCTCCATTCCTAGCTACAATACCTCTTGTAGTGGTTGCTCATCCCCCTTTGTTCTTTCTCCCTCGATTCCTAGCTACAACACCTCCTGGAGCAGCTGCTCATCCCCCTCTACCCTTTCTCCCTCCATTCCTAGCTACAACACATCTTAGAGCTTCTCTCAAGCTTCAGTTGCACCCTCTATACCTTATCCCTCTCTCTCCCTCTATCGGAGCTGCTCTCTCCCTCCAAGCTACACTTTCTAGTCCACTATTGCTATTGTGACCTTTGTATAAGCATGGTGAGGAGACCGTACATGTACTCTATGTCCCACAGGAGCAAAAATGCACTGGGTGAATGAGTGTCTTGCACCTACAGCTTGAATGATTGGATAGTCATGAGAGGATCTGCCAAGGATCCACATAAGCTTCCCAAGAGCAAAAGAGGTGATCTTTTGCATGAATGGAAGGGTTGCATCATGAAGTTCAAGCTTGGGAAGAAAGGATTGCTTGCAAAGGTGAAACACATCTACATACCTTCCTCGGTCAAGCAATTAATCGACAATGCCATCGCATTGTAAGTCTGCATATTGTGTAAGATTTTGAAGTGTAATGAGTGAACTTGAAATTGTATTTTGAAATAAAACCAATGTAATGAGTCAGTTTGAAATTGTATTTTGAAATAGCACATGTGCATAACAGATGTATTTCCTTCAGACTTTGAGGAATGGGAACCAGTCGTGTGCTTCTTAGGTAAGTTTACTGCCATTCATGAGGATTTAGGAAGGCAAATGCATGCTGGAGAGAAGTCCTCTGCTTTGAAATAGAGAAATATCTATTGGTATAATGCCAAGTACATTACTCCAAGGATGGCATCAGGCTATGGCCATCTTCAATGCATTGCAACACCACAACTTGAAGACATGGATTGCAACATTGTGGACACAAGAACAATGCAATCATATAAGAAAAAGATTGCAAAGGATGTAGGCATGGCCATGAAGTTTACATTTGGCTCTAAATGGGTAAGGTCATCTTGGTTTATGCCTCTGCACATTTTTGCTTCTTGCTTTCATAATATCCAAATGCACAAAACAAAAACCATGTGGTCATGCAAGTGCCTACATGAGAATGCCCTTGAGGAATTCCTTGGGGTGAATTGGGGAAGCAGGTCAGGTGAACAAAAGGGTGATCTATTTCAATGCCATGTATGTAAGGACAATGTGGTTGTCAAGTACCACATCTCCTGCCAAATGTTATATTTCGCTTTCCAATATAGGCACTGGAAGAAAACAGGTAACAATTGGCTCCCCCTGGACTCTAACAATGATGATAATATAGGGGTAAGTTTATGTATTGGTTCTCATTTAGGAGATGTTAAGAATGTGACTGTCATGTCATAGTGGACTCTCAGGGACGTGCGGGAACACCTATTGGTCATGGGGGATGGCATATCTGAGTCCTTTCACTTTACCTTAAATGGTGAAAAGTTAGGAAAGCATTGTGACACCAAAAATTGATATTTTTAACTTGGCATTGATATTGTTTTTCTCTATGTTTGATAAGAGTTTGAGTATCAAGTGATAGCCTAGCGGCTCTCACTTATTTCTATTTTCTATGATATTGTATGGGATGGAGAGGATGAGTGGAATGGCTCATTGTAAATACCATAGGTATGAATTATAAATACCTTGGTATGGGGTGAGAGTTATTTGTGTATGGGATATTATGGAGTTTTTTTTGAAAATAGGAAGAGTGAGTCATATAAAGAGGTGGGCTCATGTCCATGTGTTCCAATAATATAAGAGAGGCCACATGCCAAGCGTGTGGAAGGCATGTGGAAGAGTGTGAAGTCAAGAGGAATCCTTCTAGAACTCCTATGTTGAATAAGGAGGATGTGGACATGTGGAAAAGAGAGGGTCCCTATGGGCTCCATGTGAGGAGACTCTTGACTTTCTCAATATTTTAAGAGTCTTGAGCATCTTTTGATGGGACACATGGCAAGAGTAGCCAAAAAGGACATGGATGGTGACATACATGCTTATGTGATTGATGGGGAAAGGAATCTACAGATAGCAATTGTAAATGGGTGAAGGAGGGTAACAAAATATCTATAAAAGGAGCCCTCCTCTCCCTTGTTCATCAGAATCTCTTCCACCATTAGGCCTCATGTTGCTGTAGCTCTAGTCTCCCCAAGCCTCTTCCATGAGCCTTCTCTCCCTCTTGTAGATATTCTCTCATGTAGACTCTTGAGTCCATCTCTCTCTAGTTTATTCTCTCTCTATGAGTAGTCTTGGAGCTTTCGCTCCCTCTTGTGTGTATGAAACCTCTTCTTCTCCCTTGTGTTTGTAGTGTTAGAGTGGATTCTCACTCTATTTGTAATGAAGGTCACTTCAGGTTCTCTCTCTCTTGAGTGTCTCTTCCCTTTTCTTTCTTTCAAAGCCTTAAAAGTTCTTTCTATTCAGCTGCTCACTGTGCACACATGGTCCATTTGTTTCCCGAGCCACCATGCAAACTCCTTCCCCTCTTCTAGGCGAGATCTATCTATGAGGGGTGGATCGTTGATGAAGGTGGAGTCTTGAGGGAGCATCTTGCTCAGGCGAAATTAGCCTGGGTGGAGAGTAGTTTTCATGACAGTTTGACCCCCTGTTAGTATTTTGCTCATAACTTTCTACTCGGTAGTCCGATTGTAATGAAATTTATATCAGTGCGAAGCTCTTCAAGGCGCATGTTTCTATGTGATCAGATCTTGAATCAAATATTGCTGCAAAAAGTTATGAGTCTCTGTGTTTGACAGTCTGTTTTCATGATAGTTTTTACCCCCGTCTAGTAAACTATCCATAACTTTTTGGCCGCTTCTTTGTTTCTTACGAAACATATATCAGCGTGAAGCTCTCTTTAAGGTTCATGTCTCTATGTGCTTAGATCTTGAATTAGATACTGCTGCAAAATGTTATGAGTCTCTGTGTTTGATAGTCTGTTTTCATGATAGTTTTTACCCCCTTCCAGTAAACTGTCCATATCTCTCCAACCGTCTGTCTGTTTTCAATAAAACTTATATCAGCGCGAAGCCATCTCAAGGCGCATTTGTTTGTGTACTTGAATCTCTGATATCATGTCTCTACTGAAAGTTATAGGCCTCTGTGTCTAATGACATTTTGTAGAGTGTTTTGAGCTAAGTGTAAAGGTGTCTATGAAGGAGGTGCAATGTTTCCTCAGAATCTACCCATCCGACCTAATCAACCCCTTCAAACTCCTCAATATATATCAGTTCACATCATGTTGAGCCGCAAGATCTTCCTTCAACAACGTATCGCTCTTCTCTTTGGTGCAGACCGGCTCGCTGAGATTATGGCCTCTGCTGATCCTTTCCTTCTCCCTATGCTTGATTACAACATCACTTGGGATGTTACCATCTTCATTCTCATCTAAGGGAGGAAAGTATGGTGTGGTATCTTGGCATAAAATCTTTTTTCTAATGTCCCATTCTCAATGATAAATATCTGTGGCTGTCAGTTTGAAAGCAGCAGGAAGTGAAGAGGTGCGCGAAGTTTATTACCCCCAACTTCATGTCACATCTTTTGGTGGAGACGCCGGGTACATTTGGTATTGGATTCATCCCACCTTACTAAATGGTCTCGGGTGTACTTGATTGCATGTTATGCCTAGAAGAGGCATGTGTTTGTATGAGATAAAGAAGATGCCTGGAAGAACTCCGTTAGAAGAGATTGCAACCCGTTTAAGAGAACTTGAAGATTGTGAAGGTGATGCTCAAGCTATTCGCACAGTCACCATGATCATATCCTTTATGTTTGCATTGTTGAATATGTTGGTGAATCGACAACGCCAGCAGCAGGCACAATGATAAATTGGGGATTGATCCATGCACTGGCAGCTTGGTGTGAAGAAGAGTTGTCTTTGGGTAGTTTTCGACTATAACAGTGGAGTGGTGATTCTTAATGCTTTCGACTTCTTTTGCTATGCAAATGATGAAGATTACAATATCTTGAAGCTTTTATGTGCACTTCCTATTGTGAGAAGGGTGATTCTAGAATGCATGTATACACAATGTTTTCATGGTGCTGCTTGGTCACTTATTTTTGAAGATTTTATTGAGGATCACATTGTGGAGGGTTTTCAACAAGTGGTTATGCATAATAAGTTGGTCTTGGTATACTAAGGCTCTGTGGGATCTTGTTCGGATCTTGTTTGGGATATTATTTGGATCTTGGTGTTTCCTTTTTGTGTTTCATCATGGTGAAGATTCCAGTGTTTCGAGGGACCCAAGGTAAAGAGCCGGAGTCTTATATTTGGGATTTTGTTCGAGGATGCCGGCTTTTTGGATGGACCAAGTGGTGGTAGCAATGAAGCAGAGATAAATTGGGGCAGTGGAGTTGCCAAATGCTTTGATGTTGCAGTTGGACCGGTTCTATCAAGGAGAGGGTGAGTTGGTCTCTGCATTGGCAATCCGATATGGACAAAGTATGAAAGGGCAGCTTTGCGAGCTGTGGCATCTGCATCATCGGCCCCTCAAAGTCTCTCAGGGATGGAGCACTTAAAGATGAGCAAATTTGTTATGGCTTTGGAGCCTCGTCTTCGCTCAAAAGTAATGAGTAAAGATCCGACAACATATGTGGAGGCGCTTCGCATTGCAACCAAGAAAGAAGCTTCTCTAAAGATCGAATCCTCTTTTGTGTCTTCAACCGCTTCAACTTATAAGGTGGAGGTAATGAGCACTCCTCAGGTACCAAAGTCCTCTGAGTTAGATCATAATATCTCCCAATTGATGGCAGAGTTTGCTGATTTGAAATTGCATTTGGTTAATGCACGACAACCTAGAGCACCAAAGAGTGAAGATAGGCCTCGAGATAGGAGTGGGGTCACTTTCTATGAATGTAATGAAAAAGGTCACTATCGCCCCGAGTGTCCTAGATTGAGAAAGAAAGAAGAAAAACAAGTATCCTTGTTAGAAGCTTCTTCAGGGGATGAGGAAAGAGAGGTAATGATGGCTAAACGGGAGCGTGGTAAACCAAAAGAAGAAGAAGAAAGCAAGGAAGAAGTAGATGAGGAACATCAGGAAGAGGAACATCGTAGTAAGAAAAAGAAGGCATCTAGAAGGAGAATTAGCCAATCAGACTTTCCTTTAGGACAAGGAATTGGAAGCTATGACTTGTTGTCTGACCTTAAAGAAAAGGAAGCTCATATCACCTTTGGTCAATTACTTGCTTTGTCTCCAAAACTACGGAAGGAATGGGGAAAACTAGCAAGCACAAGGGTGTCAAAGAAGAAAAAGAAGAAAAGTGCCAATCCTGTTGTTCAAAAGGTAGATATAGATGTTGGTGATGATGTACCTATGGTTGATGTGATCATTGATGGTCAAGTGATTTATAATGTGTACATTGATGGAGGTGCATCGATTAATGTCATGAGTGAGAAGACCATGATTGATGCTGATTTAAAATACTCTAGTACTACCTCTCCTTATCGCATCAAATTGGCTGACAACACTAGGGTTAAGACCTTGGGAGTTGTGAAGAATCTAGAAGTGGATGTATGTGGAATTTCTGTGCCGACTACTTTTCAGGTGATCCCTACCAAGCCAGATGCACGTGCCTATCCATTGATTTTGGGAAGGCCTTGGCTACGCAAGGTGAAGGCTGTTCAAAAGTGGGATACTGGAGAATCGATTTTGCAGGGAAATGATAAGAAGGTGCGCTACAACATTAGAAGCCGCAAAAAGGAAGTTTTCAAGGAGGAGTCTTCAACATCAGAGAGTTCAAGCTCTGACTTAACCGATGAAGAAGAAGAGACAGGATGTAGCTCCGAGGAGTCTAACTCAGAGGGTGAGGTGGAAGGAGTGGCCTTTGGTCTTTGTCTTGGTGCTGATCGGGATGAGTCAGGAAGGAACAAGGTGGTGGTGCAAGAAGATCCTGTAGAGACACTTCATGTGGAGGATGTGGAGCACACTAAACGACGCCAATGCAATGAAGAGCTTCTTGGTGATTCTCTATCAGGTAGTGAGAAGCTCCAATACTTAGATATGCTAGATGATTTTCCATGTCTCTTTGCAACAAGCTATTCACAGGTGTGGCCAGTCTCTCTTGTGGAGCACAAGATTGAGTTGAAGCCAGAAAGCAAGCCAGTTATGCAACGCTTAAGGCGATTGGGGGTGATCCAAGCTGAGGCATTGAAGAAAGAGGTAACACAACTACTTGAGGCAGGATTCATCTTTCCTGTTGATGATTCAGAATGGATATCTCCTGTAGTTGTCACACCAAAGAAAGGAAATAAGTGGCGAGTTTGTGTGGACTTTCGTCCTTTGAATGCATGCACTAAGAGGGATCATTTTCCTTTTCCATTCCAAGATGAAATACTAGACCAAGTAGCAGGGCATGAGATGTATTCTATATGTGATGGGTATTCTGGGTACTTTTAAATTCGTATTCGGGAGGAAGATCAAAAGAAAACATCATTTGTCACACCTTGGGGAGTTTTTGCTTACAGAGTGATGCCTTTTGGGTTGACCAATGCACCAGCTACATTTCAAAGGTTCATGAGTCAAGTCCTGCAGCCTTACTTGGGAAAGTTCATAAGGGTGTTTTTGGATGATTTTTGCATTTATTCTCGACGCATACATCACATGGAGAAGTTAAAGATGGCCTTAGCTAGGATTGATGAAGCAAAAGGGTGTCTAAATCCTAGCAAGTGTCATTTGGCTCAAACAAAAGTAGTCTTGTTGGGGCATATTGTGTCTCAAGAAGGCTTGCAAATGGATCTTGACAAGGTTCAAGCAATCATGGCATTGCCAAGTTCTGAGAATGTCACTGGTGTTCGCAGAATTCTAGGAAAGAGCAAGTATTATCAATGCTTTTGTGATGATTTCACAGAGATAGTGCATCCCATGAACTTGTTGACAAGAAAAGGAGTTTCTTTCCAATGGGGTATGGAGCAACAAGAGTCTTTCCAGCAACTTAAGGAGGCCATGAGTAAGGGCCCAATAATGAAGCCCCCTAATTGGCCTCAAGACTTTTATGTAAATCCAAGTGTATCTTTGCATTCAGTTGGTGCTATATTGCTACAAAAAGGAGAGGCAGGTAGAATGCAACCCATCTATTATGCCAGCCGACAGCTTACAGATGTGGAAACAAGGTATGAAGAAATGGAGCAGCAAGCTCTCTCTTTGGTGTTTTCCATCAGAAAGTTTCGCTCCTATTTATTACCTCGACCATTTTTCTTCCTTACCTCTCAGTCTGTATTAGCATATCTAGTTCACAAGCCTAATCCTGGGGGGAGATTTGCAAAATGGTTGTCAGAGCTTCAAGAGTTCTCTTTCTCTTTTGTCACTGAAAATACCACTAGGTCCACTATGGCAGATTTGCTCACAGGACGGGAGGATCTAGGAGAAGAAAAGAAATGTAAGGAGAACATTAAAGATGAAAGGGATACACCACCAACAGCTTTTGTTTTGTATTTTGATGGGGCTTTTAGTCCTTCATGCCAACAAGGAGCCGGGGGGATAGTCTTGATGAATCCTGAAGGTCAAGAGGTATGGGCAAGAGGACAAGAGCTTCCAAGTATCACAACTAACAATGCAGCTGAGTATAATGCTTTGATTCTTGGTTTGGAGGGTTGTCTTCAAAGTCAAGTTAAAGAATTGGAAGTAAGAGAGATTCTCAGCTTATTATAAAGCAAATGCAAGGGCATTACCAGACAAGAAGTCCTCATTTGAAGGAGCTTAATCAAAAGGCTATGGCACTATGTAGTCAGTTTGATTTTTGCAAGTTTGTTCATATAAACAGAAAAGAAAATCAAAGGGCAGATGAGTTAGCTACTCAAGCCATTGTAGTACAAGACCGGGGGGTGGTTTCTTTGGTAGAAACTAGATGGCCAGAACTGCAAGATGTTCAGCAATATGTGGAAGAAGGCATGATTCCTCAAGGGTTAACTCCACAACAAAAGCAGAGATTGGTAAGGAAGGCTTGTCCCTATACTATTGTTGATGACATTCTTTATAAATTGGGAAAAGATAAGGTGCTCCATCGGGTGGTCCATCCCATGGAGACTAGGAGAATCCTAGAAATGTGTCATGAATGCTCTGGTCATTTTGCTTCAGCAAGCACAGCTAGGAGAATGCTTAATGCAGGATACTTTTGGCCACGCCTCCATAAGGATGTATATGAATGGTGTCGAAGTTGTAAAGTATGCCAAAAGTTTGGAAGGCGACAGTTGATTCCTGGGCCCTTGAAGCCTATTCTAGCATATGGACCATTTGAGAGGTGGGGGTTGGACTTTGTGGGACCACTCCCTCGCTCATCTCAGGGCAAGCATTATTTATTGGTGGCCACAGATCATGCGACTCGATGGGCAGAGGCCAAGGCCACAGTCAATAGCAAGGCAAGCACAGTTGCAAAATTTCTCTTTGATCAAATTTGTTCATGCTTTGGATTTTTTTTGGAAATTCTCACTGATGGAGGAACCTCTTTTAGAAATGAACTAATTGAAGATGTGGTGCATAAGCTAAAGATAAATCATAGCATGTCCATGCCATACTATCCCCAATGTAATGGCTTGGTTGAGAAAACAAATGGATTGTTGTGCAATTCAATGGGAAAGCTTGTTGACACCAAGAAAAGGCATTGGGATAGGCATTTGGCAAAGGTTTTATGGGCTTACAGAACCACACACAAGCTAGCTATTGGGTTTACACCATTCCAACCAGTGTATGGAATAGAAGCCATTTTACCAATTGAATTGGAGATACATAGTCTTCGCACAACTGTTGCAAGAATAGAAGGACAGGAGGATGCCTATGCTCAACACTTGGTACAGCTAGAAGCCTTGGATGAATACAGATTATAGGCCTTACAAAACTTGGAATCTTCTCAAAGAAGGTGCAAGGTCCCTTTTGACACCAAATTATGCAAGAAGAAAGATATTGCAGAAGGAGATTTGGTAATAAGATTTGATAGCCGTCTGGACAAGCGGCTAGACAAAAAGTTTATCGGCCGATGGGAGGGACCATATCAAGTCAAAAAGAAGTTCACAAATGGAACCTTTCAGCTAGAGGATGTTGATGGCATGGTGATACCCGGACGCACCAATGAGTATCGCCTTAAATTCTTCTATGCTCGACCACCTTGAGGGCCAGCAGACCCTCTTTGTACTAGAGAGGATCTGCTTGGGGGGGGAAAGATGTGACACCAAAAATTGATATTTTTAACTTGGCATTGATATTGTTTTTCTCTATGTTTGATAAGAGTTTGAGTATCAAGTGATAGCCTAGCGGCTCTCACTTATTTCTATTTTCTATGATATTCTATGGGATGGAGAGGATGAGTGGAATGGCTCATTGTAAATACCATAGGTATGAATTATAAATACCTTGGTATGGGGTGAGAGTTATTTGTGTATGGGATATTATGGAGTTTTTTAGAAAATAGGAAGAGTGAGTCATATAAAGAGGTGGGCTCATGTCCATGTGTTCCAATAATATAAGAGAGGCCACATGCCAAGCGTGTGGAAGGCATGTGGAGGAGTGTGAAGTCAAGAGGAATCCTTCTAGAACTCCTATGTGGAATAAGGAGGATGTGGACATGTGGAAAAGAGAGGGTCCCTATGGGCTCCATGTGAGGAGACTCTTGACTTTCTCAATATTTTAAGAGTCTTGAGCATCTTTTGATGGGACACATGGCAAGAGTAGCCAAAAAGGACATGGATGGTGACATACATGCTTATGTGATTGATGGGGAAAGGAATCTATAGGCAGCAATTGTAAATGGGTGAAGGAGGGTAACAAAATCTCTATAAAAAGAGCCCTCCTCTCCCTTGTTCATCAGAATCTCTTCCACCATTAGGCCTCATGTTGCTGTAGCTCTAGTCTCCCCAAGCCTCTTCCATGAGCCTTCTCTCCCTCTTGTAGATATTCTCATGTAGACTCTTGAGTCCATCTCTCTCTAGTTTATTCTCTCTCTATGAGTAGTCTTGGAGCTTTCGCTCCCTCTTGTATGTATGAAACCTCTTCTTCTCCCTTGTGTTTGTAGTGTTGGAGTGGATTCTCACTCTATTTGTAATGAAGGTCACTTCAGGTTCTCTCTCTCTTGAGTGTCTCTTCTCTTTTCTTTCTTTCAAAGCCTTAAAAGTTCTTTCTATTCGGCTGCTCACTGTGCACACATGGTCCATTTGTTTCCCGAGCCACCATGCAAACTCCTTACCCTCTTCTAGGCGAGATCTATGAGGGGTGGATCGTTGATGAAGGTGGATTCTTGAGGGAGCATCCTGCTCAGGCGAAATTAGCCTGGGTGGAGAGTAGTTTTCATGACAGTTTGACCCCCTGTTAGTATTTTGCTTATAACTTTTTGCTCGGTAGTCCGATTGTAATGCAATTTATATCAGCGCGAAGCTCTCTTCAAGGCTCATGTTTCTTTTGATCAGATACTGAATCAGATATCGCTGCAAAAAGTTATGAGTCTCTGTGTTTGACAGTCTATTTTCATGACAGTTTTTACCCCCGTCTAGTAAACTATCCATAACTTTTTGGCCGCTTCTCTATTTCTTACGAAACATATATCAACGCGAAGCTCTCTTTAAGGCGCATGTCTCTATGTCTTAGATCTTGAATCAGATATTGCTGCAAAATGTTATGATTCTCTGTGTTTGATAGTCTATTTTCATGATAGTTTTTACCCCCTTCCAGTAAACTGTCCATATCTCTCCAACCGTCTGTCTGTTTTCAATGAAACTTATATTAGTGCGAAGGCATCTCAAGGCGCATTTGTTTGTGTACCTGAATCTTTGATATCGTGTCTCTCATGAAAGTTATAGGCCTCTGTGTCTAATGACGGTTTGTAGAGTGTTTTGAGCTAAGTGTAAAGGTGTCTATGAAGGAGGTGCAATGTTTCCTCGGAATCTACCCATCCGACCTAATCAGCCCCTTCAAACTCCTCAATATATATCAGTTCACATCATGTTGAGCCGTAAGATCTTCTTTCAACAACGTATCACTCTTCTCTTTGGTGCAGACCGGCTCGCTGAGATTATGGCCTCTGCTGATCCTTTCCTTCTTCCTATGCTTGATTACAACATCACTTGGGATGTTACCATCTTCATTCTCATCTAAGGGAGGAAAGTATGGTGTGGTATCTTGGCATAAAATCTTTTTTCTAATGTCCCATTCTCAATGATAAATATCTGTGGCTGTCAGTTTGAAAGTAGCAGGAAGTGAAGAGGTGTGTGAAGTTTATTACCCCCAACTTCATGTCATAGCATGCAGAGAAGCTCATGCATAGTGCCACTTTTATCCCTCCTGCAATATTGAAGATTATCTAGAAAATGTGGGGTGGAATAATTGTGGATTTTGGCATTTTTCAATTAATAGTGATGCAATTAATTTTGATGTTTTGAATGGTTTTGTTTCATGTCAATGTCAAGTTTTTCCCAAAATTTTTATAATTCTTTTTATTTTCTATATTTAGAACATTTGGATATATATAGGTTATAAAGTTCCTTTAGTTTCAAAGTTTCACTATCATAGCCATAGTTCTCCTAACTACCAAACTACCATGAATTCTGCTAGGTCTGCCTTCCATGATTTCATCTCCCATACTCCATTAATTGATAGAGAGGAGTTATTTCTGGTCTTTGATAAGAGCATAGATGTCCTAGGCACCTACTTGGGAGCCCGAGATGATTTTGAAGACCTCATCAAGTACATGCAAGACTACATCGTGAGTTTTGCATATCAACTTGATGAGTCTATAAAAAGATGGGTCCCAATTGATTATTTGAAGTACTTGTTCAATCAAGATCCTAAGTTCCAGTCTTTAGATCACTTTAGAGCCTAGCTCACGCCCCTAGGGTTTAGGAAGGTGGACACTGATGACCTCCTAGCATGTGGAGTCATCGAAAACACAAGAAATAGGTTCCTATCCTAGGAAATGACCTTCATTTTCCTTCTCCAGGAGGGACAAATGGAAGAGGAGGCCTCGACCTCAAGCCCCAACCTTGCCCTTGCCCTTTTTGATCCTCTTATTTCTGTAGATGAGCCCAACATCTACAATGAAGAGCCCATAGATGAAGAAGCTGAGGAGCGAGAAGCTGCATTGGCCCTGGAAGTGCTCCAGCGACCTCCTGAACCCCATTCTACTTCTCAAATTCCATCCACCTTGGGCACCACCTCTGTTAACCCTGCAACAATGATATGGTTTCTTGCTCCCGTTCTTGTCGATGGAGAAC
This sequence comes from Dipteris shenzhenensis, assembly GCF_047967505.1. Lineage (NCBI taxonomy): Eukaryota > Viridiplantae > Streptophyta > Polypodiopsida > Gleicheniales > Dipteridaceae > Dipteris > Dipteris shenzhenensis. The sequence continues at coordinate 19,017,239 of NC_141618.1, read as the reverse complement.
AATACCTCTTTCTCCATGACATAGAGGTTATGTTTGGTCTCCAAGAGGGTGAAGCTCTTGGTGTCCTGTGTGGATACGAGGTGGACACGACTATGCAAGAATCTGGGTTTTTGGGAGCAGATGATTCAATAGAAGAGGTTCTTACTTTGACACTGGCCCAAATCAAAGATGCAGAGACATCAATCTACTCTGACTTACTTGATGTTCTAGAAGAAGCCTCCACATCTCACTCTAGACAGCAGGAGGCCTCTGGATCCATCCTCATTGACAAAGAGGAAGGGATTGAGCATGATGACTCTAGAGTGGTAAGAAACTATGAGCTTTGAATTTCTTCTCTCTTGCTATACTTTTGCTTTAATGGAACTCTAATGTAATGTTGGACTGTTGCAAGAGGCTTTTGAGGTCGACCTATTCTCATCTCAGCAACGCCTTGTTCGCAATAGCTTCGATCGAGATCACTCACTGGCACATTACCTTGGCCAAGCAAAAGGACGCTTTGTGATTATCCACAAAAAGTTTTCTCCAGATGGCACTGATGACCTCCTGAAGTGCAAGGCCTTGTCAAGAGTGATTGGTTATTCTAACATCAATCGTAATGTTGACAAGGCCATTTTGGTGAACCGCATGGCTACCCTCAATGCCTTTGGAACCAATTTTCAAGATATGGCATTGATGGCAATAGCCATGTCCCTAGCGAACGACAATAGCAATGACTCTCTATCAACTAGGTTTAGAGCTGGGAGTGTATTTGGGAATTCAAAGCCCAATGTTCTTAGTGTTTTAGAGAAGAGAGAAAGGCTATGAAGCCTTATTGTATAGAAATTTTATTTTATATGAATACAACTATACTTTTTATACAGTGTCCCATTTTGTGTTCTTTTACAAAATGTATTTTATACTGTCATTGTATTTTGTAACTTTAATTGTTATTGGCATTAATATTTTCATTCATTATTCTGTTCAAAAGCATGCGATCAGATAAATATTTGCACTATAATGATCATTTCTGAGCAATCCAGTAAGAATCTCACCATGCGACAGAAGGCAAATGTGTTTGGCATCGCGCGGGGAGCCCCAAAAAATGCAAAACCCACTATAGCATGTATGGGGTCTGTTTGACCAAGTATGCGCCATAGTGAGTTTTGCCATTTTTGGGCTCCCCGCATGATGCCGAACACATTTGCCTTCTGCCGCATGGTGAAAAAACATCATTTGACCACTCAAATTCACACTCAACTTGCATAAACTGATGGAAAGCATCACATAACATGTATAATAACATGGAAATAGTAATCGAACATAAAAATATCTTTTATTCATTGGCCTCAAAGGGTAGAGACTTTACAAAATGATTCAGGTTACACCAAATGAACCTAAACAACATCTAGGCCTAAGGGAGGGATCGAAGCAGATGCTCTTGGCAAGTGCAAGGTCCTTGTCCATCACTGTTACTCTTTTGGCATGGATAGCACATAAGTTCGCATCTTCAAAAAGACCTACTGTCATCTGCTCTATTGCCTCCTGAATTGCTCCCATAGTGCCTGAAGTGAAATGCACATCAATCTTGTAATGCTGTGCTATTTCATGTACAACATGCTGAAAGGGTGCATGGGGAATGAGATTGTCCATAGTGGTTTGGAGCTTGCGGATCTCTTGAAGTGCCTTCACTCCTGATTTTTTGTGCCTCTTAATCTTTGGGGGACCCTGCACTGGCCTTTGGACATGGATCCATGGCCGCTTGTCCACTTTGAACTTTTTTCACCTCTCCTCCCTTGCAACCACCTCTTCAGACTCCTCTTCCTGTGTCTACTGGATCATTCGAGGTGGCCTCTCGCGCCTAGGGTTCTGCTTTGTCCTTGGTCTCTTTTCCTTTTCACGAGGCTGTGAGACAACATGCTGAGGCTCTTGCTCAGCTGGTACTAGAGGCTCCTCATATCTGATCATCTCGAGGCACAGAGGATTGATGGTGCTCTTCCGTGCAGTCTACTTGGTTGGAGGATTGGAGCCAAGGTTCATTATATCTATGAGCTTGCCACATACTTCCTCTTATTGTGGCCCCTGTAATCTCTCCATCTCCTCTTTGCCTTTCTTGCTCCCCTTGTTGGTCTAGATGCTCCATGCCAGGACCCCACGGAGGAGGGAGGGACAGTTGATCAGGATTGACTGGACTATTTTGCCCCTCTGGGAGACCTCTCTACCTCCACAATTAGTTGTGTGGAAGGACTGAGAGGACCCCTCATCGTGCTTGGATCCTTCATCGTGCTGGGATTCCTCATGGTGCTGAGATTCCTGGGATCCCCCATGAGAGTCGAATGGTGGGGACTCACATTGCTTGGACTCCTGATGATGAGAACCGCCTTCAAATCCTTGGTGATCATTGTACTCTTAGTCACTGGGGCTTGCAGTGTGTTCGGAGTCCATGGCATTGTAAGGAGGACAACGGGTAGCATCTGAATGACGTCCAGTGGGTCTAGCAGTTTGTTTAACTCATGCCATAGAAATGAGGGATTTTAGGGTTTTGAAGTGCTTTATATAGTCTTTTTTAAAGCACTTTAGGGTTTTTCTTTTAAATTAGGGTTTTTTGAGTGCACCTCCTCCCCCTAGTCTTTTGTTGCTAGTTCGGTAATACTTAATCTTCACTACCCTCCCTCCCAACCCACTCACCCCTCCGCCCTGCCATGTCGCACATGCAATTCTGTAATTTTTAAACAAATTTATGAATTTTAAAATCTATAATTGACTCAAAATAGTGTTAACTTTATTCAGCAAACATTTTACATTTGGGGCTCTCTTAGGACCCAATGCCTCCCCTGCGGACGAGGAACTACCTCCCAAAAGATTAAGTAACCTAGTACCACTTCTTTAGCATCCTCCTCTTGTATAATAAAGTTTTGGAGGCTATGTGATACATGCTCAAAGTAGATTTCAATCAATTCAAAACCAAGTGTGTGATCTATTCTACTAATTAACTGAGCGGGACTCTGACACAGCCATCGCCATTTTTTAGTCCATTGACCATCTCAATCCTTTAAATATCCCTCCATCGGGCCTGCCCCAACCCTAGCCGACTAGTTTAAGTGAACTGGACTCTGACATCCATCACCATTGTTTAGTCCATTGAGCATCTTGATCATGCAAATACCCCTCAACCTCCCTAACCATCTTGTAGCTTTCTCGCTAAACACATAATTAAATTTTGCCACCTAGTTTGTCTATTTTAAACCTTCATCCAATACTCCCATTCCTTCCAACACCACACATCCATCCACTCACAACCCACCAACTCCACACATACCCACGTAGGATCAAATGATGGTATTATAGGACCCTCTATGGATTCAATGCATGCACTTACCATCATGTCCAAAAAATATTGCGGCCTACTTTCTTCTCAAGCATACCCCTTCCAACACAACTGTTGATAGAGGAGCACAAGATTTTTCCAATGCTTTCATTACTAGGGTCCAATGCATAATTGGATACATGTATCCACTTTTTGTGAAGTTGAGGTTCATGATGGATAGCCAACATTCCTTTTCTAGTTTTAGCCACCATGCTAGTTGTAGCCATGCTATGCTAGTTGAGCACATATTAGTAATGTTCAATAGCTTCACTTTTTAACATATCCTATTACGTTTTCACATCATCTACCACTCTAGATGTCTATCATCAAAGCTAGGCCTTAAATTTGAAGTGTGGTCTAGAATTTGATTTTGAAGGGTAATTTAAAAGTCATCATTTTAGTTGAGATGTTTTTTGTCATGAATGGCAAGTCACATCCTAACCAAATAATAAGAATGCTAGCCTACAAGGCCTACCCAAATGAACATGAGAAACAAAGGGAAAATTCAATGATAATCAATCATCATAGGTAAAATAAACATCAAGATTGTAATTGAAATGAAAGTCTCAAGTCACATGTGAAGGAAAGAGGTAGTGATAGTGAGCTTTTCGAATAGTTTCATCAGATAGGCATAGTTGATCTATCCAGGTGCTAGGCAAGAGAGAGTCACATAATTTATGTCTCAATGTTTCCTTTCCATCACTATTTTGTAGAAACTTATGGCGTTGGTTAGATGACACCTAGCTTGATCATTTTTTTCATTTAACATCTGCCTACCTCAATATCATCCATGCTTTTGATACACCCCATGATGTGCTTGTGAGTGTCTAAATCATTTTTTAAGAGCATTTGACACTTCTTTTATGAGGGAACAACTTGTATTTGAAACTTAATAGCTCTAATTCCATGAGAGTAGACAAACATCTTTGGCTTTTTACCTAAGAGTTTGTATCGCTAACCTTCCTTGGATGTCTTCTCTTACCAAAGAATAACCACTACTTCCCACTTCTCATAGGTAAAGCCCCAATGATCTATAAATGTTTCGATCACCTTATGTTTGGGTTTGATACACTTCAACACAAAGCATGGGTCATCTTCCCCTTTCTCCTTAGATGAATATTTAATTGTAGAGTTATCTGCCTCTTCTAGTGCATCAATGAGGTTATTGAACTCTTCGCCAAAGTATGGTCCAATGTCCATCTATTTGACATAGTGAATATGTAAAGGATAAATTTGGCATAGCTTCCATTGTTTCATAGTTGCAATGTTGTCACACTTGTCATAATCTACCATGATGCACACAATACAAAAGTAGGAAAGCAATTGTGTTTTGGAACAAAGGTGGGTGTCTAAAAAGACCCATGTGGCTATGTGAATTTCGTGCCACTTTAATGGTGGTACAATATCACTTTTTCTCCTCCCTACCTCATCCACCTTCACCTCGTGGAAAACTCTACAATAAGATATTGTTGGCGATTTGTTTACTGTACGTCAATTGTGACCTTGTGGATAGGCTAGATGCAAGCCATTTTGCTACATCATGGGCATCCTACAACCTATCTTGAGGACATGTTAACCTCATGTTAATTGTTGTCAATAAGGTCCTTGCTTAATAGTAGCAGTGCCACATCCATCATGTTTTTCCTTGCATTGGCTAGATCAAAAGAAATTTCATAGCATGTTTAGGGATTTAAACCTTGCAAAAAAGTAGAATCCATGGGCTAATTAAAATTAAGGGTGCATCATTCAACCACACCCAATGTTTTTTTATTATTTCCTTCACATATGAATAGTCTTTGGTAAACCAATCCTAGTGCAATAGAAAATGATGGACAAACAATGTGTCACAAGTTCTTTGGCATCTAAAATGTAGAAATCATATGTGCATTGCATTGTCTTGAACTCCATAGATTCTATTGGAAGGCTAGTATCAATCATAGATTCTAGCATATGGCTATAGGTGATATGTGTTGGAATACTGAAAGGAAAGAGTAGAGTGGACACAAAATCAGAATACTTGCTTATAGAATGAAGAAGAAAGAGGTCCTTAAGTAGGCACCTCATACAAGGTCACTGACATCACTGATGACCTCAAAGCTCCTCAATCATCTCCTCAATCTGCTCCTAGATTCACTCAATCATCCTATGTGGCTTTTCCACCACCTAACTGTGCTTGTGGGCACCTAACTGTGCCTCTAGCACTCACACATAGAAACATAAGGTGTGCCTGAGGCATACACCTTGAGATATCCCAACAAACCCCCCCTCAAGGGAATGCCTCAAGCTATGTCAAGGATACATCTAGTCTCATAGTTTCTCATGCCATCTCATGGTGGTCAAGGATAAATCTATGGCTAGGTTCTCATGCTAGCAAGGGTTTCCTTGGGTGTAAGGTAAACAGAAAGGGATACAAACAGACCTTCCAATGGTTATCTCTCCTACATGTACATGCACACAATGTCTGTAGGAGGTACCATGGAACAAACATACACATGGCCTACATCATAAGGTGACCAGAGGTGTTTACAAACACACACAACACAATAATTTATTTTCATTCATTTTGGAGGACTATCCAGGCTGAGTACCTTGACATAAAAAGAGAGATCTGGAGCATACATAGAGATGAGTTTAAAATGCATAATCTTCATGGGATGCCTCATCTTGTGGAGGCAAAATATCCATGTCAAGGCAAGGTCTTACCACATGGGCAGTGTCTAGTGCCTTATAAGATGGTACTATGATAGAACAAGTGGATCTGAAAGTCATATCCTTCAAGAGAACAATTATCTTGTCATCTCCATAGTTGTGTAGAGAAGCATATCTTAAGTATCTGAGCTTCATCTTTTTCTTGTACTTGGAGTCAAATAAAAATGCCATGAGAGTGTAGATCTCTGTATTTGCTTCCTTTTTGGCAACCATTGTTTTGGCAATCTTCAATAAGGAAGTCAGGTTGGCATTTTCATCCTTTGTAGCATAACAAGACATTGCTTTATGTTTTGGCTTTTCACATATTTGGCATAAGCAAGCCATGAGAGGCTCTAACCCAAGTATTGGGTAGTGTCTTCTCTCTTACAAGGCAAAAAGAACTGAAATACTTCCAAAGTATAGCCACTTGTTGTAGCAAATAGTAGTGACTAGTTTTCAAACAATGATGCTTCTTCTTACATGCTTCATAGAAGTGGATGAAATAAACATTTTCCAATCAAAACCAGGTCTAGCAAGTCAAAACAAAACTGAATCCACACTTGTACTGAAGTTATTGAAAGCTTCAAAAAACCAGAAATGCTAGAGTAGCATTTTATGTAGCATCATCTTCAAAAACTTGTCCAAAACTGTCAAAACTGAAAAGCTAAACTTGGAGGGCTTGTAGCTCACTCTTCAAAGCAAGGAAAAGAGGGCTTTCTGAAGCAAAAGAAAGCTCATATACCAGAGAAGGTCCAGCACAGAGGTTGGACGAAATGGTGCGCACTTTTGCCCGAGAGAGTTGCTACAGGCTGAAACTGAGTTTTGACGATTTCTCCCTCGTTACTGAACCAAATGACTTGAAAAATGGCTCAAAATCTTCGTCTTGAGGTCGCCCATCTACTCCTAAGAGGGCTCAGGCAATGGCGGAGTATGCAGGGAGTATTGAGCAACAGAAGAAATTCGCTGTTTGGAGAATGGCAGCCACCACAGACGTTTTTTCTTCAATTGCTTGCAGGTGGAAGTTCGCCCATACTAGAGGAGTTTCCAGCTCAGAGGGTTTGGGCAATGGCTGTTTGTAGATGGAGAACCAAGCTCTCAAAGATTTTGGGAAGAAAGAGGAAAATGGAGAAGAAGAAGATGAAGAAGAAGATGATGATGTGGCAGAAATGGGCTCAAGGGGATCAAAGGGCTCTGATACCATGTTGGAATACTGAAAGGAAAGAGTAGAGTGGACACAAAATCAGAATACTTGCTTATAGAATGAAGAAGAAAGAGGTCCTTAAGTAGGCACCTCATACAAGGTCACTGACATCACTGATGACCTCAAAGCTCCTCAATCATCTCCTCAATCTGCTCCTAGATTCACTCAATCATCCTATGTGGCTTTTCCACCACCTAACTGTGCTTGTGGGCACCTAACTGTGCCTCTAGCACTCACACATAGAAACATAAGGTGTGCCTGAGGCATACACCTTGAGATATCCCAACAATATGCTCCAAGATTATTATCTACTTGTTGTACCATTATGCAATTTATAGCTCATCTTGTTCTTGAAAAGAGCAATATTTGGCAAAATCAATACAGAGATATTTGTGTTCTTGGGAAAATTTGCAAGGCACATCCTAAATTGCTTGTCTTGCCAATGTGCTACAAAATTGTGCACCATCTCTTCCCATCTTAACCTAGTCAAATTTCCTTCATTCCACAGGGTTGTCTTTCTTCAATTCATTTAGGCAAACAAATTGCTTCTCCCTCACACCATAATTCACACCATTGTGTGGGAATTTGTCACAAATGCACTCAATTTGGTGCTATTCACGAACTCCCTTGGGACAAACCACTAGCTCCCACACAGAACAAAGTGTGTCAAGCTTATGTTCCCTTGCAACACATGATAAGGATCCAAGTGACTGATATACTAGAAATTCAGGGTAGTATAGTATCTTGCATAGTATCTTGCACTAGAAATGGCTTTGACCAGCATAGTATCTTGCACGAGAATGGTGGTGGTTATTATTTGAAAATAGTGCTCTCTCTCTCTCTCTCTCTCTCTCTCTCTCTCTCTCTCTCTCTCTCTCTCTCTCTCTCTCTCTCTCAAGAAGTGCAATGATTGCATTGACAAATTACTACAACTGTGTTTTGACCTATTTCATTTGTTCATGAAACTCAAATTAGGGCCTCTATCCTCGGATTGAGTAATATGGCCAGCTTGCCTCTCACTGTTGTTAATAGACTTACCAAGATCATGTAGAGCAGAATGATGTTTGCACTCCAACATGTAGCCATTTCATATTGCCTATAGCTGCTCTCTGCCAAAACTAATTCCTATGCATTTTTTATAGTTTTCAAGGATTCCCATAGCTCCTCTAACACTGCATTAGTTTCCTCAATGTTCCTTTGCACCCACTCTATCATGCCACTATCTTTGTCAATCTTCAATGCATTTACTGTATTGGAAATATATTTCAAAAGGCCATCCTTTTCCACCTCCTAATTCTCAAAAGCTTCTACCATAGACATTCGCTCCCTCTCTACATTATCTTCCTTCATTAGAGTGTCCTTTAGTTTTGTTACTTCATGCACTTGATGTGCTTCTCTGCCTCTCCTCCATATCCAACTTTTTAGCTTGATTTGTCTTTCTCTCAGATGCCTTAGTTTGTAGCTATGCTTATAATTCCCTTCTGTGTGCTACATCTACCTTAAATTGTGCCTTGAAGCTTATGTTGTCTTCAATTTCACAACACTAGTTTTACTTAGGAGAATTGGTTATCTATAACTTAACAATTCTATTATCTTTGCATAAATTCTAGGTATAGTGCATGTTCAATTACAACTTCCACGTTGTTTAATGGAGAGATTGAATTATAAAATCCCTAAAAACTATAGAATTATTAAGATTTTTTGACTCCAACTAGGAATTTTATATACTCAACTAGTTATCATGCTTGAAAATTGGCAACCATGCTGGCATTTAATTTGCAACACCTATTTCATTAATTTTGGACTTTTTGTGTTGTTTTTGGACGAAGCCCAAAAATCCTTCCCAAATGAAAACTTTACTTTATGAAAATATCCTTTCCAAATCAAAATTTTACTTTCTAAAAAGTTTCTTCCCAAATCAAAAGTTCACTTTGTGGCACTGTCATATTCACATAAAAATATTGTTTTTTCAATCTATACTTTTGCACCAACATGCAAGAATTTGAAATAATCCTATATTAGAAATTCTAGCTATATCTAAGTTATTTGTTAATTTAATTATTTTTAATATTTTTCCTTGACGTTTTTCCTTCCCAAATCAAAAGTTCACTTTGTGGCTCTATCATATTCATATACAAATATTGTTTTTTCAATCTATAATTTTGCACCAACATGCAAGAATTTGAAATAATCCTATATTAGAAATTCTAGCTATATCTAAGTTATTTGTTAATTTAATTATTTTAAATATTTTTCCTTGACGTTTTTCGTTGACGTGATAAATTTATAAATCCATGAAAGGAGACTTAAATATTTTATGAAAATAACATTGTCACTCAGCAATATGCACAAAATTTAACAAAACTTTTAATAAATAGAAAGAAGACATGATGCCATAAGACCAAAGAGGGATAATAGCAATTGTAGCTTTATGTATATGATTACATTGAGAGACGTTGCTCTTAGCTAGAGTCTTTATATCCAAAATGATATAGATTGAATATATGTTTACAATTTAAATTGTTGCTCTTAAAGAGCCTCAATTCGTGCCATCTACATAATTTGACACCCCATTGTCTTATTGCTCAATGTCACGACAGTCCCTTGCCAGTTGCCATCTGCATAATTTGACCTAGGCTTGTCTTGCCAAGCCTTGCCCCTTGGGTGCATTGACTCCCCATTGTCTTATTGCTCAATGCGATAGTCCCTTGCCAGGTGCCATCTGCATTAACTCCCTGTTGTCTTGCCAAGCCTTGACCCTTGGGTGACATCCAGTGCAAAATACAGGTGCCATCTGCATTAACTCCCACAAGTTATCTTGCCAAGCCTTGCCCCTTGGGTGCATTGACTCCCCATTGTCTTATTGCTCAATGTGATAGTCCCTTGCCAGGTGCCATCTGCATTAACTCCCTATTGTCTTGGCAAGCCTATCTTGGCAAGCCTTGACCCTTGGGTGACATCTAGTGCATATTTTGACTCTCATTTGACATACGAGGTGATGACTCTGATTATAATTGTCTTGGATTGGCTCCTTGCCTAGTACCCAAATAAAATCCTTCTGAATCAATGGACTTCAATACAAAGCTTTAATCATGGACATTCTTCATTTGCGTTATCTCCTTCTACTTCCTCCATGGCGAGCATCCTTAATTATTCGTGTAAATAGTTTGCTGTGGTATTTTTATTTTTCCTTCTACCTCATATCCCATGTGCTTCTTTGATTTCTTTGCCCTTGAATGCCAAGACACTATGATTGTCTCCGTCGAAACTTGAGAGACTGCTTCATCATTTGGGACCCACACCTTCATTATACAATTAGTATATAATGTGTTGTTATCCATATTCTCCTTCCTGCCCTTTGGCTCATACCATACCGCTGTAAATGTTGTAGCTCTCCCTTGGTCATCTCTTTGCACATCAACTACTTTTGCAACCCAAAACTTCACATTCTCATATTCATCATCCGATGGCCGAACCACAACAAAACAATCAACCTCTATATCTACTTGTGGCATAAACTCTCTCTTCTTCGGTCCACAATATGGACGTGGGAGTAATGATACAAAATCATTTTCAAAGACTGGAGTTGGGCACAAATCGTTATGAACATTTGGCCAAAACATATTGCATTCTTCCTTGACATCCTTTGAGCCTCACATTCTCTCAAGGTCCTTTATTAAATTTCGTGTCTTGTTAATTACAGTGGTAGTGTGTTCTCTCCAAGTAGGCTTCGAATCAGGATATCTCTAGAGCATTTCCTCTTTGTATGTAATAAATGCTTTTAATCCATCTATTTCACAATTAGACCTCTCATTAAATTCTTGTATAGGAGCCCATGTTGGATACCTTTCCTTGCTGGGAATTGAAGTTAAGAGACTGTAAGGTTCTTCAGGTTCCCATTTTGTATCATGAGAATACTGTTGCCATTGCATTACGGGTTTTTCATCTTAAAAAAAAAAACGAAAGTAGTGTGGATTGGTATGACCTGTCAATGATCACCACCCGTTTGTATGAAAGGTAGAATGAAGCTCTTCCAATCATACATTCTTTCGAGCCTCTCACATACTGTACTTTCCTTACGACCACCAACTTGCCTGCCACATCTTCTTACCAAGTCATCTATTGTCTCCACATCCTTGCATTTAAGCTCCCTTGAGACTGTGCTAAAAACCTGATCGATATCCTCATGTGTATGCCCAACATACAAAAATCCACATTCGACCTCATTGAAGATTCGATGAGCAACTAGCATGGAGCAGAAGAAGGCAAACATAAGTACATTCTTATTTTCTCGCCAGCAATGATCAGCTTGTATTCTCAAAGTCGGTGGCAGGCGACCTTTTTCTGCATGTACATTGCGAATTGCCTTCATAATAGATGTTACAACTTGATTGCTATCATGTAGATGCAAGGAATCAATCCATATATCTGCAAAGAACTTAATTCCATGCACTAACACTCCACATAGATGTGTCTTTAGAAAGTGCTTTCCTTGTAATTTAGGTGGAGTGGCAACAAAACGAGGCAATGTTGTTGTATTCTGATCCATGCCATCTACAATAAGGCACATGTAGTCATCAGGATGCAAAATAGCTTGCTCCTTCCAAAATGCATATTTTTGTCTGGAATGTTGAATAAGGTCATGATGAGATTTTTGATTTTTTTTGTATAATTCCCTTTGATTTGGACATGTTGCACTCTCAATCGCTCGCTTTAAATCATCACAGACATTGCACTTTGACATTTTTTGCCTCCTTGGGATTTTAACATATCCAAAGTTCTTCTTCCAAAGAGTATACAAAGTATGAGAAGAAGCTACAGCATCCCCTCTTTGCCTTTGCTTTTCTGCAATAGAGTCAAATACTTCGAGCTTTGTCAAGCCCATTGGAAGGTGCATTTCAGTGATCGCGTCACCGTTAGGGAGTTTGGTAGATATATGGGGTTGAGGCAAAGCATTTTCATGTATGAAGTCTTGTAAAATTGCTGCTTCCCTGACAGTTGAGATTCTTGATTTGGACCTTCCTCTATTACCGTGAATGCTAAATTTGTTGCTGCCCTTTGCCTTGGTGACTAAATCCCAATATGTACCATGGGATAATCCAGTAATATTGCGATATGCCTTATTGCAAATCCTTTTTCCATTTACAAGAGGTTTTACCTTTTGTCTTGAACTTAGCCTTTTATTGCCATTCTGAAGAAAGCAAGAGAGACTTGTGAGAAGGTATTCATTTCTTTTGCTTCCCCTTCTTTGCCACACGTGTCCTCTACATTCCCTGATGTCTGCAAGATCAATGAAGCGCATACATCTTCGCTTGCAACATAGATATCCCAATGCATTTAACATGTTCTCCTCCTTCATTACTCTCTTCCTCTTTGGTTGCTTTTGTGGATCTGCCTGGATTCTCTTTCTCTTCATGCATATGTATGACCGTTTTCGTTCCTCGTGCACATTGTTATCTGTATTTATGCACTTCTTCTCCTCACATTTGTTTGTAACCAAGCATCCATGATTGGTCGTCGCATCCTTGTTCATATCACAATCAAAGTTAAATACTGAATGATCCTCTGTTGATCTCATCCTCATTTTTAACATACTCTTAGGACCATTCAATGAATTCAATATTCTACGAGAGTATTGAGAACCTTGAAACTCTTCCACTCCTGAGAGTACATCACTCATTGGGACATCTTGCATGGCTTTCACAAATCCACAACCTTGATTGACACCAGGTTTGTTAATATGCATGAACTCATCCACACTTGACAAGACATCGCTATTGAAACCTTTGCCCTTCTCACTGTGCAAGAATTCATCCACCCCAGATAAGGCTTCGCTTCTAAAATCATTTTGTTTCTTGGAACCAATGAACTCATCCACTCCAGTCACTTCTATAATTGAGTATATTGAAATCATCCACATTTGAAGTGATAGAGCCTGGCACATGGGCACGCTTTTTAGGTCCTTTGATATTGTAGTATGCGTTGTCTTTATCATTGAAAACCACGTGCCTCTTTCTCATGTTTAAAAATTGCATGCTCCATCTCATATTCTTGCCTACCTCATAGTAGGGATCACATAAGGATGTTATGTTATCAACCATACCATCATCAGTGACTTTTAGAATCCTCATCTGCGCAAATGACCATTGCTCCACTTGTTCAAATCCCAATACTTCACCTTCTGCTACAATCTTATTTGCAAATGATCTCATTTGTAAAATGTCCCCTATAGTAAAATCCAAGGTGGTGCACTTTGTATTCTTGATAATGTCTGTTGCATAAGTCTCATCTTTGTCCCATGCTATAAATGATTTGTTGGATGTATTGTAGGGCATAACATCTCCAAGTGTTTCCATATCTCCACATTTATACTTTAGCTCAACATGTGCGCTAAGAATCTTTGATACAGTAACTGCTACCTTATCTTCGCCAAGTCTTCGAAAGTGGCAAAGTGAATTGGGATCACTATCATGGATTGTAGCAAATGCAACTACTTCTCTTTTGCTACATAAAATCACATCCATCCCTGGAACAAAATCTATAGCCATCTCCTTTGTGAGAGTCCTTCGCAAGCAAGCTGCAGTGGCAACAATTACATAAATATTAGTCTCTTTTTAATAATCTACTTATTTATTATAATTTTTAATTAGTACTTAATTTATTAGTGGGAGAAGTTATCCGATCAAGTACTCAGATGGACATGCCAAGTTATCCTTTGCATGGTCAATCAAGCATTAAATACTATTTTTGCTCTAGTGTCATGCACATCCGTAAAAAAACATGAGCCTACTAGGTACGTTATCCAATCAAGCACTAATGGGATGCGGGTGCCACTTTGCATGTAAGTCAATTCCACCTAGTTGAGGTGTACAAAAAGTGTTCTGCCCATCGGATATGCTTTGCATGGTCCATCGAGCATTAAATACTATTTTTGCTCCTGTCATGCACATCCATTAAAAAAACACGCTGCTAGGTGTGTTATCCGATCAAGTACTTATGCGATGGGAATGCCACTTTGCATGTAAGTCAATTCCACCTAGTTGAAGGTGTGTGCAAAGTATTGTGCCCATCCAATTGCTTTGCATTTTCGATCAAGCATAACACACTATTTCTGCCTTACTGTCATGCACAACCATATAAAAACACGGCCATAGGTGTGTTATTCAAATAAGTACTTATAAGATGGGGGCTCCACTTTGCACGCAAGTCTGTTTTAACTACGTTGAGGTGCGTGCAAAGTATTGTCACCATCGGATATGATTTGCATGGTCGATCATGCATTATACACCATTTTTCCCCTAATGATATGCACATTCGCACAAAAACACGCCATTAGGTGTGTTATCTGACCAAGTACTTATCGTATGGGTGTGCCTCATTGAGAACATTTCAATACCACCTAGGTTGAGGCGTAAAAAAAGTTTTGTGCCCATTGGATATCCTTTGCATGGTCAATCGAGCATCAAATACTATTTTTACTCTAGTGTCATGCACATCCGTCAAAAAACACGCTGCTAGGTATGTTATATGATCAAGCACTTATGGGATGGGCGTGCCACTTTGCATGTAAGTTGATTCTACCTAGTTGAAGGTGTGTGCAAAGTATTGTGCCCATCAGATATGCTTTGCATTGTCGATCAAGCATAAAACACCGTTTTTGTCTTAGTGTCATGCAAATTTGTCAAAAAACGCAGTCCTAGATGTGTTATTCAGACTAGTACTTATCGGATGGGGGCTCCAGTTTGCACGCAAGTCTGTTTCAACTAGGTTGAGGTGTGTGCAAAGTATTGTCACCATCGGATATGATTTGCATGGTCGATCACGCATTATACACCATTTTTTCCCTAGTGGTATGCACATCCGCAAAAAAACACGCCCTTAGGTATGTTATCTGACCAAGTACTTATCGGATGGGTGTACCTCTTTGACAACATTTTAATACCACCTAGGTTGAGGTATAAGAAAAGTATTATGCCCATCGGATATGCTTTGCATGGTCGATCGAGCATTAAATACCATTTTTGCCTTAGTGCCATGCACATCCGTAAAAAAACACGCTGCTAGGTGTGTTATCTGATCAAGAACTTATGCGATGGGAATACCACTTTGCATGTGAGTCAATTACACCTAGTTGAAGATGTGTGCAGAGTATCGTGCCCATCCGATATGCTTTGCATGGTTGATCGAGCATTAAATACCATTTTTGCCTTAGTGCCATGCACATCCGTAAAAAAACATGCTGCTAGGTGTGTTATCTGATCAAGCACTTATGCGATGGGCGTACCACTTTGCATGTAAGTCAATTACACCTAGTTGAAGGTGTGTGCAAATTATTGTGTTCATCGGATATGCTTTGTATTGTCGATCAAGCATAACACACCGTTTCTGCCTTAGTGTCATGCACAACCATATAAAAATACGGCCATAGGTGTGATATTCAAATAAGCACTTATCAGATGGGGGATCCACTTTGCACGCAAGTTTGTTTCAACTACGTTGAGGTGCATGCAACATATTGTCACCATCGGATATGATTTGCATGGTCGATCATGCATTATACACCATTTTTTTCCTAATGATATGCACATCCGCAAAAAAACACGCCATTAGGTGTGTTATTTGACCAAGTACTTATCGGATGGGTGTGCCTCATTGAGAACATTTCAATACCACCTAGGTTGAGGCATACAAAAAGTTTTGTGCCCATCGGATATCATTTGCATGGTCGATCGAGCATTAAATACTTTTTTTACTCTAGTGTCATGCACATCCGTCAAAAAACACGCTGCTAGGTATGTTATCCGATCAAGCACTTATGGGATAGGCGTGCCACTTTGCATCTAAGTCTATTCCACAAGTTTGAAGGTGTGTGCAAAGTATCGTGCCCATCGGATATGCTTTGCATGGTCGATCGAGCATTAAATACCATTTTTGCCTTAGTGCCATGCACATCCGTAAAAAAACACGCTGCTAGGTGTGTTATCTGATCAAGCACTTATGCGATGGGCGTGCCACTTTGCATGTAAGTCAATTACACCTAGTTGAAGGTGTGTGCAAAGTATTGTGTTCATCGGACATGCTTTGCATTGTCGATCAAGCATAACACACCGTTTTTGCCTTAGTGTCATGCACAACCATATAAAAACACGGCCATAGGTGTGTTATTCAAATAAGTACTTATCAGATGGGGGCTCCACTTTGTACGCAAGTCCTTTTTAACTACATTGAGGTGCGTGCAAAGTATTGTCACCATAGGATATGATTTGCATGGTCGATCACGCATTATACACCATTTTTTTCCTAATGATATGCAGATCCGCAAAAAAATACGCCATTAGGTGTGTTATCTGACCAAGTACTTATCGAATGGGTGTGCCTCATTGAGAACATTTCAATACCACCTAGGTTAAGGTGTAAGAAAAGTTTTGTGCCCATCGGATATGCTTTGCATGGTCGATCGAGCATTAAATTACTATTTTTGCTCTAGTGTCATGCACATCCGTCAAAAAACACGTTGCTAGGTATGTAATCCAATCAAGCACTTATGGGATGCGCGTGCCGCTTTGCATATAAGTCTATTCCACCTAGTTGAAGGTGTGTGCAAAGTATCGTGCCCATCGGATATGCTTTGCATGGTGGATCGAGCATTAAATACCATTTTTGCCTTAGTGCCATGCACATCCGTAAAAAAACACGCTGCTAGGTGTGTTATCTGACCAATTACTTATCAGATGGGTGTGCCTCATTGCGAACATTTCAATACCACCTAGGTTGAGGCGTACGAAAAGTTTTGTGCCCA
Source organism: Dipteris shenzhenensis (assembly GCF_047967505.1). Classification (NCBI taxonomy): domain Eukaryota; kingdom Viridiplantae; phylum Streptophyta; class Polypodiopsida; order Gleicheniales; family Dipteridaceae; genus Dipteris; species Dipteris shenzhenensis. The sequence goes on along the minus strand of NC_141618.1, from coordinate 19,000,208 downwards.
TCGGATATGCTTTGCATGGTCGATCGAGCATTAAATACTATTTTTGCTCTAGTGTCATGCACATCCGTCAAAAAACATGCTTCTAGGTATGTTATCTGATCAAGAACTTATGGGATGGGCGTGCCACTTTGCATGTAAGTCGATTCCACCTAGTTGAAGGTGTGTGCAAAGTATTGTGCCCATCGGATATGCTTTGCATTGTCGATCAAGCATAAAACACCGTTTTTGCCTTGGTGTCATGCACAACCATGAAAAAACACGGTCCTAGGTGTATTATTCAAACTAGTACTTATCGGATAAGGGCTCCAATTTGCACGCAAGTCCGTTTCCACTAGGTTGAGGTGTGTGCAAAGTATTTTCACCATCGGCGGATATGATTTGCATGGTTGATCACGCATTATACACCGTTTTTTTCCTAGTGGTATGCACATCCGCAAAAAAACACGCCCTTAGGTATGTTATCTGACCAAGTACTTATCGGATGGGTGTGCCTCTTTGACAACATTTTAATACCACCTAGGTTGAGGTATGAGAAAAGTATTATGCCCATCGGATATGCTTTGCATGGTCGATCGAGCAGTAAATACCATTTTTGCCTTAGTGCCATGCACATCCGTAAAAAAACACGCTCCTAGGTGTGTTATTCGATCAAGCACTTATGCGATGGGAATGCCACTTTGCATGTAAGTCAATTCCACCTAGTTGAAAGTGTGTGCAAAGTATTGTGCCCATCAGATATCCTTTGCATGGTCAATCGAGTATTAAATACTATTTTTACTCTAGTGTCATGCACTTCCGTCAAAAAACACGCTGCTAGGTATGTTATCCAATCAAGCACTTATGGGATGGGCGTGCCACTTTGCATGTAAGTTGATTCTACCTAGTTGAAGGTGTGTGCAAAGTATTGTGCCCATCGGATATGCTTTGCATTGTCGATCAAGCATAAAACACTGTTTTTGCCTTGGTGTCATGCACAACCATGAAAAAACACGGTCCTAGGTGTATTATTCAAACTAGTACTTATCGGATGGGGGCTCCAGTTTGCACGCAAGTCCGTTTCCACTAGGTTGAGGTGTGTGCAAAGTATTGTCACCATCGGATATGATTTTCATGGTTGATCACGCATTATACACCGTTTTTTCCCTAGTGGTATGCACATCCGCAAAAAAACACGCCCTTAGGTATGTTATCTGACCAACTACTTATCGGATGGGTGTGCCTCTTTGACAACATTTTAATACGAACTAAGTTGAGGTATAGGAAAAGTATTATACCCATTGGATATGCTTTGCATGGTCGATCGAGCATTAAATACCATTTTTGCCTTAGTGCCATGCACATCCGTAAAAAAACACACGTTGCTAGGTGTGTTATCCGATCAAGCACTTATGAGATGGGAATGCCACTTTGCATGTAAGTCAATTCCACCTAGTTGAAGGTGTGTGCAAAGTATCGTGCCAATCGGATATGCTTTGCATGATCGATCGAGCATTAAATACCATTTTTGCCTTAGTGCCATGCACATCCGTAAAAAAACACACTTCTACGTGTGTTATCTGATCAAACACTTATGCGATGGGTGTGCCACTTTTCATGTAAGTCAATTCCACCTAGTTGAAGGTGTGTGCAAAGTATTGTGCCCATCGGATATGCTTTGCATGGTCGATCGACCATTAAATACTATTTTTGCTCTAGTTTCATGCACATCCGTAAAAAAACACGCTGATAGGTATGTTATCCAATCAAGCACTTATGGGATGGGCGTGCCACTTTGCATGTAAGTCAATTCCACCTAGTTAAAGGTGTGTGCAAATTATTGTGCCCATCGGATATGCTTTGCATGGTTGATCGAGCATTAAATACCATTTTTGCCTTAGTGCCATGCACATCCGTAAAAAAACACGCTGCTAGGTGTGTTATCTAATCAAGCACTTATGCGATGGGCGTGCCACTTTGCATGTAAGTTAATTCCACCTAGTTGAAGGTGTGTGCAAAGTATTGTGCCCATCGGATATGCTTTGCATTGTCGATCAAGCATAACACACTGTTTTTGCCTTAGTGTCATGCACAACCATATAAAAACACGGCCATAGGTGTGTTATTCAAATAAATACTTATCAGATGGGGCCTCCACTTTGCACGCAAGTCCATTTTAACTACGTTGAGGTGCGTGCAAAGTATTGTCACCATCGGATATGATTTACATGGTCGATCACGCATTATACACCGTTTTTTCCCTAGTGGTATGCACATTCGCAAAAAGACACGCCCTTAGGTATGTTATCTGACCAAGTACTTATCGGATGGGTGTGCTTCTTTGCCAACATTTTAATACAACCTAAGTTGAGGTATAGGTAAAGTATTATGCCCATCGGATATGCTTTGCATGGTCGATCGAGCATTAAATACAATTTTTGCCTTAGTGCCATGCACATCCGTAAAAAAACACGCTGCTAGGTGTGTTATCCGATCAAGCACTTATGCGATGGGAATGCCACTTTGCATGTAAGTCAATTCCACCTAGTTGAAGGTGTGTGCAAAGTATCGTGCCCATCGGATATGCTTTGCATGGTCGATCGAGCATTAAATACTATTTTTGCTCTAGTGTCATGCACATCCGTCAAAAAACATGCTTCTAGGTATGTTATCTGATCAAGAACTTATGGGATGGGCGTGCCACTTTGCATGTAAGTCGATTCCACCTAGTTGAAGGTGTGTGCAAAGTATTGTGCCCATCGGATATGCTTTGCATTGTCGATCAAGCATAAAACACCGTTTTTGCCTTGGTGTCATGCACAACCATGAAAAAACACGGTCCTAGGTGTATTATTCAAACTAGTACTTATCGGATAAGGGCTCCAATTTGCACGCAAGTCCGTTTCCACTAGGTTGAGGTGTGTGCAAAGTATTTTCACCATCGGCGGATATGATTTGCATGGTTGATCACGCATTATACACCGTTTTTTTCCTAGTGGTATGCACATCCGCAAAAAAACACGCCCTTAGGTATGTTATCTGACCAAGTACTTATCGGATGGGTGTGCCTCTTTGACAACATTTTAATACCACCTAGGTTGAGGTATGAGAAAAGTATTATGCCCATCGGATATGCTTTGCATGGTCGATCGAGCAGTAAATACCATTTTTGCCTTAGTGCCATGCACATCCGTAAAAAAACACGCTCCTAGGTGTGTTATTCGATCAAGCACTTATGCGATGGGAATGCCACTTTGCATGTAAGTCAATTCCACCTAGTTGAAAGTGTGTGCAAAGTATTGTGCCCATCAGATATCCTTTGCATGGTCAATCGAGTATTAAATACTATTTTTACTCTAGTGTCATGCACTTCCGTCAAAAAACACGCTGCTAGGTATGTTATCCAATCAAGCACTTATGGGATGGGCGTGCCACTTTGCATGTAAGTTGATTCTACCTAGTTGAAGGTGTGTGCAAAGTATTGTGCCCATCGGATATGCTTTGCATTGTCGATCAAGCATAAAACACTGTTTTTGCCTTGGTGTCATGCACAACCATGAAAAAACACGGTCCTAGGTGTATTATTCAAACTAGTACTTATCGGATGGGGGCTCCAGTTTGCACGCAAGTCCGTTTCCACTAGGTTGAGGTGTGTGCAAAGTATTGTCACCATCGGATATGATTTTCATGGTTGATCACGCATTATACACCGTTTTTTCCCTAGTGGTATGCACATCCGCAAAAAAACACGCCCTTAGGTATGTTATCTGACCAACTACTTATCGGATGGGTGTGCCTCTTTGACAACATTTTAATACGACCTAAGTTGAGGTATAGGAAAAGTATTATACCCATTGGATATGCTTTGCATGGTCGATCGAGCATTAAATACCATTTTTGCCTTAGTGCCATGCACATCCGTAAAAAAACACACGTTGCTAGGTGTGTTATCCGATCAAGCACTTATGAGATGGGAATGCCACTTTGCATGTAAGTCAATTCCACCTAGTTGAAGGTGTGTGCAAAGTATCGTGCCAATCGGATATGCTTTGCATGATCGATCGAGCATTAAATACCATTTTTGCCTTAGTGCCATGCACATCCGTAAAAAAACACACTTCTACGTGTGTTATCTGATCAAACACTTATGCGATGGGTGTGCCACTTTTCATGTAAGTCAATTCCACCTAGTTGAAGGTGTGTGCAAAGTATTGTGCCCATCGGATATGCTTTGCATGGTCGATCGACCATTAAATACTATTTTTGCTCTAGTTTCATGCACATCCGTAAAAAAACACGCTGATAGGTATGTTATCCAATCAAGCACTTATGGGATGGGCGTGCCACTTTGCATGTAAGTCAATTCCACCTAGTTAAAGGTGTGTGCAAATTATTGTGCCCATCGGATATGCTTTGCATGGTTGATCGAGCATTAAATACCATTTTTGCCTTAGTGCCATGCACATCCGTAAAAAAACACGCTGCTAGGTGTGTTATCTAATCAAGCACTTATGCGATGGGCGTGCCACTTTGCATGTAAGTTAATTCCACCTAGTTGAAGGTGTGTGCAAAGTATTGTGCCCATCGGATATGCTTTGCATTGTCGATCAAGCATAACACACTGTTTTTGCCTTAGTGTCATGCACAACCATATAAAAACACGGCCATAGGTGTGTTATTCAAATAAATACTTATCAGATGGGGCCTCCACTTTGCACGCAAGTCCATTTTAACTACGTTGAGGTGCGTGCAAAGTATTGTCACCATCGGATATGATTTACATGGTCGATCACGCATTATACACCGTTTTTTCCCTAGTGGTATGCACATTCGCAAAAAGACACGCCCTTAGGTATGTTATCTGACCAAGTACTTATCGGATGGGTGTGCTTCTTTGCCAACATTTTAATACAACCTAAGTTGAGGTATAGGTAAAGTATTATGCCCATCGGATATGCTTTGCATGGTCGATCGAGCATTAAATACAATTTTTGCCTTAGTGCCATGCACATCCGTAAAAAAACACGCTGCTAGGTGTGTTATCCGATCAAGCACTTATGCCATGGGAATGCCACTTTGCATGTAAGTCAATTCCACCTAGTTGAAGGTGTGTGCAAAGTATCGTGCCCATCGGATATGCTTTGCATGGTCGATCGAGCATTAAATTCCATTTTTGCCTTAGTGCCATGCACATCCGTAAAAAAACACGCTGCTAGGTGTGTTATCTGATCAAGCACTTATGCGATGGGCGTGCCACTTTGCATGTAAGTCAATTCCACCTAGTTGAAGGTGTGTGCAAAGTATCGTGCCCATCGGATATGCTTTGCATTGTCGATCAAGCATAACACACTGTTTTTGCCTTAGTGTCATGCACAACCATATAAAAACACGGCCATAGGTGTGTTATTCAAATAAATACTTATCAGATGGGGCCTCCTCCACTTTGCACGCAAGTCTGTTTTAACTACGTTGAGGTGCGTGCAAAGTATTGTCACGATCGGATATGATTTACATGGTCGATCACGCATTATACATCATTTTTTCCCTAATGATATGCACATTCGCAAAAAAACATGCCATTAGGTGTTATCTGACCAAGTACTTATCGGATGGGTGTGCCTCATTGAGAACATTTCAATACCACCTAGGTTGAGGCATACGAAAAGTTTTGTGCCCATCGGATATCCTTTGCATGGTCGATCGAGCATTAAAATACTATTTTTACTCTAGTGTCATGCACATCCGTCAAAAAACACGTTTCTAGGTATGTTATAGGATCAAGCACTTTATCAACTCTAACCTTATTTTTACTATTTCTTTGGCAAGTTTGTGTAAAACAATAATCATTTTTATTCTGGTCGTGTAGCTCACATTGGAGTCTGATCTTCTGGGACCTTGAACTCAACCATTTATGGTTTGTGAATTCAATAGAAGGCTATCATGCCAACTCCCCAAGGTAATTATTCTCTTAATATTTTTGATACTTTCTTATTTTGTATCTTATGATCATGACATATTAATATATTTCATATGTCATGCTGGACAGTGCTGCATATCGGCTAGTATCTGCTGTCAGAACAACCACGGAGCAACAAGATCAAGTAGAATTCAAAAGACGTCTGCCAGTGGAGCAAAAAGATGGACACAGCTGTGGGTGGAGAGTCGCCTACAACTGCATGTTGTTTCTTAGAGAGATTTTTGATCTGGAGTTACCAGTCAAAATGGAATCATATACAGAAGCTGATCTACTAGCATTTCGGGCTGAGAGTATTCAGCATCTAATTACTACCATTGGGAAACAACATGAAAATATGACTACATTGTAGCATGTATAAATCTTATCTTTATACTTGTATACTTGTTCCAGCCTTTAATTGGGATGTATAAATCTCATAACTTTTTTATATTTTCTTCCAAAAGGAGAAGAGAATGAGTTTAATGAAAGCATGCTATCTTTATACTTTTATAATTATTTAAACCATTAATTTTATTTGGGATGTGTAAATCTCATAACTTGTCTAATGAAAGCATGCTATCTTTATACTTCTATGATTATTTAAACCATTATTTTTATTTGGGATGTGTAAATCTCATAACTTTGTAAATTTTTCATCCAAGAGAAGGAGAGACTCACTCTAATGAAAGCGTGTATGAAACCTTTTTAAATTTTTGCTCCAAGCAAAGGAGAGACTTACACTAATGAAAGCATGTATGAAACCTTATCTGCTTGTTTAAGCCTTTATTTGGGATGTGTACATCGCATAACTTTTTTATATTTTTATGGCAGAAGGAGGATGTGGAGGACATAGCAAGTGAAGAAGAATACGATGTAGACTACTCCCTCAATAAGATGAGTCATAAAAATATGAATCTATTGGAGCAGATTGGAAGTTCATTCACTGCTATGTTGTTAATTCGACAACAACCTCATTTTTTTGAATTTGGTGAAGAAGAGATTTCAATCCTCTTGAATCCTAAGAATGAGGTTAATGTCAAAGTCATTACAACCATCCTCAGGTTTGATGCAGCCTTTTCCTTGGCTTTATACTTTGCTTATTTTGATTAAACCCAAGAAGCTAATACTTTTTTTTTTAATATAGTAATGTTATAGCAAATTTTCCGCAAAATATACAAAGCGTTTCATATATGCTCGATTCTCGTATTTCGGAAGTGCTTAGCAACAAAGAAGAAACCATAGAGAATGTTTGCAAGTGGTTGAAGCACATTCCTATGAATGACGCACGAGTTATTTTTACAGCATATTATGAGAAGTAAGCATCAAACCCTACTTGTTTTTTCTATTGCATTGCTAGAATTGTCTCAAACACAGTAATTATTCTTTATTGATTTAAATGCAGCTCACATTGGAGTCTGGTAGTCGTGGACATCCTTGTGAAGAAGTGCTTCTTTGCAAACTCAATGACATCCGTCCATGGCAATGTGTTAGAGTAAGTATAGACTACACTTGTTGTCACTTCTTGACATGTAGATTGATATGCAATGCACATATTCACTGTTGTTATATGTTTTGATATGCAGATCAGCTCGAAAATTAGTAGATGCTATCAACATAGTAATGCGACAATGTGACTTGGCACAACAAATAGAGTATATAACATGTCAGGTATCACATCAAGATAATAGCCACATCTATAATTGTGGATGGAGGGTGGGCTACAATTGCTTTTTGGTACTTGGTCAAATTTTTGAGATGCAAAATGACACCACACTATCAACATATACGGATTTGCATCTCTATGCATTCATAACATGTACCATTCGAGCAATCATTGATTGCGAAATGAATGCCATCAAAGAGTCAAAGAGGATAGATGACCTCAACTCTACAAACATGGCTTCATTAAAAGAATTGGGAAGCTCTTTCAATGTTAGGGTTATGATTCAACATAGACCTCAGTATCTTGAATTTGGGGGAGAAGAGATTTCAATTCTCTTTAGAGCTTCAAATGAGGTCAATAACAACGTTATGATGGCCATTCTCAGGTTTGATACAAACTTTTACTCTACTTGATAATTCAATATTTTGATTTAATCTAATAAGCTAATAAGCTAATATTCATTTATTTTGATTAAATCTAATAAGCTAATATTCATTTATTTGTTGGTGCAGTATAGTTATCTCATGATTTGGTAGAGTCGCACAAAATCGTGCGTATATGTTGGATTCCCTCCTTTCTCCTATACTTAGCGATAGCAGAAAGACAATAGCCGATGTTTGTAAATTATTACAGCCTTTACATTTACATGGCGTGCGAGTCCTATTTATGGCATATCATGAGATGTAAGTATCATGGCAACCTTTATTTTCATCTTGTACTGGCAACATTGTGTTAAATAATAATGGTTCTTAATTATTCGTGTAGGGAACATTGGAGTCTGGTGGTTTGGAACCTTGAAGACAACTATTATTGGTTTGTTAACTCCATTGCAGGCTTTCATGGCTCAGTGCAAACGTAAGTATTCTATTAATCTGTTGTTACTTCTATATTATGTACCTTATGTGATAGATACACTAAGTTTTTTTAATATGTCACGATGAGCAGGTCGATTGAGAAGTTGGTATCTGCTATCAGAGAAACAGGATAGTACAAAGACTCGGTAGACTTCCAAAAGCATTTAGTAGTAGAGCAGGAAGATGGGCATAGTTGTGGGTGGAGAGTTGCCTACAACTGCATGTTGATTTTCAAAGAAATTTTCTCACTTAAGCCACAGATCTCATCGGAAGACTCTTTGGAGCTCAAATATTCAGAGGAGGATATACAATTGTTTAGGGCTGAAATCATTCGAGACCTAATTGCTGCCATTAGAATACAACGTGCAACTGAAGCAATACCAGAGCTTCCCTTTAAGGAAGAGGAGACTGAGTCTACTATGAAAGCACTGCATACTACAGAAGAAGTAGAGACCCAATGTACATCTACAGCACCACAGCCTCCACTGGAAGCATCAGAAGAGTTGCCACTGCCTCCGCTTGCATTTAAGGAAGAGGATACTAAGTCTACTCCGAAAGCACTACATACTACAAAAGAAGTAGAGACCGAGTGTACATCTACAGCACCACAGCCTCCATTGGAAGCATCCGAAGAGTTGCCAGAGTCTCCACTAGAAGCATCACAAGAGTTGTGATGCATGTATGATGTTGTGTTTGTAGTTTTTGTTGATTATACACCAATTTGTGACTTATTACTTAAGTGGCATAATCATGATATTTATATAATTTCTTTATGCACACAATTTTATGATATGAATGTGTGATGATGTGATTATTTGGAAATAAATCCTTGTGTGATGAGAATTCTGATATGAATATGTGATGATGTAATATTTGTAATATATTTATTTCATGCACACAATTTTATGATATGAATGTGTGATGATGTGATTATTTGAAAATAAATCCTTGTGTGATGAGAATTTTGATATGAATATGTGATGATGTAATATTTGTAATATATTTCTTCATGCACACAATTTTATGATATGAATGTGTGATGATGTGATTATTTGGAAATAAATCCTTGTGTGATGAGAATTTTATTCAGTTGGACAGTCTCCACTCACTTAAAGTAGAGCATTCGCAATGCTTCTCTCACTTTATTCCAACCCTTATCCTTATCATCTCCACTCACTTAAAGTAGAGCATTCAATCTCCACTCGCTTTATTCCAACCCTTATCATAGTGAACACATCGTGCCACTCACTTTATTCCAACCCTTATCCTTATCGTAGTGAACACATCGTGCCTTAGTGCACTTGTATTCTTCCATCCTAGTCCTTCCACAAACACTCTCTTATTTCTTACATCCTAGTCCTTCTGAGTAACTTGTATTCTTCTATCCTAGTCCTTCCGCAAACACTCTCAGAGTCTTCTTTCATCCATCTTAATAACCAAGTATTCTTCTATCCTAGTTCTTCCACAAACACTCTCTTCTTTCATCCATCCTAGTGCTTCTCATTAACTTGTATTCTTCTTGTATTCTTCTATCCTAGTCCTTCCGCAAACACTCTCAGAGTCTTCTTTCATCCATCCTGATAACCAAGTATTCTTCTATCCTAGTTCTTCTGTAGACACTCTCTTCTTTCTTGCATCCTAGTGCTTCTCATTAACTTGTATTCTTCTATCCTAGTCCTTCCGCAAACACTCTCAGAGTCTGATAACCAAGTATTCTTCTATCCTAGTTCTTCCGCAGACACTCTCTTCTTTCTTGCACTGTAGTCCATCTCCCTTTCTTTATCATCTCCCCACCCATGGATGTCCTTGGCATTGTCGAAGACGTGGAGTTCGGAATTAACAATCTCAAAGAATGGATTGCTGACCAAGGAGCATAGAGAAAGGCCAGAATTCGACAAGGTTCTCCTTTGACACACATGGAGAGAGAGGAATTTGCTGCACAAAGGCACGCAGAGAGGGAGGAGACTCTCAAGATAGCAGACAGTGAAAGACTTCTAAGACGTATGATAAAAGCACGACAAGATCTATTAGACTTCTTAAGTAACCTGCGTTATCGCAGCTCTCGTCATGGGCGGTTTGATGCGGATGCTGAGAGAACAATAAGAGCCTCTCAGAGAAATTATAAAGAAACAATTTGTGATTGCTTAAACTTCTTCTTCACATGTAATTATGTTGAGGATACAGCTGTGGAGGCAGTGAAGGATTGGGTTGTTGAGAAGATAAGAGAAACCAATGATGAGATCTTCTAGACTTAGATAAGAGAGACTGTATTAAGGTGTTTTTTGACACCATATGGCTTTGTATTAAGGTGTTTTTTGACACCATATGGCTTTGAGTAATATGATCTACTTCTTGTACAAATGTGATGTTAAGATTATGTTAAGAGAGACTGTATTAAGGTGTTTTTTGACACCATATGGCTTTGAGTAATATGATCTACTTCTTTACAAATGTGATGTGCTCTTTTTTGAAATGTACTCTAGTTTTCATAACATGTCATGCCATTTTTTCTAATTTGATTTTTTAAAATCTTACTTTTTTGTCTCTTTTAACAATGTGATGTACTCTATTTTTAACATCTCACATCATTTTTTCTAATTTGATGTTTTTAAATCTTCATTTTTGACTCAATGTTTTGTTTTATAAGAGCCTCTTTTTTTGAAATGTTTTATCCAGAATTATCTCACAAAATGAATTTGGACAGTGCAAGAGTCCAAAATTAATGAAATAGGTGTTTTGCTTAATTAGGACATGGGCAATTATAATAATGATGGTTGAAATCAACCAACATGCTGGCACTTCAAGTTACTACTAGTTATTGGATCACATGCATGATCTCTAATTATCCATACTACCAAAACCAATTAGTGAGCACTAGTTTTAGTCAAGGCCCTTGTAACCCTTCTAAGTTATGTTATGCTCAACTTCATAGATTTGGTTATGTAATGTAACATAGTAGTAGTTGGGAAAAATTATGGACCAAAGAGCATCGAAAATAGGAGGATTAAGTATCAGTCCTCAAATTTCATTTAATATTAAGCAAGATGACTTAACTTCATTGCTTTTTAGCCATTTGGCTTGCAACCACTTAAATAAAAACTGGGCTCATACAGCCACCTAGCTTGCATGACGGCATGACCATATGATTAGCCACTAAAGTTTGCAATGTGATTCAAAGGGGATTTGGGGGTTTCCCCTTTTCCCCCTTCAAAATGAAGGGCTATGTTGGAAAAAACTTCTTGTAGTGTTCCTTAATAGGCAGCTAATTGCTCTCGTGATGACTATAGTTTGATCAAAGTAGCCTATTTCTCATTGTAGTAGCTCACTGGACCTGGCTATTTAAGTGCTATGTAGCATCACCAACTTCTCAATGCTTCACCCTTATCATCTTCACAACCCTCGTTGACTTCACATTCCTCCACCCTCATCTCCTAATCAACCCTCTAGCCATACTTCCCACTCCATCCTCATCTTCACCCTTGAGATCAACCAAATCCTATGTCCCCCCTCCAACTGAGCTCCAACTTATGTTCTTATTCCTAGTTGTCTCCAAAGCAATGGCAGTTCTCTCCCATTGACCATAGAGTGGGCGATATTCTATAAGACTGTAGTTAGTCAAGAAATCTACCTCATTCAATCTACATGAGTCCCACATCACTAAAGTTTTTAGGTGATGAATCAACTTGAAGGTCATACTTGAGTAGCTCACCAGTTAAGCAAAGCATTTCTTACTGAGTTGACCTTTCTTATAGCAACATAACACCAACTTTTCATAATCTAATCTTGTTGATATATACAAACGTGTTATGAATTTTGGTTGGGCTTTAGGATTGTGACTTTAGGATTGGCCTTAATTTAACATCCTTAAAAAATGGTTTGTATAGATTTGATTGGTGGGCTCGATTATTGCAAGTGGTCGACATGGGCCACAACATCTACAGTATAATTTTAGCCATCGTAATGTTCACATACCAGCTAGCATGGTGGTTGCAGTAGGTCTTATGAATATGAGATTATTAATATATATCCAAAATCAATATGAATTTTTATCTTATGAATACTAGTCTTGTTTGAAAAAACTCGATGTTTATTTTGGGATTGTCCTTAATTTTAAGGGCTTTAGAAAATGTTTTGCATACAAAGTTGGCTAGTTATAGCCATTGCAATGGACTTGACCATCATGGTGGTTGACATGGCCATTGTACCTACTACATAATTTTAGCCATCATGGTGGTTGTGTGCAATGCCATGTGTTCTACATCACCAACCATCATGGTTGTTGTAGTACGTCTTATGAATATTTTTAACATATACAAACCTGTTATGAATTTTCGTTGTACCAATACTAGTGTTATGAATTTTGGTCCTATGAATACTAGTATTATTTACAAAATCCCAATATTTATATGGATACAATCCTAGTTAAAATTTATGATTGCCCTTGATGTCCTCAAGATCGACCTTAATTGAAAGTCTTTACTTGGATGGTTACAACCATCGTATTGGTGGGATTGATCGAGGATGACCATCCTAGTTGTTGACATCAGCCATAGTGCCTATAGTATAATTTTAGTCAGCAAAGTGGTCACATTAGTGCCATGTGTTTCACATCACCAAGTAGTATGTTGATTGATTCAGAGCTAACATGCCCATAGAGATGCTCTATCGAGCACAGTGGTTGACATGGACCACCAAGAATCCTATCCATGGCTTCAAAGATGCTTGAATAGTGCCATGTGCAAGCACCAACATGGTGGTCAGAGACTACAATGGCATGTCACCGTGTACAATACATGTGAAGGCACCAACATCATGGCATGTATAACAGTCATAATAGACCTTATGATGCTACAGGGGTTGGTACAATAAAGGGGGCTACAATGATGGTGGGCTGGACCTAAAATTTTTGAAACGGAACTCTCCCTTTCATGTCCAAAAAAAAAGAAGACAGCATGTGTGCTATCCCATGTCATGTGACCTTCCTGTTATTTGTAATCCCGCCTACTAAAACACATTGTGACATGACCCAAAAGTGGTTCTACAATTGGAGACACCCAATCGTGCATCAACTCATCACCCTGGGCTATGCAATACTAGATAGCATTGACTTGAGGTAGTGGAAGACTAGGTCACAATCCATTTGACCAAACAATCAAGACCTTTTGAAGTTATTCATTTAAAGATGATGCGACGTTAGTAAGGTATAAGGGCATCTCATTGTGCCAGTGATCTTGGCCCCAAAATTGTGCTAAATTTCTATTATCGTTAGCTGATGGTTTAACTTTGTAGATCAACTCTACTTTTCTTGAATCCATGGCATCTTGTTCATGTAGCTTAGGAGATTTTCAGTTTGGACATAGCCTCATTTTTCTTCCAAATCTCACTTAGATGCTTGATGTTCTCGAGAAAAGGCCGGTAATTATAGATGATTTGCTTGGGTTAGAGACTTGGAAAATCACTATTGGAAAGACATTGGATAGGTCAGAATGGCTTGATGAGATTGGGTTGCTAGAGCACCTGTATCATCCTTAAAAGTGTGAGATCTAGCAACAAACTCCTTGAGATTCAACTTCTCTTCTTTCCTTCTTGATCGTCTCCATTCATGGTGTTTGTCAATCTTCATCTTCCAAACCACTTTTGTGCAAATCAAAGAAAAGCGAGTCTTCATTGGACTTAATTTGGTTTTACTCTTTATTGGACTCAATTCGGTTTTACTTCAACTTGCATTAATGCTTGGCTTTATGGTGCACTAGTACTTTAGTAGCCCAAATCATGGATTTGACCATTTGTTTAAAAGCCATATTTGCATTCTGTAGGTGCAACAAAAAAATTTAGATTTGAGCATAAATAATGAATAAAGAAAGGATTTAGGACTCTATATCTGGTCCATTGACTTGTGTCAAAACTTGACTATGTATTCATTGATCGCAAAATCCTTTCGGTAGATTCAAAATATCTTTGACAAAATTTAGAGTGTGAGGGTCGCATCCTAGCATCTCACTAGAAATGTGTTGCGTAAGGCATCAAAGTGATAAAATTCATGTTTCCATATTGTTCTACTCAAAACATTGTCATTTTATACAAAAAAAAACATCCTTTTTTTAGGCTTGATCTTCTTGCACTATAGCTAAAGCATTGGCCTTCCATGCATTTTCAAACAAAATGATGTTAGCATTAGAATCCTTTGGTTAAAACCAAAAATAATTCGGGTACTTTATCGTCTTTGATTGGTTGCTAAGGCTATCCACATGGGTGATGACAGGGAATGTAACAATCTCATAGTGATAGAACTATATTGCGAAAGAGTCCATCAATGGGTCCAATAGTGACATAGATGCAATAACAACAAAATGGAAACATAAGGGTACTGAATCCTTGTTGAAATCCCCTTTGAATGAAAAACTACTACTTCTCTCACAGCATAATTAGAGTGCAATGGAATGTTGTTGATCTTAGTGGTGATAATGCTCATCATTAGAAATCCATTCACATTCTTTTTGCTATTGTGTGGTCACCGAAGTGCTAATGGGATTTTACTTGGATAACAAAGATTACATTTTCATCCAAACATCAATTCATTCTAAAAACTAAGCCACCATCTTGCAAGAAAGGAGGACAACAACATACAAACTCACAAACAAGACGAGTGAGGTTCTTTCACTGGGAGCTAGGCATTGGTTCAACTGAACCCATTCCTAAGGAGAAGATCTTAAAGGAACGCTTTCAAGTTTGAAAGTGTGTAAGGGAAACAAAAACAAATATGGAGGTGTATATGTATAAGATGATTCGTTATTGTGTAGATACATGGAGTAAATATTGATGAGTAAACACATGTGAGGATTGGTTATTATGTAAATGCAAAGTTGAAAATATGTTCTCTTGGGCACTCATGTATATAAAGGATGCATGCTTGTGACATAAAACTTACATTGATTTATTTAAGGTTACACAACATATCTTCTCATAGGTAGAGGCCATCTAAATTCATACTAAAATGTATAGGACGAGGGTAAAAAATACACCTTTTCAAATTTCACATTATATAAGGGATAATTGACCCAAAAAATAAGTAAGGGTACATAAAATAGAGAAAAAATGCTTAAAGAGATAAATTTTAGATACATTTTGAACGCACTATATACACAGGGCTTTTGAAACCCCCAAGTATATATGTTCCAACTATCTCAATCATTTCTACCTCCAAGTATCAATGCCTTCCATTGAAGCTGAGCCTCATTAGCATTCAAAATCATAACCCTTCTTCTATTTAGGTTGACTTTCATATCTCAAATCTTGTAAAAGGCTTGCAAGGATATCAATTGTCTTCTTAGTCCTTGATGTTTGATATCAACATTATATCAATTGATTAAAGCAAGCTGGGTATGATGCACTATGCAAAAGTTGACCCTCATCCTCCCAATATGTCTATAGGGGAGGATAGCTCGTCTATGTATAGAGCAAATAGGGTGGGGGAGAGGGGTTATCTCTACTTCACTCTAATGGTGCTACTTACCTCCCTTAGATTCTCCCTCTATTTTCTACACTCTACTAATAGGGTGGGGGAGGGGGGCTATTTCTGCTTCACTCTAATGGTGCTACTCACCACCCTTAGATTCTCCCTTTATTGTCTAGAACACTCTACTAGTGACCCTCTCATATTAGGTCATAGCTTCCCATGCATCATTTTAGTCCTTATCCAAGGCATGAAGGCATGCTATGACTTGATCTCATGGTACAAAATCAAAATCCTTTCAAATATCCACAAAGCAACAATATATACTTTGTTTCCAAAATTATACATCTTCTATAATGTCTTGCAATGGAAAGATGTGATCCCAGATGGAGTGATCCCATCGAAACGTGTTGCCCTACCACTTGCATGCCTTCTCTCTCAATGTCTTTGCTAATGTGTATCTCAAAAACCAATCCTTATACCTTGGCCATCAATAGATTACCATACTAGTCCTATAGCTGTCTACCATGATCATACCCTTGCTTTGTGATGGTTTTCTTTGTACAAAAAGTAGGAAGGCCTATGCAAAAATATTCATTAGATACTTGGATCAAAAAAAGTATTTTCCATTCATGGTTTAGGAGAAATACTTTTGTATTATTTGAAACTCACCCTCTCTCCTCCATTATTACCTACCCTATGTCCTTATGCTAATCAAGTTCTTCTCTCCTTAATCCCCTTCTTTTCACCTTTACATAGATCCAAGTCATCCTAAGATTTTTCCCTGTTGTAAAATGAAATGAAAGTGATGCATAAGCCTAGATAATACATGCAAAGAGATTAAGTTATGATTGGAGAAAGTAAGTTCTAGGATTATATGCTAGCATTCTTGTGTTCATGATGTATACATCCAAACCTCCATGAGCATAATGCACACTCCCATTAGCTATACTTTTCTTGGAACAACATGCAAAAAAAAAAGTGCAGAATGCATGCAATAATACAAAGGCCCTATATTTGATGTTTCACAAGGTGTGAAATATAAGACTCCACCCTCTGGAAATATTTTCTTAAGACATTCTTGGGGGATAAATTTCTCATATCATCCTTCTAGATCTTGTGAAGTCAAATATCTACATTAGTGGATTACCTAATCAATGTTAGTAATTCTAATAGGATCTGAAAAGGCATGTTTGAATCGATTGATTCAGTCGGAATCCCTGAACGTTGGAAGTTATGCTGGCCTATATGATGCATGTTTCAATGCAATACAATTATCTTTTCTTGATTAGCTCTCTCTGGTGTCTCTTTCTTCTACCTTCATTTCGTCTAGTATCTTCCTTGTAGAGTTCATAATCAAACATGGTATCAGAGCCTGACTTGCTATGCTGAGCGTGACATACGTGACAATTAAGTGATGCTCCATTTCGACGATGGTGGATAAGCATTGAGTTTAAGATTGTGGTGCTAGGAATGCCATAATTATTCCTTCCACGTCAGAATTATTGAGGAAGTCAACTGATTGAATGGCCTTTCCATCGACTTCTTAGAGTCCCTGAAGGAATATCGATGCGTTGATCGATTTGATGGAACCAATTACCACCTGTGGAAGCTGCGCATCACTACAACACTCCAAGCAAAAGGCTCATGAAAGACCGTGTTGGGAGACAATGTTAAGCAACCAAAAGAAGAGGCAAACAAACTTGCTTTGTGGGATACTCAAGGTGCAAAGGCTAGGCAAGAAATCTTCTATCAATTGACAAATACCCAACTTTTAATGTCAATAGCGCTAAATCTTCCAAGGAAGTGTGGGACCTGCTCGCAACCCTTTATGAAACAAAATCATTAGCAAACAAGACTTACTTGAGGCGCCAACTACTCAATCTCATGATGGACGAAGAGGACTCAATTAATACACACATATCGCAAGACCTTCACGAAACAGTTGGCATCAATTGGAATGACAATTGAGGAGGATGAGGAGTGCATTATGTTTTTGAATTCATTGCCTCAATCCTACGATCATCTCAACATCATGCTAAGTGCTTGCTAAGCACTACTGAAGAAATGAACTTTAAAGAGCTGACCAATATAATATTGGATGAAGAGATACGATAGAAGCAGAATAAAGCCAAAGACAGGTATTCAAATGGCCTTATTTGTAGGTGGAAGACAATACAAGAAGAAAGAAAGCACTAAAGCTACAAGCTCATGGAATGGAGTTGGCCAAGTTGACATGAGCAAGCATGAATGCTTCTACTGTGGGAAGCTCAGACACTTTACTCGAAACTGCAGAAAGAAGATGGAAGACTGGAAGACCGAGAGGGCTGAAGCCAATGCAATGATTGTGGAGAAAGAATCAACTTTGAGGTTTTTCTAAAGCTAATTATTCTTTTGAATGATAGAATCTAGAATGTTAGATGGATTGTAAGATGGAGGGTGATGAGGTTTGACTTACAGGAGGGTGTTAGAACATTGTGATTTGTTAGATGTTGTTAAGTCAAACATATACATTAGTGGATTATGTAATTAATGTTAGTGATTCTAATAAGATCTGAAAAGGCATGTTAGAATCGATTGATTCAGTTATAACTCTTGAACGTTAGAAGTTATGTCGGCCTATACTCGGCCTATATGGTGCACGTTTCAATGCAATACAATCATCTTTTCTTGATCAGATCTTTTTTGTCTCTCTTTCTTCTACCTTTATTTTGTCTAGTATCTTCCTTGTAGAGTTCATAACATGGTATTAGAGCCTGACATACATGACAATGGAGTGATGCTCCAATTTGACGATGGTGGATGAGCATTGCACCTGAGAGCGGAGTGGTTCTAGGAATGCCATAATGATTCCTTCCACGTCAGAATTATTGAGGAAGTCAACTAAATAAATGGCCTCTCCATCGACTACCTTAGAATCCCTAAAGGAATATCAATTCATTGATCGATTTAATGGAATCAATTACCACCTGTGGAAGCTGCATAGTACTACAATGCTCCAAGCAAAAGGCTTATGGAAGACCATGTCGGGAGACAATGATAAGCCACCAAACATTAGGGAAGATTTGGGGTCTCAAAAGGGCCTCATAAGGAATGGATTAAGTTAATTGGAATTGAACCCACGATTGTAACCCATGGTCTAAGGGTCCCGTAGCATTGACTCAACTAACATGGTTACCTTTATTTTGAATTTGGGAAACCTTGACCTTTCGATGGAGATGGATGGTGGATTGATCAAAGGCCTAGGATGCTCAAAATGGTGAGAGACTTAAGGGAGGCACCTTTGGTAGGCTCACAAATAGGAGGGGTATTAAAGTGGGAGAAGGCACCTTTAGTTGTCGACCATTGAATCTTGAGTAGATTCATGGTGGAGATGGGTTAGACAAATGAAGGGTGGAGATGGAGGCGCATTTTGGAGGGTGGAGATGCATTTATGCAATTGGATGGCTAGGATTGAAGCGCATAATCAATGGCTCAGATTGGAGCACATGTTTGGTGCATTTCTCCCCTCGGATCTCCTTCAAATCAAATGGATGGCCCGGATTGAAGCACCTTTTTGGTCCATCTCCTCCCTTGGATCTCTTTTAAATCAATGTCTCGGATTGAAGCACCTTTTGCTTTCATGTCCTCCCTTGGATCTTCTACAAATCAATGGCTAAGATTGTGGATCTTGCTTCTTTCATCTCATCCCTTGGATCCATTACTTGATCAAGGGCTTATATTTGATCCCTCTAATCCTTTGATAGTATCCCTTAGATCTACCCCTTGATCTACTGGCCAAGAGTGCTCTAGCATAAATTTGAATGTGACCCTTGGATTATAGCACAAATTTGAATGTGACCCTTGGATTAGAGATCAAATCAATGGCTAGGAATGAGGACCATGGGTCCAAACCATAGGTGAGAGGTCTCGCTACCCATAATGCTCAACTTGGCCTATTATACACCTCAACACACCATTGCCCCACAAAAAGAAGCACTCTCATTGGTGCATCTCAAATCTCTCTAATTCTTTGAAATTAGGAAACACTAGTTGGAGGCCCTTTTGAGACCCCATTTCTCCCCTAATGAGAAGAGGTAGACGAACTTGCTATGTGGGAATGTCAAGATGCAAAGGCCAGGCAAAAAATATTCTATCAATGGAGAAATACCCAACTCTTGCATGTCAATAGCGCTAAATCTTCCAAGGAAGCATGGGACCTACTCGCAACCCTTTATGAAACAAAATCATTGGCAAAAAAGACTTAGTTGAGGTGCCAACTACTCAATCTCAAGATGGATGAAGAGGATTTTGAATTCATTGCCTAAATCCTACGATCATCTCAACGTCATGCTAAGCCCTATTACTGAAGAAATGAAGTTCAAAGAGTTGACCAGTATAATATTGCAAGAAGAGATCTGATAGAAGCAAAATGAAGCCAAAGACAAAGGTATTCAAATGGCCTTATTTGCAGGTGGAAGGCAATACAAGAAGAAAGAAAGCACTCAAGTTACAAGCTCATGGAATGGAGCTAGCCACGTTGACATGAGCAAGCATGAATGCTTCTACTATGGGAAGCTCAGACCCTTTGCTCAAAAGTACAGAAAGAAGATGGAAGACCAGAAGACTGAGAGGGCTGAAGCCAATGCAATGACCGTGGAGAAAGAATCAGCTTTGAAGTTTTTCTAAAGCTAATTATTGTGATGAATGATAGATAGAATGTTAGATGGATAGATTGTAAGATAGAGGATGATGATGTTTGACTTAAATGGGAGGGTATTAAAACATTGTGACTCATTAGATGTTAAGTCAAACATTTACATTAGTGTATTATGTAATCAATGTTAGTGATTCTAATAAGATCTAAAAAGGCATGTTTGAATCGATTGATTCAGTTGTAACGCCTGAACGTTGGAAGTTATGCCCGCCTATATGATGCACGTTTCAATGCAGTACAATCATCTTTTCTTCTAGTCTCTCTTTATTATGCCTTCATTTCATCTAGTATCTTCCTTTTAGAGTTCATAATCGAACACTATGATCACTAAGGATGTTATTCATTTGATTACATGGTTGATACTATCAACTAGCAACCATGTGGCTCGATCAACCCAACAGGCAACATATTTGCTGACATAGATTCAACCTGCTAGCCAATCATTAAGATTTGATTATTGTCTACACTCTAGAAAGTGAGGTTAATAAGAGAGAGAGAGAGAGAGAGAGAGAGAGAGAGAGAGAGAGAACCTGCAAAGTTACACCCAAGTTGCAGTAAGGTTGTCTCGGTGACAGTTAAGCTTGAAATAGGAGGTTGCGCCATTATGACCCCTACCCTTGAGGATGACTTTATACTCGAGGATACCTGAGAATCTGGAAAGTTTGCTGCCAACGTAGTATTGCCTTGCATCCTGTCCATCTGGATAAGCTTCCAGATCAAGGTTAAGGAAAGTGATGTTTAGAAAAGCACACCATGCTTCATTAAATCCAATGCAATGACATGAGGTTGGCCTACCTTCGTTCTAAGCGTCTCATTTTGTTGACAAATCAAACCCTCCTGAGAAGACAAGTCAAACGTTGTAAAAATGCTGACAACGCAAGCACACAATCATCACCTTTCAAACACTCTAGTAAGGAAGCATGTGATGGTTGTAATCATCCAGAAACATAACTAATTACGAACTTGTCTAATATGCTCTTGTAGTTCTTCCATCAGCAATTGAGTCTGCCCAGCAATTTAATGGAGTTTGAACATGATGATGCCAAATTAAGGCTAGCAACGTTCTATAGAAAGTAAAGGATGGTGAAAGAATAATTTGATTTTAGTGCAAATAGAGACAAAGTATGTTAAAAATAGACTGCCAACCTTTCTTGCCCTCAATCGGTCTCTGTGCCATATTCTAATTGTCTTTCTAGCTTTTGCAAATCCTTTAGTGATAATCCTACCAAATTTTCTCCCATCATGTACCTGCAGTATTATCAAAAGGTTAGAAGGCTTAAGGTGCAATCCCGTTGCAATCTTTATAACTTGCACGAAGTGATCACTAGAACAACATTAATATATTAAAGCCACGACGAAACCTTCAATGCATAAAAGCATTGCGGCAATCATTGCAAAACATAGGTCTCACCTTAGTTCCTTTTGCATGAAAGCCAAATGCTCCTTTAATTTGAATGCCTCATGCTGCAGTATCATCTGAGGTAAGATATCGAACATCAACATTAAAATCCCCATAATTGCTGAATAATTTGTTTTGACATTGAAGCACTAGAGAGAGAATCATCACTAGAGATTATCCTTTCCTTAAGATTCACAAAGCCACAATTTATAGTCACACCTTCTTCAATAAATATAACCACAAAATGATAGATATATATCAACACAACATGTCTTCTGTTGGTTGCGTGATAGATAAGCGTATTTGAACACGCATATAGCATTAGCTCTCAAAACACCCCCTTCTTCCTTTTAGCTAATATCACATAAATACTTCGATTCTGTATACTTATACTACAAATATAATAATAATATAATATTGGAATTCTAATTTTCAAATTTCATAATATTGCCGAATAAAATTCAGATTTATTAGTACATTCTTTTTAAGTATTAAAATTCTAACCCAAACAAATGCAATCATCCTTAATGCAATATGGATCGGTCCGTTGTTTTGGATGGAACTAGCTTTCTTCCCAATGGCTATGATTGAAAAACCTTTTTAATGAAAAGGAGATGGCTTAGTGCAAAGAGACAACGTAATACCAAATAAGATACACAAACATTATAACAACTTGATGGCTATACAAGGAATGATAATGTATTTGAAATATATCCTAGACGAATGATTGCATAGATTAATTCAAACATCTTGGAAAATGAGAGGCATTTGAAAATTTTATTACATCATTTAAATTTAATGGTAAGGCTTGCCCACTACGTTTCCAAATGTATGAATTAGAAAGATGATAGATAGAACAATTCAAACTCTTCTCGTTGTTCAGGGGCATCTTGATTTGGACCCGTTTTTCTTGTCCAAAATCAACAAGCTCTACACAGACTCGGAGCCACTCAACATCAACACACGCTCGTAATTGACAAGGCAATGTCCGCTTCCCAACTCCCACAAAACAAAACATACAGTTTTTTGGCGTTGGATAATCATTGAGAGCTTCCAAAGACGGTTGTTCGTGTCGATGGGTACTACGCAATGACAGAGGTTTGGAAACTTTTGGGATACCTCTCAAGCAACTTTCAAGAGGGTGCTTGATTGATTACAATCGAAGGAGAATCTAAATGGTGGGGATAGATGCTACGTGATAGATTGGAAGCGTGCACTCTAAGATTACGAAACACCTTGTAGAAAATTTGTGGCTTCGGATACTCCAAACACAAATTTTCGGGCTTGGTCGTAGGGGCTAGGCTTGGTCATTCGGATGAGTGGGTTGATCTGGGTTTCCATCGTTGGACTCATCTGCTTCTGCGTCGTCATCAAAATCGCTCTCTTGGTCTTCATCAGAATCTTCGTGATCATCAGCGTCTTCTCAATGATCGCCATCATGGTCTTCATGATCATTGCTATCTTGTGCATCTTCAGTTCCGTCTCATTGTTGATCGTTGCCGTCTTCAGATTGATCAGTATCATCTGCCGGAGTGTCATCTGGGTCTTCATCTGAATCGTCCTCATCTTCTTCCTCGGATTTGTCTTGATCATCTTGGTCATCTTGATCATCACTAGCTTGGTCTTCATCTTCGTGATCATGCGCCTCTCGTCTGGGTCATTTGTGTCGTCACGCTCTTCTTGATTGCCATCATCTTCTGGTGCTGGTTCGTCTTGGGCTACAGCTGCAATTCGATCGTAGTCTTGTGCATCAACAGGCGGACCATTGTATCCTGTTCTGCATGCAACGTAGCCTACCACTACAGATTTGTGCTGTTTAGTTTTGTAGTCATCTGACGGATCCGAATTGCCAGAGCGGAATTTCTTGAATTGCGATTCAGCTTTTTCACCCGGATGAAAGGGTACGTCTATCTCGATGCACAGAAAAAGTGAATTCTTTTTCTTGACTTTTGGATCGACCCTTCGTTTTGCATAATTGACGATAACAGGATCATTCGTAGGGTTGTAGAAGTTAGCCTTTGGAATAGAGGCGTTGAATGACCCAAATTTACCATCAAACAGGCGTACAGTTTGCTGCAGGTCGATGCTTGCATTTGTTTTGGCTTTTGCGCCATTTTGATGCTCTTTCTCTTTCGAATCTTTGATTTTCCCTTCAATTCGGGACTTTTGTGCGTCTGCGCGGGTCTGTGTTTCCGCGTTGGACAGATTTGTGTCCATTTCGTCTCCTACTTGTGGCTGGAGGTGACCTTTGGTCGGCAGATTTGTGTGCTCTACCTTTCGATATTGCCCATCGGTGGGGCTCTTGTGCCCTTCGTTGAGGGTCTTTTCTTGGATGCAATTTGCATTGTTTCTAGGCTTTTGCGCCGTGTGCAGGTCTAAGTAAACTGCACATTGATTTTGCCCATTGATTATGGGCTTTCGCAGGACTTTGTTCAACGAGATAATGCTCACGTTGCAATAGATAATGCTTGCCATGGCAATCAGAGTCCAAAGTTCAAAAAGCAAACACAATCTGCTCTCAGAGTAGGTGATTACAAGAATGGATCCAGGTGTAGATGCAGCGAGAATGGCTCCACAGAGGAGAAAGGCGAGGAGGCTGAGTTGCAGACTTTCTTTTATTGTGGTACATTGGGAGTGCCAATGCCTTTTGCATTACGAGAAAGAAAGTTAAACATTTGCTCATGGTTTTTAGCTGTGTATATTGCCTCTTATGTCGTCCCTATTCTTCGCTCTCTGTGGCTTGCCACGGGCTCCCCACTAGTCTCTATTATTGAGAGGTTTCAGTTTTGCCAGTTACGATAAAATCTCCAAATATGTATGCATTTTGTACGCACGCTATCTCGTTCCCCACATTCATATCCAAACTTCCCAATCTCCTCAGCCCCAATCGTGTAATTCGTACACCCTGCACCATTTCTTGACTCCTTGCAAACTAGCTAGCTCTATGCATCTCCTTTCTATGTTTGAAGCACGAACGTCCATATTATTCAAGCATCTACACAGATACAAAGCAAACAACCGGTTTGGCTCCACGTGGTAAATTCTCGCTCCTCGGCTTTCTATATGATTTCTTGGATTCGCCTCCAATATAGAACCTCGGTCGTGTGGTCATCTTTTTCTGCCACAACAAAGAGACGAGCAGAGCGATCTCCATCCCCCGAACACCATCCAAAATGACGATGGAGAGTATCTCCCACCAAAGAGAGGAAGTGACAAGGTCCAATTCAAGCTAATGAATTATGAAATCAACCTGCGAGCGGGTCAATTTATGATGCCAGCAAGAGCAGAAGAAACCAAGGGCTCGAACCTTGAAGACCTTGGTGAAGACAAAGATCTAGCCCAAGGCAAATCAAAATACTAGAAAAAAATCTAAAGAAACCGTTGGCAACCCCAACCCTTCAGTCAATGTCGCTCACGCTGGCCACAACTCGAAGATTTCGTTGAGAAAATTTGTTCATGAGACACCTTCAAAACCTTACATTGTTGGCCTATCTTATTCCTCTGTGCATGTAGACCCTCGCATTGATCCGAAGGTAAAGAAAACGACGTCTCTTTTTATGTGCATTTCGATCGATACCCCTTTCCATCATGGGGAGAAAGATTCTGGCCAAGACAAAGAGCATGCAACAGATGATGTCCATTAATCAATAGTAACATGCAGCATTAAAAAAGATCAAGATGGCCATGATGCAGATTTGTGAATTAATAAGTTTACACATAAACTTATAATCAAAAGAACAATGCAAAATACAACGACTAAATGAACAGACATGGTTTATGAAATGTCAACAGACGTAACCCAAATTTAGTAACTACTCAAAAGCCTGATTGAGGCAAAATAATACACAGTTTGTTCATCTACGTAGTTTTCTGTTCTCTGTCTCAAGAGCACACACATTGAATGCTTCACATGGTATCAGTTTCTACGAAGCAACCTTAATCCTCCTCCACTTTCGCTTGTGACAGAGGTTCCTCTGATCCGGACAGAGTGAACTTCCATTACAACAATCATACACTCTTACAAATCCAAGCCTTACACAGTTTCCATCCCCTCATGCCATGGCTGCTGCTGTTGCTCACACCTACAAGTTGGACAAGTTGGTCGGTTCCAACTACCTTGCATGGCGCGTCAAAATGGAGATGTGTCTCACCCGACTTGACCTTTGGGGCGTCGTTTGTGGTACAGAGGTTAGCCCAACCTCCATTGTCCCTCCTCCAGGTGCTGCTCCACTTATGGCCGCTCAAGTTGTTGCCCAAGCCGCTGCTCAAGATGTATGGAATCTCAAAGTCGTGAGTGCCTGCACCGAAATCGTCCTACACATAAGCGACAAACAGGTGCAATTGGTACGCTCCCTTCCCACGTCCAAAGCAATGTGGGATCATTTGAAATCTCAATACGAACATACTGACCTGCCATCACAAGTGATGATTCTAAAGCGCCTCATCAACCTTGAAATGAAATCTGATCAATCCGCGGATACATTTGTCGATGAGTGGCAAACTCTTTTGGATAATGCGATCATTGCCGGCCTAGTGATCCCAGACACGCTCCAGGTCATGCTACTTCTTGCTGCACTACCTTCGACATGGCGATCATTCATTACTACACAAACCACAGTCATAAATCAAACGGTTCCTCAATTGGCAAGCAAAATTAAGCAAGAGCAGGTCATGAATGACCAGATGACCAAATCAACCCCTTTTGTCACACCCATGGCCATGAATACAAGGATTCACAAAAACTTCAGACAGTCCAACCTGCGAACCGGTGGAAATACAAACAACTTTCGAGAGTGACCATTTCCTTCAAATCGGCCATCATTTAATCAAGGAAACAGAGGCTTAAATCAAGGTTCCTCCTCTCGAAACATTCAGTGCAATTATTATCACAGGATTGGGCATCTAGAACGTGACTGCCGAACTAAAATACCTGAATCTCAGCCACAGACACGGTTCTAGCCACCATGAGCACAAGCACGGGTTGCACTGCTAGAAGACAACCAACAGCCAAATTATGAGGCATCTCAGGAACACAACTCTCTTCAATTATTTGCAGCAACAATTGATACTCAGAATGGCACAACTGATGATTGGTATTTTGATACCGGAGCCACTCATCACATGACATTTATATGACAATGGTTGTCTAATTACAAACCTCTTGCACAACCACTTGAGGTGCGCCTTGGTGATGACAGTACCCAGTATGCTCAAGGTTTTGGCAGCCTCCAAATTCACTTACCAGATGGGCAACATACTCGAATTGATCGAGTATACTACGTACCAGCACTTACCCGAAACCTTCTCTCTGTGAGTGAGGCCACAAAGAACGGCCATGGAATCCCATCCAAACACGTGGACCTCCCATCAAGCTCACCCCCCCATGCAACCACTGGCTTATCACCACAAGCTGGCCATGCACATGCAACCCTTTCCCCGACTGACACGCGTCCACAAACCCCGCCATCTCCCTTAACATCTTCCTCTCCATCCAGTGCTGATGAGCACCCGATCCTTATCTGACATCCTCGCCACAGCAAATGCTGCTGCCCTTGATTACAACCCCGACACTTCTGCAGCCGCCCTCGAAGATGACCTTCCCCTCGACAACATCCGTGTAAAGAATGCACCTTCCAGCGCTGACGCTGATCTGTGGCGAGCAGCCATGGATGCCGAGTTCTCCTCGCTGCAACACAACGGCACATGGACTCTCGTTCCTAAGCCGGCTGGAAGGAGGCTCGTGTCCTGCAAGTGGCTACTGCGAAGGAAATACAATTCCGATGGCTCGATCTCACGATACAAAGCACGGTTGGTGGCCCGTGGCTTCACACAAGTTCCAGGTGAGGACTTCCATGAGACGTATTCCCCCGTCCTTGGCATGCCCTCTTTACGACTGCTCATTGCACTATCAGCTCATCTACAACTACACATCCACCAGCTCGATGTTAAGACAGCGTTCTTACATGGAAGCTTGGACGAGGAGATATACATGGCCCAACCTCCTTACTATGCTCCCACTGCTTATCCTCATCATGTGTGCAAGCTTCAGCGTTCACTCTATGGACTGAAGCAGTCTCCCCGGCAATGGTATTATCGGTTCCACACTTTCATGCTGGAGCATGGATACCGCAGGCTTCCCACAGAGACAAACGTATACATACGGCACCTCCCAGGCTGTCTTCTCATCATCGGAATCTACGTTGACGACATAGTTGCTGTCAGCAGCAATCTCAGAGATCTTCAACGAGTCAAGGCTGAGCTTGCTGCCACTTTCGCTATGGTGGATGGTGGCCCACTCCACTTCTGCTTAGGCATTCATGTGCAACAGAATGAGAGCAATGGCAGCATACACATACATCAGCAAAGATTTATACAAGACATACTACGCAAGTTCCAGATGGTTGACTGCCGACCTAGTCCCATTCCAGGATTTCCTTCCGAAAAATTCACTGTCGAGATGGCACCATCTACCCCACAGGAAATCTCTGCAATGCGAAATGTTCCTTATCGACAAGTGCTCGGCTCCCTTCGTTACCTGGTAACATGTACTCGCCCTGACCCCTGCTTTATAACTGGCAGGTTTATGCAGAATCCAGGTCCCATTCATTGGCAAGCCCTACAACGGGTCCTCCGTTACCTCAAGCAATCCTCCCAACTTGGGATTCAATACATTAAAGGCTCGCCCTCCCTCATTCAGTTACAAGCTTGGTCGGACTCCGATTGGGGGGGAGATCTTGATACAAGGCTTTCTACCTCCGGCTATGTGTTCCTACTAGCGGGGGGAGCAGTATCTTGGCAATCGAGGAAGCAGACTTCAGTTGCACTGTCCTCTACAGAAGCTGAATTCGTAGCTGCAGCAGCAGCAAGCAAAGAAGGCATTTGGCTAAATCAACTTTTGCAGGATCTGGAACTCCATGGCAAGATAGCAGTACCACCATTCATTTTGTTTATGGACAATCAGTCAAGCATTACACTGATCAAGACAATGAAGCACCACGAGAAGACAAAGCACGTGGATTATAAGTATCATTATCTGAAGGAGCTATCTGAAGAGGGCAAACTTATCGTGGAACACACTTCCACACAAGACATGTGGGCAGATTTCCTTACCAAAGCAGTACCTAAACCGAAACATGATCGGTGCTGCAAAGCTATAGGAATGATATAGATAGTGTCTCTGTTATATCCTTTTATCACATCTCGATAATT
Organism: Dipteris shenzhenensis; assembly: GCF_047967505.1. NCBI lineage: Eukaryota > Viridiplantae > Streptophyta > Polypodiopsida > Gleicheniales > Dipteridaceae > Dipteris > Dipteris shenzhenensis. The sequence goes on along the minus strand of NC_141618.1, from coordinate 18,971,002 downwards.
TTCTTAGTTTCTAAAGGAGGGGGAGTGTGTGAATTAATAAGTTTACACATAAACTTATAATCAAAAGAACAATGCAAAATACAACGACTAAACGAACAGACATAGTTTATGAAACGTCAACAGACGTAACCCGAATTTTGTAACTACTCAAAAGCCCGATTGAGGCAAAATAATACAGAGTTCGTTCATCTACGTAGTTTTCTGTTCTCTGTCTCAAGAGCACACACATTGAATGCTTCACAATATTATCAAGATGAAGATCAACATAAGGGGGCTGAATTAGATAAAGAAGACTATGTTGAAAACGAATTTGAAGAAGACGATGATCTTGAGAATGAAGACATAACTCCTTTCTCTCGCTTGAGGGGAAAAAAAGGAGAACAAAGCTCAAGAAATCCTAATTGTTAAAGTACCATATACAAGTTGAACAAAGATGAAGACCAAAATGATAATGTTGCTGCTGATAATCCAACTGTATTAGATCCTGGTTGAATCGAATTATATTCGTACACAATCATAATTGGCGACTCACCTCCAAATGGAAAACTGGTGAATCACACACAGTCACTTTCATACTCTATTACTCATAAGGCTTCTGTCTTCTTAAGGGGTAGTATAGGAAGTAAGACGTAAATCTTAGAAACCTTCACACACACGGTGCAGAGGTGATATGAATCAACACGTCTCTAGATGAAACGACACCATCTACTACTATATCTCGATATATGCACGAATGTGAACCAATCAATATACACAATTGTATACAAACTCTGATTTCTATAGACAAGTGAGACTCAACGATTGATAAAAAGAATGCCAACAATCTGCTAACAAAGACAGCTTCTGTGGTGCCGAGTTGTGCAAAAATGGCTCATCTAATCACATCGAGCAAAAATAAAACTTTCATGCAAGGCTAGTTCATTTAAAGGCCATGCATTTCTCAATGCCACGTAACCTTTGATTTAGAAACAAAGGTGGGAGTGGTTCTTAAACGGGTTTCAAAAAAAGTTGGATAAGTGGAGAAGCTTTCAGGCAAATTTGGCAGGGAGGAGATTGGTGCTTAACCACTGCCTTTACCCTATCTCTATTTTTATCTATCTTTCTGGTCTCCCTCTAAAACTAGACTAGATAGATTTATCAGAATGTGTAGATCCTTTTTGTGGGGGGAAAACAATAAAATTTCCAAGGTAAGATGGAGCTACTATATTAAACCTAGGGAAGAAGGGGGGTCTAGGTGTTATAGATATTTCACATGCTGCCAAAAAACTCTCTACCACATGGGTAGTCAAAGCTTTACTAAATACAAAAGATGACTGGGCTCAGCTTCTATTGAGAAACATGAGGCACATCTGAGCCTACAGGGCTCCTAAATGGAGAAATTATCCTCTTACGTTAGCTATCTTCAACCCTAAACCCTGCAAAACCAAAGGAAGCACACTCTGGAAATCTATTTGGGGTGATTTTAAAGAGAGAAAAACCTTTCTTCAATTCTCTCATGAAGATGATTTCATGGCCATGGACTTAGTATGGGTGTCAAAAGTTTTCAGAAACTATACACTGACACAGAAATAATTTAGCTTGGCATCTTCTCTATTTAAGAAGGGACTACAATCTTGGGGGCAGTTATGGAACAGCGAACTTTTCAGATAGAAGACATGGCAAGAAATTAAAAGGGAGTTTTCTCTCACCAACCAAAGGCAAGGACTTATCATGGATAGGTTTGAATTATGGACGGAAGAAATTAGCTCGAAAGGTGGCTCTGTCCTGTGTATACATAAAGAGTTCAATTGGGTACAATGTTCTTCCATACTTCCAATACCAACTCCAACTGATGATATGGATGACCTTTCTAGAACCCTTAATGACACATGCCAAGTTTGATAGAGTTTGGGCTAAAAACGTTCCAAAGAAGATGTCTTGCCTTTCTTGGCTTATTCTTCACAAAGAACTTTAGACTAATGCTAGAGAGCTCAGAATAGGAAAGGGAGATGACAAATGTCAAAGATGTCTTGATTGCATGGAGGATATATTTCATCTTTTTGTTGCGTGTCCCCATGCCAGAAGAGTTTGGCAATTCATTCATATTGAGTGTGGAGAACCTGTTAAGCCAAAAGCTATTTTGCTAGGAGATGCTTGCAAAATAAGGCATGAGCCTTGGTTCCAAATAAGGGCACATGCTCTATGGTTCATATGGATCTCTAGAAATAACTTTCAGTTTAACCTTAAAGATCTATGTACTGATGCCTTGTTTGCTTCATGGTGGGATGGGAAAAAGGATGCCTTGATTTTCAAATAAGTGCCTACAATTTGGAATACTCTGCAAGATTGAATTCTGATATTTCAAGACACAAAGGCTACTGCTTTATTTCTGATGAACACACAAAGCTTCCTCACTTCCTGCAGAGAAGAGCTAAGCCATTTCAATATTAGTATAAAAGAAAGCTCCCAAATGTTAAAAGAAACGTTCACATGCACATCTATAGATCCTACCTTAGTTTCTACCTCTTAAAATTACATTATTGTAGCTGCAATGAAACCATTGGTGTACTAATTCAAACTAAAATCTCCAAATCTTAGGAAAATCAAGAATCCCCAAATTTCATACACAAATTTTCTTTTTAATCCCCTTGGAATTATGCCCCCATATGGATGAGGAGGTTACAACCCAGTTTCAACACTATAGGCCAGGTAAATTGCTCATAAATTGTAATATTTTGCTTAGAAAAAAATCAACATTTATATAGTCCACACATACTTCTGTATTGGTTCCATAGTGGAGATTGCTTACTCCCTATTTATACTAGCTCACTTTCTGTACCATATGGATCACAAGTCCTTCCGCACAAGATTCTTCCTCGTGTAACTTTGAATAACTTATTTCTTGTAGAGATTTATAAGACCCTTTCAGTTAAATCATGGCCTTTGACTTTTAAGGGGAAAAAGAAATCTCTTTCTCGAGTATAGGTTGATGATGCTAGACGCTCGTTGTCTATATTCTTTCCTTGTGCCATTCTCAACTAAGCACTTAGCTAAAGAAGACCAAGGAGTCTTGCTTGTTAATAGATCTCTATTATTAGCACACATCTAGGATTCATATTATGCTAGGATCACACTCAATGCTCTAGGCTTTACAAATATCTCTAGATGTGGAGAAAGCATTAATCAAAGTTTGATTTGGACTCAAGAAACGCATGAACCATAGGTTAACTTGGAATTTTCTTGGCACAATGGGACCACTCCTTAGTGTAGGCAGTTTCAATCTTGTAAATGGAGATTTTTTTTTCATTTTTTCATTTATGTGCATAAAATGCATTCCATATCATGTTTGATGTATGCAAAAAATTGTCATGGAATTTAGATCCTATGTAACTAAACATTAAAGTGAGGAGCTTCTAATGGAAATAGCTATAAAATGAGGAAGTCATGAGGAACACCTAACAGAACTAAGAGGAAGTAGCTAGGTACGCAGTATAATATCCAGGGAACGTATTGTATAAATTTGTTCAACTTTTGAAAAATGCTATAATAGCATCATTATCTTATGTTTACACTATATAAAATAAGATTTCCTTACATGTCCTATTACATGGATTCATTTTAAAGTAAATATAACAAATTATTTTCTTGATACTTACCTCAACCTCGTGTGTTGCAGCATCATGGTATTGTATTCCAAGTTGATGCTTTTGATATCGTTCCAATATTTTTTCCATGCTATGAAAACAAAGATTGGAGCTTATCTCTCTCTCTCTCTCTCTCTCTCTCTCTCTCTCTCTCTCTCACACACACACACACACACACACACACACACACACACATTCCCATCCTATGAAAACGAACAATAGATCTCTCTCTTTCTCTCTCTCTCTCTCTCTCTCTCACACACACACACACACATTCCCATCCTATGAAAATGAACAATAGAGCTCTCTCTGTCTCTCTCTCTCTCTCTCTCTCTCTCTCTCTCTCATATTTTTCTAATTTAAATCTTCTATTTGGTACATTATAGATTTTGTAAGAACAATAAGATGGCCAGGGGAAGAGGCTACCCATATAAAATACCCCAATTGCATTGAAGGAACACACGGTAAAAAGGAAGGCAATTGCATTGAAGGAACACACGGTAAAAAGGAAGAAATGCCTTATAAAATTCCTCATGAAACTTGACATCCAAGAAGGAAAATCATAAGACCATGCAAGAAAGATTCCATGGAGATTCCATGCAGGAGAAAATTTAAAAAATGAAATAGGTGGTACCTTGAAATTTAAAAGATAGGTATCAAGGAGAATAATTACATAGTTGGACCCCAACATTAAAGCACTAACTTCAAGATATTAAATTCATTAAGGTAAGGCAAGACAAGAGTCAAATAAAATGTAATACTAATTCAATAAAGATTTCAAACCTTGTTCCCAAATGATAAGTAGGCACAAGGCTTACCCAGACATTTGAGAATGTTTAAGAAGGAGATCTAGGAATAGAACGAGTCCTTCAATCTCAAAGAAATGTGGATAAAAGAGGGTGAGCTACCCTAGGAGACCTAGACATAGCCAAGAACACATGAAAAATAATTTTAAGATGGAGAATGTGCAAATTGAGAATGCCTAGATACTAGAAAGTATTAGCAAAAGAGAAATATTGATAATTGGATTCAAGGATGCAAAAGAAATACAAGGCAAGTTAGCAACGTGGTCGCATTTGAAGGTAAGGCATGCCTTCCTCAAAGAGGACTCATGACATGCAATTAAACTAGAACAAAGGTCTCAAGGTCAAGGAAGCTAGGATCAAGTGTAAGAAGATAAGAGAACTGAACTAGTCATCTCTATGTGGGTGATATGTGTATCTCTCATCTCTATAGATTGATGTATATAAATCTCTTACTTAAATGGCCAAAGCAAGGATGAGCATGGTAAAAACATGTGAAGAGACCTATAAGGATGTATGTGTCACAACATACTCGTCTCCTTCACAAAACATCTAAATATGCTAGTACTATAAAGACATGACAAGTATACCTATTTTGGTAGTTATGTGAGGACATCTATAAATATAGAGGTCAGCCTACTTCTAAAGTAGTATCCCGAGATGGGATATACATGCAAAGAATTCTAGACTTCAAGACGAAGCCCTCTTGCTTACATAAGCAAACACTATAGTGGAGGAGGTTCCATGTACCTTAGAGGAAGCACATGGCAAATCCACAACCACATAGCCTACCTAAGAACAATCACTCCTTAATCTTACACCACCCCATCTCTTTACAATGAATAAATGTACATGTATACATGTGTATAGCTAGGGTTTTGGTGTGTCTTAGTGTAAAATACAAGATCTTTCTTGCATAAACTCTCTACATGGTTACCTTTTGAGGACCATATATTTTATCTGTTGTTGCCTTCGAGCTGCCAACACATTTTGAGCAATCATGGTGTAGATCCATAAATTTCCAAATCATGAAGGCAAAGAGTATTTGATTTGTGGCAACGTAGCATTGAACAATGCGCTTGGACACCATTGCAAATGCCATGGTGATGCCAGATAATGGATCACCTACTGCAAACTTGCAAAGGGCCACAACTATAAGATGTATCTGGGAATTGAGGTAAGCACATGTAGATCTTGGATCTTCACAAGGTGAAATGAAAATACCAAGTGGTGGATCATGACCCAACAAATAGAGATAAAGCTATGAGGATGTAGCTTGAGTAACAAGTGGGGGAAATGTGGATCCCGCCAAAGAAAGTAGTTCAATATCAAAGCAAGGAGCAAAGTGCCCATTCTTATACGTAACATAAGAAAAGATCCATTTAAGTGATCAAAGATGCCCTATAATATGTTATAGGTGTAAATCTAGTGGACATGGGCATCTCTAGCAAAGCCACATACCACCAAAGAATTTTCTTGACGTAAGTGAGGTTGGATTAACTTCATCCCACAAATTCCAAACTAGGATAAATTATGATATTATAGCCATGTGACATAAAGAATACCTGATGTGACAATTCATATATTATTCATGAGGTGCAAATGAAGAAGCATGAGCTCATGACATTAAATACATACCTAGAAACATTTGTGCATGTTTGCATCTTGTGTGCATGCATGTGTATGTGCATATGTGCTTCCTTAGCCATTTCTTGGTAATAGTGATACTTCACGATCTGTTACTATCTCAGCCATAACTAAGGATCATAGACCCAACTACACCAAGCCCGTCTAATCATAGTTTGTTCTCAATCTAGAACTTAAGCTTTCCTCCCATCTTGGGCTCGCCCTCATGTTCCAATTGCATGGGTCTTGTCTCCTCGGATGAGCTTCCTAGCCTACAACTTTACACGCCCCTACTCTGACTACCATTTGGTTCCATATTACTATGCATCCCAGTCTTGAAATCCATTCTAGTACCTTAGCTTCCATGCCCCTTCTTGGGCTACTCCTGAGCATTCAAGTGTCCTCTTGAGTGCATCTCCTATCAGACGGCTTCTAGCTACCATGCAAACAGTGCTTAGGTACAACCCCTCAGACTGCTCCCAACATCCTTCATAAGTTTGGTATCAAGACACGCTTGCACAACCTATGTGTGGAACCTTCGGTTTTTCTTCCTTACATATGGCAAGTCCCATTTAGAGATCTCACTGGGCAGTACCTTTGCACAGCATCCCTAATCATGGGCATGCTGTTTGAGGTCATGGTATCAGTGCAACTTGGTCTCACATGTTAGTGGCATTTGCATAAGCTCGGTACTCTTGACCCCTCTAGCTCACTCCTGGATTGGTACCAAATGGCTCACAAGGTTCACACCAATTTCTAGGACAAGGTCCTTCCCATCTTCACTCTTGCACATGGGTTGACTTCCCTCTTTTTGCCCATTGCCATCATAACGCATTCACACAACTCTCAAGTAACACACCCAGCACTAGTCCTCTATGTGCTCAGTCCTAATCCACCATTTACCTTCTTATGAGTGCATATGCTCAAGGATAGCAAGGGGTCAAGTAGGAGTTTAAAAAAAAAGACACCTCAAGGGGGTCACTATGAATGAACCCTATATATCATGTACATTTAAGGTCTATCTATAAAACCCCTTATCTATTTTTCATTAATAAAATGCACCCCTTTCCTATTTCATTTGTAAATGTTTTTACAAAATGCTTTTTTTGGCACCCTTTTGTCTGTGAAAATGTGAGAAAAAATAAAATTAAATATTCCCTTATGTTGAACTCACATGATAGTCACATAAATTATTGAGTGAACCCTCAGAGAATGACACTTAGATTGCATATGAAGTTTACAAGCCCACTAGCTTAACATTCTCTTTTCAACACCAGCTCACTAGTTTGCAAGCACATTGTAGAGGATAAGTTGGATATCCCACATACTCACCCCCCCTTGAGAGAACTTGAGCTCTGTCTCAAATGTATGAGGTTTAGCCCAAAATCCTAACCCCAAACAATATAGACTTCAATGAGTGGCCATGCACCCACCCACCCTGAATGAGTATGTCACACTTGCTATTCTACTATACTTGACTTTAAAATTACGCCATCTCATAATAGGGGGATAATAAGGAGAAAATGAACACGTCATGTGGACAACCTTGTGACAAACACAAAGTGGAAAATATTTACATAGACACATACAAGATCTTTCTTTTGAAGAACACATTTTGATATGCCTTTGAGCATAGAACTTGTTTTGAAAAGAAGCAAAGTTCATGCCATTGGCATATCTGTCTTGGAAACATGCACTTGGACTCGGCCCGAGGGATTTTGAAATCAATACACAACCAAGAGAGTGTCTGCTAGACAAAACTTCCACCCCATGCAAAGTGTACGGCTGGATGAACTATAGTGCCAGGCCAATATTTCCACCCCACCCACAACATCAAATTGTAAGGGAGCCCCAATAGAAATATTTTTATTATTAAATCCCAAATCATGAAGTACAGCCCACCATGGCCAAGCCAGTCCTTCCAACAGGTGAACGGTGTAACATTTGGTAGCCTAGCCCACCGGATCTTCGTTGATGTTTCATGAGTACCTAGCATTGTACCATGCCAGTGCTTCCATCCCACCATTAAAATTATGTTGCAAGATAGCTCTAGACAACTTGGATGTTGTATTTAATCACACAAGGTCATATATGTTGAACATACCTATTGTAGACACTACCCCGATCCTGTGTGTTCTAGACTTTCATACATCATCTCTTTTATCTTGGTTGGCATTACATCTGGCCAGTATACCCAGCTAGTATACAACATCAAGTCTCTTGGTAGCCCATTAGGATCGATTTGGATCTTATAGCATATGTTTCACTTGGTCTCCCACCTAGATTGCATGCTTTATAGAACAATAATCCATTTTTCTCAAGTGTAACGATCCACCCAATAGTGCAATCTAGGCTTCCCATCCAATCCATAGCACAAGGTTTTTGTGCCCTCTGAGTAGGATCATAATTTTTAAGCCCAGTTGTCCCTCTAATGTTGGCATTGGTAGGAAGTATCCACCCACAAACCCCTACCCAATACATGTTGCTCGATTTTCTAAATAGCTCTCTGCATAGACTCATACTTTGTGGCATCTTGCACTGATGTTTTTGAATTTAATCCGTTTGTTTCCTCTTGCACCACCAGTGTGTCAATAGTCGCAACTTTTTCACTTTCTTGAACCATAGCCCTAGATCCAAGTCTTGGATTTTCAATCCATCTCACTTTTTATGTCACTTCTAGGTCTATCTCTTTGCAGTCTATTCCATATCCTTTAGCTTCATGGTAGCTCATCCTTTGCGGTCTTCTTTCCCTATGGCACCATTTCCTACCTTGCACTGTTACATGCTCATCTCAGCTCCCCCAAGTCCGTGTCCCAACTCGTAGTATGTGTCATTGTTCATGAGCAGAATGAACACATCCTCCTCATTGCATTGACCCTACTAAATATTTTTGTAGCTAGATTCATGTTTGCATCTTCTTGGAGCCATATCCTTTCACTCTGAGGCATGCTCCATTATGTGTTCATCTGCATGGCAACCCTTGGCTCATACTAATAAATGATATCTACACTTTGAAACATCTTCTCTTGGGCTTGTCTCACCTGCTTGTTCATTGGTCTGTGCTTGAGCAATTGGTCACCACTTGCCCACATGTTCATCTGTTTGCTTTAGTTCCGTGTGGATCGCTCGCCACTTCGCTTTAGATCCACACAATCTTACTTTGTTTTTATAGTTTGAAGGGGGGGGGGGGGGGGGGGACCCGGAACATAGTCATTGAGGATGCAAAACATCATCATTGATATGCACAAGGACACTTCTTATTTTTCCTCAACCCTTGGGTTGTTGATGTTGCACCTACATTGCTTGCCTAAAGCCAATAGTGGCTGTACATGTCTCCAAAGGACATATATGGTTGTTGATGTTGCACCTACATTGCTTGCCTAAAGCCAATAGTGGCTGTACATGTCTCCAAAGGACATATATGGTATCAACATTGAGACAAGTCTTTCCCATATGACTTACAAAATATGAAGTTATTCCCATATGACTTGCAAAATATTAATTTATTAAAAGCTTGCACATTTTTTTAAGTCAATACTTTGCATGTACTATTGTTAACTTTCATGTTGTTGCTTCTCACAAACTTCTTATAAAATCATAAATGCTCCAACGTTATTTCTTTTGGAGAAGTGCAAAGAAGAACATTGCTTCCACGAAAATGGATCTACATTAGTCAAGGATGCATAAGAAAATGTGAAAATGATCTTAAAATGATGTGAAGCATCACTCAATAATAAGATATACAACCCTTTTCTTTCCATCCAAGACCCTATGGCATGGCCATTAACTTTTATATCCCAATAATGAGGCATATGGATCATGAAAAAGTAAGTCCTAGAAATTTAAGAGTTCAGAGAAAAAGAGAAAGTCTATCTTAGGGCAGAAAAATCTTCAGAATTCCTATAGATGGTCAAATGACCAACGTTATCTCCTAGCTATTGTGGACAGTACACCACTCCTAATACATAAGAGAATTGGCAAACTTGCTTACAAATTAGCTTTACTAGAAAGATGTCACGTAAATCTAAATTTTTCATGTTAGTAGAGTCAAAAGGAAATTTGAAGATGATGAATCAATATTAGAAATCAAATCTAGGTTGAACTCATAAGACCTGCATCTTTACTACACAACCCAGGAAAAATTTTAAGATTGACAAGAACAAAGAGTCATTTTTCAATATATCAAGTACGTCTCGCTAAGTAGAAGGATAGACCCAAATAGAGTTTAACATTTGAAAGGGTAAGAAATCTCTAGAGAAGGTTTTCCAAATTTGTTTTTAAGGACGTAAGCCATCCTTAAGAGGAAGTAAATGTTACGTGAACCATAAGCACATATTTTTTAAGGGGAAGGGGATGTTACATTAACTAGAACCATATAATTCTATGGAATGGTTTTGGTATGGTGAGGAACCATAAGCACCTCACCAGTGCTTACTTTACTTAGGGCTAGAGGGCTTGGGTGTACAGTCATTCATAGGCCTATGATATAGTCATGAGCTGCATTGATAAACCCATGAGAGGGTTCTAGAGAGATGCAGCTCAACTTGGAAGGGGCTCTCATAAATGAGACCCCATACAAGAAAGAAGAAGAGGGAGTTGAGCAAGAAGTAGTGGGCTAGGTGGCCATCCAGTTGGTTTGAGATTCATGATAATCCAAGCCAAATTATTTAGCTTGGTATGAGAGATTGGTTTAGAATGAAATCTCAGCCCTCAATAACTATATCTCACTGCTACTATGGATTCTCACTTCACTCCTATATTCAACCACCATGAGAGAATAAGTTGTCCTATAACCAAAAATTTATCTCTGAACAAACTAGCATTTATTTTATCCAACAGATTCATGAGGACTCATTAAGGATGCATAGCTAGATATTGAACATTTGGAGCTATCCAAGAATGAATGGAATATTATGTGATGTTGTCAATGTTGCCAATATACTTGCCACAGTCAGACAGATGTTGAACTATGAGAGATGAGACAACACATGCTCCCAAGGAATGACTATATTTATGTAGTAGATGTATACATATAGTTGAGGACAAGGGTTGAGTGTGGGCGAGCTATATATAGCTCTAACACCCCCACTCAAACCAAGCCCTCTGGCTACGGTTGAAAAACCCCTTGGGGAGTTCAAGGGAAAACCCCGAGCCACTATATAGATGTCTAGGGAAAATAAAGGCTAGGCTTGTGCCAAAGTATTTGAAGCACAATCTGTGAGTGCACATCGTGATATAATATCAGAAGGGAGAAAATAGACAAGGATGGCCTCAGGCTATAATATTGCAATCTGTGAGTGCTCATCATTATGCCTTATCAAAAGAAAGAAGACCCAATCTTTGCAATGCCAAGTCCATTGTAGAGAGTTGGGAACCGAGCTTGTAGTGGAGGCTTTGTGAGAATATCTACAATCATCTTAGATGTTGGGAAATACTCTATCTGAAAGATGTCGAACAAAATAATAGTGAACTGCTATGTGTTTTGTTTTGTTGTGATGGACATAGTCTTTGTTTGTATACATATTGCACTCTAATTATCGCATTATAGCCAAGATCAAAGAGAACTCCTGCAACCAAATCAACTCTCATGTTGCAAATGATGTTGCCACATACTCTGCTTATGTGCAGGGCACAACAACATAGTATTGTTTCTTGCTAGTCCATGAGACCAAAGATTGGTTGAGGAAGAGACAATTGCCGCTAGTTGATTGCATTTGTGAGAATGGGCTGGCCCATTTTGTGTCAGAATAGCCAAGAAGGGAAAGAGTAGGAGGAGAATCCTATCTTCGATATACCAGACCATGTTTCTTAGTGTCCTATAGATATTTTAGTACACTTTACCGTTGTCTAGTGACTTTGGTAGGGATTTGCAAGATGCAGTTAATGTCCAAGCGAGTTCGTGGAATAAAGAATGTCAAGTCAAGTGTTTAAACCGACAAAATGGAGGAATCCAACAAGATTTTAAAAGGAACATGATCTTTGAGCAATGGATCAATCTAGTCAGAACGATTCTTGTTGGACATAGCAAAATGAGGGAGTGGATACCGGGTTTGCCTTTGCCATGGAAAATTTGTCTCAGATTTCCATAATGAATTTTGTCTAGTGAAGGAAGAGGATACCCAAGTCACGAAAATGCTAGACTTCAAAACTGAGGCAGATCTGGGAGGAATAGATACCTCCCAAATCTACCATCTTGAAGGTAGAAGATAGTAGAACCTGGGCACTTTTGAGAAAAGAAAGATCATTGGAAATCAAAATGATGTCATCCACATACAAAGCAATGATGATAATGGACTGCCGGTCTCATTACAAATAGATGTTTGCATCTGAGGAGCATGGATGGAACTTGTTTATCTAAAGGAAAGAATAATTCTTGAGATACCAAGCCCGAGATGCCTGCTTCAAATCATAAAGTGCATGATGTAATTGAAAAACCAAATGCTCTTTTCCTTTCACAACGAAGCATGGAGGCTACTCCATGTAGATTTCTTCCTATAAGTTGCCATTCAAAAAATAAAATTTGGCATCCATCTGATGACTTGTAAATCAAACTGGGTGGCAAAGGCCAATAGGATACAAATGTTTGCGATGCAAACAACATGACAGAAGGTGTCATGGTAATCAACTAGTACCACCTAAGAAAAACCTTTAGCAACCAACCGTGCTTTACATTTATCAAAGGTACCATCACCTTTGAGCTTGGTCTTATAGACCCACTTGCATTGAATAAAATCTAGGGCTGAGCCCGTCCCAGCAAGAAGGCCGCAAAGAGGGCCAAAATTCTCTTCTCTAAAAGTCATATCGTACCTCTCGAGGGGCATGCCAATTAATTGATTTCCTACAATTGGGAAAGCTCATACAATGAAATAAATCCATCAGGTTCATGATAAGATTCTGCATCTTGGTACTAGACTGTACCACCGATCAAAGTCAAAGCGTGAATCATTGATCAGGAAAATTTAGTGGAGTAGAAGCTAGTACCATAAACGAGTGGCCACAAAAAGGAAAGTCGAGACCAATCGGAGAGATCAGTCAACTTTGTTAAAATAGTCGAGGTTGATGTGTCGCGATAAAGGACTGTATATTGGAGTTGATAAGGGAATTCAGAAATGTGAGCGAATGCCTGATCTATGTCAGTTCATATGTTTACGTCCATGAACCTTTCGAATTTGATCAATCGGAACTAGTTGACAGTCTTCTCAGCATTGTGAAATGATTCCAATTTCCGAGGGTCAATATTTACTGATACGAGGGAAAGAATCTCATAGAACTTTATTATGTCCTTCGCAGTTACCTCAGGCAATACTATCGGCACGTACGCATACTACGTATTGAGGAGGAGAAGAGAAGAAATTTAATAGGTGAGACAAAGCAATTCGACATCCTTGGGTTTGATTCTTGACATCAACTCTTTATCAACCACACTAGTCCTTCCCATACATAACTTTAACACCTGGCGATATCTATTCTTGGAGTTTCCCACGGATCTGCAACTAGCTATCATCAATTATCTCTAATTACTGTTATTTTGCTGCAAGTATGTTTCTCTTATGGGTGGGAATTTCGGATGATTAGACATATATCTTGGAGATTTTTTGCTCAATCTCATCTCAAAAGCCATTACTCTCCGAGGCCTATAAATGGTGTAATGCAAACTTCCTGAATGCAATTAGGTATAATAAAGGTTGATGACTTGCATTAGATTTTGGCATCAGCTCCCTTTTCCTCCCAATCAACCTTTCATTCCACATTATGAACTGAACCCACCGCATGTACTAAAACTAGTTTAACGTACTCGAAAGCAACTATCACCCAAAGCTCAATCACCATGAATGTATTGTAAATTCATTTGAAGCTAATGAACATTAAAAAAAAACTAGTATCTTTGCATTACTTGATCCTTTCCATCCTTGACTACTGCATCGTAGTATTGGTGTAATATCCACTTGGACCCTATTGTTTGATGGGGCTTACAATGAATCCTAGAAGTGCCAAAGTCATTTCGTTTTTTCCTTTGAAGGAGTTACATTTAGCTATAGTGATCCTATAGAAGCTAGCATTAGGATTTAAGCCAAGTATTATAAATTAACTATTGGTCTCCAATGGGCCCATGACAGTCAAATACATCTTTTCCTGATTATTGAAATAGTCCTCAAATGGTTTGCCCAATAAAATCAAGATGCTCTATTAAAGGTTATTAGAAGAGATCGAACATAGACTTGAGGAGTTTAATGAAGTAAAGGGAGGTACTCAAGGGTTATATCAGCTTGCTTTGGTTATGGATTTGTTTTCTCCTCTCGTAAATAGTAATGTGCAAACAATGGCAAGATCGAAGTCAATAGAAAGACACTTTCCCTCGTCTTTTGGCTAGAATATCAAAAGTTTTTATGGGAGGAAAGATCATTTTTAAGTAGCATGATGTGTTCTTGAATTTTCGGAGTGAGTATTATTGCTCATTGAGTATACCCACTTTTCTCTTGAAGGGATTGCCAAGGTTTAGTATGTAAAACAAAACAATGTCGTGAAGAAGATTTGGCCCTTGTTGGTATATAGCAATTAAATATCAGTTTGACACATGTGAAGACCCTATTAATTTGCACTTGTAGGTGGATAAGGTGAGGCAAGGAGATGTAGAAAGCACATGTCACATTTATATGTGATCATGCAACTACAATCTTTGATGGCCTAATAGCCACTCAGCCTAGCAATGAGGGCTTTCTTACCATGTTGACCCACTATTTACTGAACCTCATGATAATAGGATTTATGATTCATTCAAGCTTAAGATGAAGTAGAAGAATCCAACTACACTAAAATAAACACAATGAGTATCCCAAAAGTTCGACAAGGTGCAAAGTGGATCCTTTAGCATGTATGCTACCTCCTCTCCTAATGTCAATTTTCATTTTTCATGCATGGATCATGCAACCTCCTCAATATGCCTATGTAGCCTCATCCTCAAACTTTCTCATATCCTCTTCAACAAGCACCTCTCTTGTCGACCCTCCCAAATCTTTATCCCCATCTTGCTGAAGATGTTTTAAGTAAGGAAAATGCAACATTTCTTAACGATCTTTTCCTTCAGACGATGGGAATTTGGGTATATAACAATTGTTCCATTTTAATAATTTCTCAAGACTCAAGTTTCCTGTCAATGATCTCATTGATGAGATGAGGACTAGGGGGAGGAGAATATTTTTGGCTCTATTTTGAGTAATGGCTTTAAATGGGTAATAATGTACTTGAGAAGGTGATAGGGAGTAAGGGCTTGTGCAATCATACATGCCCATCTAATATGCTAACATGGGCAATCAAGTATCCTCTCTAAATCAATTATGGACAAAACATACCTCGGCTTTTCTACTATGCATCTAGCATATGGATTTTGAGGGTATTTACCCCTCTATTATATTAAGACCTTTTGCTACATTGTCACTCTTATTCACCCACTACTATGATGCAACAATATTCTTCTTCATCCATCTACTATGATGCAAAAATCTTCATACTACAAAATATGAGTCCTTCTTATGCTTGTGCTTATTAGTGGATCCACTTGTCTAGTGTCCACCTTGGTAACCCTTAAAGGGCCTTGGAAAACTTCGATGCCTTTGTCACTTAGAGCAGCAATTCCTTCTCCTTTGTGCTTTGGAGCTTATGCATTAAGGATTTAAGGGAATTGTACTTGGATCTTAGACCATGATACTTTAAAGGATCTTTGAAGGCCTCAGACTTGAAGCTTGGGGCTACTATCTAAGGATGGCCTCTTAAGCTAACTAACACCAACATGGAGCTTCATGCCCAACAAGAAGGAGGCTTGAGCTATAATTAGCTCACCTCACATGAATGCTTGTAGGAGGTTCAGCGAGGGGATCACCTCCAACCAAGGAAACATAGAGGAGGATATATTTTCTTTCTCATGAAAGGAAAGAATAACATAAAGGGGAATAAAGGGGGAATTTCATTATATATATTTATTTGACACTAGGTTCAATGGAATCATAAATCAGCCCAACTTACATGTCCTGGTTCAAATAATTTTATATTGAAAATTTTACATTTCCCCTTAAAGTGAACAATTAAACCCCTTATGTTTGTCATTTTTTTTGTCAAAAGTCACATTTATTAAAGTAGAGTTTTTTGAGTTCTTTTCTTTAGCACTATACAGCTTTTCCATATCATCCCATTTAAGCATACTCGTTACAAGCTCGTCAATGTGATGGACAATAATTTTATCAAAGGGAAGCATGATGATTTCTCATGATCTTTCACTATCCTAAACCTCACTCTACTTTAGTTGGACCAAGAGTTTTCTCACCATTGACATATGTCCATAAAATCTTAAACATTAACAAGTGTTGCAATGTAGAGTAATCCTCTCCATTAACTTTTCTATTTAAGAGATCTCTTTGGGCATTGCACCAACCCCCAATTAATGAAGGGACTTGTTTCAAGGCTTACATTTTTAACCAAGTTGAAATTTGGTGATTATCTACACCAAAATTTAGGGCTAACTTTGTGAGTATTCAAAAAGACAAGTAGTAGCTTCAAACACAATGGTTAATTGAACAAAAATGATGATTTTCCTTCACTATATCCTATGTCACAAATGGCTGTCTGCAGACCCTCTTTCCTTGTTGGTCTTTTTATTTTACTACTACTCCCCATTTTATTTTATTTTGCTACTAGTATCTACCTTCTTTTGAGTTGCTTGTATTGTTGCTACGTGGCTACTATAGCTATAATACAATTTTGCTTGCACTATTGCACTTGGAAGCTTGGATTGCTAGTTTGTCCACTATTTCTAAGCTCCACGTCCAGTAATGGTTTTGTGTTAGCTACTTCTTGTTTTTCTAATACTTGTTCACTTGCTCTATTGATTTGCTGGCCACTAGTCTTTTGTGATCTTTGTTGCTCTACTATGTTTTTCTTTGTTACTGCCCCTACTTTGATTGTTACAAGCTGTCAAAGTTATTTGTTACTGTGTGTTGTAAGTCAAATGTTCTTGCTACTCACAATATACTACCTAGCGAGTGCCTATTATTGCTATGTTACTCTATTTTGGATCTTATTATGTGTGAGGATAGTGACAAGAAGAATGCAGTGTAACTAGAATTTTTGCTTATGTTATGCCCTATAGCATTGAAGTATTGTAAGCAGTAGAAGAAGGGTGAATAGACATGAAAGGTGGCACAGACACATAGAGTCAATAAAGGGTAGGAAACTGGCTAAAATGGTGACTATTCATAGATTAGCAATGTGGAATGAAGAGAGAGGAGGCTACAATCTATGGTTCTAGCCTAAGTAGTCTTTGATACCCTATAGAAAATCTAGGAATAGAGTAGCACAATGGGAAGCTTTGTGAAGAGAAGATCTTTAGAAAAGATCAAACAATACTACATCAACTTGCATGGGCGGAGAGAGAGAGAGGAGACATAAGACTATATATGATAGGCTTTGCAGATACAAAGATTAGGTGACCTTATATTTTAGTCCATACACTCTTAGGCCCCTTCAAGTAGAAGCAAACCATTTTAGTCCATACACTCTTTATGTGCAAACCATGTGTATACATTCACCCTCAACAATCAAGAGAGTGTTCAAATAACCATGATTCTCAATAGAGGTTGCTACTCCAAAAAAAAGAGCAAAATCTAGAGATGAGAAGAGGAGGACTAAAAGTATTAATAAATGGTATCCTAAATTCATTTTTGAGATGCATGTTGCCGGGGTTTAGAGGGGAATGAGTGGAGGGAATGCATAGATAGAGGCACTATTAATCTATTTTGACACTTTCCCAAAGAGATAAAAGTTCCTAACCTTACATCTGGGTTTTTAGATGCTACGAAACACTAGTTGGCAAACTAGTTTTCCTTATGGTCATAAATGACTAAAATATGAATAAAACATGTAGTGGGGAAAATTAATGGATAACAAAGGTCAACACATTCCTTAATGATAGACCTAAGCCTAAAGATTAAGGTCAACTCATTTCTCCATGAAGAAAACATCTAGTGAGGCAAAGCAATCGATAAGAAAGGCTAGCCCATTGCTCAATGGTAGACCTAAGCCTAAAGGATTAAGGTCCTTACTGCTTCTTGGATATTTGGACCTCTATGGAGCCAATTGGTTGGATTCAAAGGTGTTCATTACAGGGTTTAGGCCTCATGATCAAGTAAGATATGACTTTATTTCAAAATTATTGACTTCAATAGGTGATAGTATGTCTACTTACATGGTTGCATGCTTCCGTAAACCTATTAGAAGCTGGGCCAACCCCTATTAACAAGGTAAGAGAAACCCGCATTTATGGGTCCCTATTGAGATGAGAATCAATACTAGGTAGATGAAACGTAGGTCCCTATTAACAAGTGAGAGCAACCCACATTTATGGGTCCCTATTGAGATGCAAACCAACACTATGTACAATACTTAGGTGTATGACTCATCAGACATGATACAGATGAGGCTTCAAAGCCATTTCCCAAATGGGAGTAGTTTGTGGTTCCCGAAAGAGATAATTTCATTGATGACAAGGAAGCTATTATATATTAGTCTTGTGGTGTAGTCATAGATGATAATGAGACTATTATATTAAAGTCTTGTTTGGCAGGTTACTAATAGATTTATGTCCAGTTGTCTCACGATGATTGGAGTTCCATTAGCAGGCTTCTTTATATTTGGGTCTATGGTTTAAGGTATTGGCTTTTAAATTCCTAAGGCTCATCAAGCAAGTGCTCAAAGATTGCCTCCCTAGAGTTTCACCTACTTGACCTCAAAATTGTGTGGTAAGTAGTAAGTCCATCTCATATTGATGTAGTCTCATGCACCCTTTTGTCTATGTACTAATTTCCTCTTAGCTTGATGGACCAGTTGTTGTAGATATGATTCAAACATACGCTTGGTTTAGTAATCAAGCTACTTATCTCTATAGACCTTACTTGTCAAAGAGTAGCTATTTGGTTCATATTTGGGGCACAGCTTGTTAGGTTAGTGCCTATAGGACATCATTTCAATGAAAATCACTTGTCCAATTTTTAGAGGGAAGGGGCCCTTTGAGGAAATCAAGGTCTCACTCCAGGCCCTACCCTTTGGATTCCTTTCAAAACCAAGTCAAAACCTCACACTCAATTTCCATCCTTGCTTATTTCCTATATTCAAGCATGTCATCTTAGCTTGTTATATGCTTATCTACCACAATTGCATTGATTCCACTAGTTTGGGTGGCTTCCCATGGTAAATAGAACATATGCTAGTGGTATTTCTTCATGAAACGCTTCATATGATGTATTCTTTCAATATCATTGTATCCACCTAATCTAGTTATGTAAAGGATTATGCAACACTATCTAGTTCTAATTATGGCATTTATTGTATCTTTTTGTTACTTCTCTCCTCCAAATTTTGGTTTCTCTTCCTCCTTGGTCCATACTTCTTTCTCTTTCTCACACTATGGGTATCACTTCGAAAAAGAGGTGTATGGTCATATAGCAAAAAATATTTTTCCAAGGTCTCCTACATTAATAACCGATTCCCCAAACTTACATGTATAATTTTCAATACACACTTTCTTAACTATGCTACCCTCTAGGTCATTCTTTAATAGATTTAAAGAATTTGTCTTTCATTTTTTGAAGGCTCCCTATGAGAACTACCTTTGCAGAAAATATTGTCATTCAAAAAAATAGTATTATAGAGTATTTATTTGGACAATATATTACCAAGTCTTACTTTTTCTATTACTAATGTTTAGGTAGATAGCCATGACTTTCAAAATATTTGGATGCATGCAACGTGATGGAGAAGAATGTACAAAAGTGTTTTTGCTACTACTGGTAAGTAGACTACTACTAAATTGATAAGTTTCACTATTACTTAAAACTTTTTGAAATTCCAGGATTCGGATATGGGTTGATCTACTGAAAACTATCATGAACCTAGAAATCTTATAATTTGGTTAGTTAAGGCTATAGATAGCTTAGCATGGCCATATGGCAGCATGCTATGGTAGTTAGTTGCGTAGTTGAACTATTATCCATGGGTTGCATTCATGTCAACCATAGCTTATACATGATTATCGAAAAATGCTAGATACAAACTATTTTTTAGTATTTAATTAGATTGGTGTCAATGCTTATTAGAGCCTATGATAATAATATTTTTACCTCAATGGTAGAACTAAATATGGGACGATTAATGTTTTACCTAGTACCACCTTTATCAACATTTTATGGAAATATCTTCACTCTAATAGGAAGTTGAGTAATATAATTCTCAATTGAGTACAATCCTTTAAAGCTGTAGTGGTTCCTGTACTAGGCATTATGTACTATGAATGGCTATAGCTAATTTACTAATATGTTGAAACTAAGTCTAGTTCTTTACTAGATAGCAATAACATATAAACTTCCATTGTGAGATGCAATTACTTATGAACTACCTATGGCTATATATAATTTTTTGCACTAAGGAAATTAGGGCTTCTGGTTTGAAAACATATTTGTATTTTCATATCAAATTATACTTTGCAATGCAACTTCGTATGAACTACCTATGTTTGTATACGATTTATTATACCAAGGATATTGGGGCTTCCACACTAAAAAAAGAATTTGTAGTTCTAACTTTATTAAGGCTCCTAAAGACTACTATCCAAATAATAAGTCTAGGGTGCGCTAGTAAGATAACTAACTAAATGACTTGCTGATGTAATATTACTACTTTTAAACACCATATTGTAGATTTATGCGTCTACTGCTTGATATCCTTGGAATCTTTGAATTGGTTTGTGGATTTGAGAAGCATTGTTGTGAATAATAATATATATGTCCCAATTGTGTTCTTTCAAGAGGTAAAGGGGGATTCTTTGAATCATTTTTCATTTCAATTCACACTAATATGTAGGCCCACCATTCCAAGCCACAAGAGAAAATTGTCTTTTTATTCCAGCCTACAAATTACTCCAATAGAGAGGCCAAGAAAAAGGCATGCTTCTCACAAGCCTTCACAATAGAACAACACAAATCCAACTTTGATAGCACTTGCATGGTGCTTGAGATAATGTAGAAAAGAGACATATTTAACTCACCATTATAGACAAGCATTAGCTATTTTCAAAAGCTCAGAATCCACATTATTCCAATCAAATATTGCCTAAAGTTTGAAATAAGATATGTTGCATAAATTGACAAAAGACATGACCTCCTTAGTTTTAGCACAATGACAATCCAAGTTCCATTTTCAGAAACAACACCATATTGTATGTCACAAATTGGGGCAAAAGGAAAATAGTAATGGCAAAGGACATGAGTTTTGTGTTCAAGACTTGTTGCATAAATGGTTAAAGAGCACTCCAAAAAAGACCTCCTTGCACAATACTTTGGTGGTTGTTTGATGAAAAGAGATAAAATAACATCTCACTATACTAAAGAAGAGAAACTTAGAAATTAAATCCTTACAATAGGAGCAAGCTAGCTTTGTCAAGTAATTGGTTAACCAAGAATGCTTATTTCCCTTCATTTACAGAGGGACTTTTTTGGAAAGTGACTCTGACTAAGCCATGACTCTTTTCCTAGAGGAACTAAAGTCATAGAAAATAAGTGTGCCCACACAAAAGCCTTCCCACCCATGATATTTGTGTTGAATCAATGGCTCAAGAAAATAGTAAGTTTCTTCATTTACACTAATACATGCAATCTTAGATGTTAACAATGTCTCAAGTATCAAACCCACTTGCTTGCCCTACAAGATTATTGGTACCTGTTTCGTTTCCTTGAGCACCTGAGGCTATATGCTGAGTCAATTGGATTACTTCACTTCCCTGTGGCTCTGTAGTAGACTGGTAGGTGTCCTTGAGAAGGGACTGCTCATTAGCATCTGATAGCTCATTCTCCTTGTGTTACTCCATCTCTACATTCCCCTGATGCCCGTTCCTAGTGCCTTCTTTAGAATAGGCTTGGTCAACAAAATTTCCACTTCCTTGTTCTAGCCCTCAAGCTGATTAGTAGAAGATGGGTCTACCAACACCTAATTATTCAACTGTTCATTGAAACCAGCATTATTTCCCTTCTCTTGTACCCTGGTGCTCACCCATTAAGCACATGGAGAGGGTTGTTTCTCATGGGAAGGAGAGGGAACTGATTATTGGGGCTCTGGTGGTGGCAATAGAAATAGATTGGGAACAAGAGTTGAATAAGGAGGCTATTCATAGGGAGACAAGAAAGTGGCTCATTGGTAGGAAGAGAGGGTTGGTGAGGCTCCTTGCCTGGAGGGGGTTGTCTTTTGGGTGAACCACAGAAGACCTTGTCCTTGTACAAATTTTGCTAGACTTGGTGGAGGGGAGTTTGGTCATAAAAGAGTAAGATCCCATACTCACCTCATCATTTTTGTGCTATTCGTCAAGTCCTAAGCCCAAGTTGCCAAGGCTGCCTATTCTTTGATCCCATCAAGAGGAGTCTTGGGGCTGGCCATTCCAAATTTGCAATACTAGCCACTTCACTTACTTCAACAAGAAGTATGTGCCTGATCATGCATAGAAGTGATCCAAGCTTACAATGTGCCTATCCACTCTTCCAAACCACCTAGAGTTGTGCATCAAATGTTTTTGGAAGAGCTTACATCAGTCAATTGTGACTTGGTCTTCATATGCAGAAAGGGCCTTTGCAACATGGGTGGGTGCCCTACCCAGAATCGCTTCACCCTCATTCTCATTGCCAACCTTACATGAACAAATTTCTTTCATGGTTGGTGCATCTACATGACAATGTCACTACAGACTAACAATTTACCACATGCTCAACACTCAAGCAACTACATGCATAGTGGTAGATTTCCCTCAAATTGCCACTCTAAAAGCTCTCATGTTAGTCTTGCATCTACAATTCGACCTACATTCCCACCTTGTAAATGTCACTCTCTCGAAAAGTCATGTGTCCTCTCCCCACAAAATGATTCCTCTTTATATCTAAGATTTTGTTATATAAGTGTACCTTGCACAATCCTAAGCAAAGATTGGGAGGGCCAGAAGTTCTAGACCAAAAGCAATGGTGTATAGATGAAAAGCTTAAATGTAAAGTTTATAGGATCATATTAGTTAAATTCTACAAAGATTATTTTGTGTTGTTGATGTAATATGGCAGTAATGATTCTCATGGGCATGCTACAGAGTGGTGATTATTGGCATGAGAGATGTTCAAGTTAATGGATCATGGTAAACATTGGAACTTTACCTATGTAAAGCAAATTGATACTACTTTCGAGGGCATCACTCATAAATATGTAAGCATAGCACATGGGTTTAAGAGAAGGGGTTTTTTAAAATCTTCTTTTTGCACATTTTCTACCTTGCCCTGCAAGGGTATGGTCTAAGGGATGGACATATTAGTTTTTTCCTAATCAGGTCCATCCCACTTCTTTTAAATCATTTGGTCAGCTTGACCAGTTTAAGGTTCGGTTTAGTGGTTGTTTAAGGCTTTCTAATATCCTCCTAATGTATTGTTAGAGTCAAGTTTTTGTCCTCTTGTGGAGATTTTTAATGCTTTTGTCTTTTGTTGGGTATTTCTCCCTAGAGATGGAGGCTCTCTTTCTCTCTTTTATGGCACTACTCTTGCCAAAAGAGCCACTTCACCACTTTTATTTAATGGTCCATCCCCAGTTTTATTTAATAGTCCATCCAACACACACACACACACACACACCTCTTTCACCTCTTTTCTCTAGTCTCTTTCACTCATCTACCTAGATAAAAATCCTGGGGAGGCTCAAAAGGAAACAACATGATAAGATAGAAGGAGAAAGACAAGCGATACAATTCCATTAGAGAGTGTTTTCTTAAATAGGAAAGTACAAGATCAACATCATCTTTTTCCAATACGCATGTCATCGTCATCCATTATTAGTTGAAAAAAATATGCAAGCCAAGGTCCAAGTTAAATTTTTTGCCACTTGAGCTATGATATAGTAATAGATGGTAGACTATACTAGACTATGGTAGGAAAATATCATATAATTAGACGATTGTTTAAGGACCCTTTGGTAGACTATTCTACACTATGCTAGGAAAAGATCATACAATTAGACAATTGTTTAAGGACCCTTTAAGGGCTTGCTAAGAGCGTTCTGTCCTGGCTGTCAATTAACCATTGATGGTTGGTTGTATTAGGATGTGTGTGTGTGTATCAAAGTGTTATACTTTTTTGGTTAGGTTTAATACGATTCTAAGAAACAAATAAAAAAGGAGGAAAAGACCTTACCAAAATAGACAAACTTGATTGTAAGCAAAATGCATCAACAAACACTCCACAAGGGGACTATTTAAAATGTGTAAAGTAAATGTGTTATGAGAAAAAGTAATTTAATTTTTAAAGATGAAATGTTCATTTTAATTGGCTAAATGTAATTCCTTAAAAATAACCAGCCGACTTATATTATAGGATGATCATTCTTGACAAGACTTTGATTTACGAAAGAGGGACATAATACCTTGATTTAGAAAGAGGGACATTACATCGCATGAAGGTGTGCAAGCTTAGCTCAAAAGCTTCATAAATGATATTCTTTTTGGAGAGCATTAGATATTGTAAATGATTTAATTTAAATTGGTTTCACTATGTACTAGTAGCAAAAGAGACAGCCCAGCCCCTTTTAATAAAATAAGAATAATAAATATACTTTGGGTGATTTCCATGCACGCCAAACAACACAGCTCCGCCTCCTGGCTGTGAAGATGTTTTGGCATTGGCTTTGGGCGAAATCAATATCGACGTTGGGCGAAAAATCGTGACTTCCCTGCACGCAGTTTAATCCAAAGAACAGGCTGCGAGATGCTTTGACATACCTGGAGTTGGCATACTCGTGAAGTCTTCCAGTGCTCGAGAAGACGATCACAGCTACTTCAGCGTCGCATAACACGGACAGTTCGTCAGCTTTTTTCAGCAAGCCGCTCCTACGCTTGCAAAAGGTGACTTGTCTACTGGGAATGTTGTCGATCCTTCTGATCTGTAGTCTGCCACGAGGAGCAGAACAGCGCTTGTTCGGGAAGTCTCCCTCATTTGGGAGGAGGCGGCGAGCTGGTTCGGGAGGCAGCAGGGAGGTCTGATGGTTGTCAGTGGGAGCTTGGAAGACTCCACGTCTGTTGGGCATGATTGGAGGGGGAACGAGGGCCTGACGTGAGCGAGGCGGAGAGAAGAACAGGTGGGCAGTTGAGCTTGAGAAGGGTGGCTATGGCGCTGCTGTGAACTTCTAGCTTCTTGTTCAAAACGGGGTGCCCCCAGGACAGTTTGTCTTGATTGGACACGGTTAAAACGTGGACGTCCCTTCCGTCCTTGGAGGGAGGTTCGGAGATAGGCTTGGAGGGAGGTTCGGAGAGAACCAGTTGCCATGTGGACGAGAGGCTCGGAGATAGGCTTGGAAGGAGGTTCGGAGATAGGCTTGGAGGGAGGTTCGGACGCGGGGAGAGAACCAGTTGCCATGTGGACGAGAGGTTCGGAGGGAATTGAGGGCTCACTTGCCACATGTCGCATGCGGGGCAGCAGTCAGACTGGTAGTGGGGACAGACCATTACGTGTCGCAGGCTGAGCAGCAGTTTCCACTAGGCAGACTGTGGACGGAGATGATTTTCGCACTAGGCAGATCGGACGGTGCACGTGCCACGTGTGCTGCCGGAGCAGCCGTACATTGATCGACGGCGCGGAATGCCGGAGCAGCAGTACATTGATCGACGTCGCCGCACGAGAGGACAGAGGAGAGAAATGAGAGAGAGACAAAGCGAGAGAGAGAGAGAGAGAAGGGGGGGGAAGAGAGAGGGAGAGAGACATAAATATATAATATAATATCTAATATTGTATATTTATTATAACATAATATATTGTATAATAGATTCTATTCTTAAATTATGTGTGTTTGCGCACGCGCATAAGAGAGAGAGAGAGCACAAGAGGACAGAGGAGAGAAAATAGTAAGAAAGAAGAGAGAGAGGTCCGAACAGGAGAGAGGAGACAGAGTGAGAGGAGAGCGAGCGACATGGGGGGGCAAGAGAGAGTGAGAGAGAGAGAGAGAGAGAGAGGTATATACATACCCTATAAATAAATAAATAAAAACTATATATAAATATATAAATAGTAAATACAAATAAATGAATATATAATTTTATATATAATGCTAACACGTGGAGAGAGAGAGAGAGAGAGAGAGTAATTTTTTTTTTTAATATTAATTTCTAACTTAATTTAAAAAATAAACATATATAGGGAGAGGGAGTGAGAGGAGAGAGGGCAGTAGGGAGGGGAGAGAGAGAGGGGGGAGAGGAGAGAGACAGAGAGAGAGAAAAGAGAGAGACAACTAGAGGAGAGAGGGCGATAAGAGAGAGAGAACGAGAATATATATTTTTATATTAACTTATAAATAATTTCTAAATTAATTTAAAAAGTAAATATATACAGGGAGAGAGAGTGAGAGGAGAGAGGGGGGTATGTATAATAGATTCTATTCTTAAATTATGTATGCGCGCACACAAGAGAGAGAGAGAGAGAGAGAGGTGTGTGCATGCCTGCGTGTGTGTATATAACATTTGAAGAGAGAGAGGTAGAGAGAGAGCATGAGAGACAGAGAGGCAGAAGAGAGAGAGCACGAGAGGACAGAGAGAGAGAGAGAGAGAGAGAGCATGAGAGAGAGAGGCAGAAGAGAGAGAGCATGAGAGGAAAGAGGAGAGAAAAGAGAGAGAAAAGGGGGGGAGAGAGAGAGAGAGAGAGAGAGAGAGCATGCGAGACAGAGAGGCAGAAGAGAGAGAGCACGAGAGGACAGAGGAGAGAAAAGAGAGAGAAAGGGGAGAGAGAGAGAGAGAGAGAGAGCGGTCACAAGAGGAGAGAGGAGACAGAGCGATAGGAGAGCGAGCGATATGGAGAGAGAGAGAGAGAGAGAGAGAGAGAGAGAGATGTATATATATACATTATCAATAAAGAAATATAGATTATATATAAATATATAAATACAAATATTAAATGAATATATATATATAATGATAACGTGTGGAGAGAGAGAGAGAGACATAAATATATAATATAACATAATATATTATAAAATATAGATTCTATTCTTAAATTGTGTGTGTGCGTGCACGCTCGTGAGAGTGAGTGAGTGAGAAAGAGAGAGAGAGAGAGAGAGAACATATAGATTTTATAATTATTTATCAATAATTTCTAAAATAATAAACTATATATATATATATACATATATAAATAGATAGATAGATATCTTACTACTACTTGAAGGGAGAGTTGCCATAGAGAAAGTTCATGCTATAGGTAAACGAGGGCTCCATGTGTTGCTATTAGGAATGGAGACATGCTGATCCTTGGAAGTTGGCACACTAGCGAATCGACAGTGGCAAAGAAACAACTAGGCTGCAACACATGGCCAAATACGCAGAGTTGCAAACTGAAGGCATGGGATTCGGGGACGTCGAGGAAGTAAGCAGGCTACAGTACCATGAGTCCCAAACTCCAAAGAATAGTCTGAAAAAATGATGTGGCAACAGAAGGGGAGGAGAGTTTGGTGGCACGACATAGATCGCTTGTTGATGTCACATGACATCGACTATATCTTTGTTAGATCTTGGACATTGTAATTGCAGTACTTACCAATACCCTAGGCATTAATTTAAACTCTCCCAACCTTTGGAGTAGGATTGGAGCTAGTATTGATGATGTGTAATAGCCATGTAATAAACAATTTTTTTCAGTGATGATGATTATCACATTAGATCTCCCTAATTTTCAACCTACCTTGATATTTTATCAACTGCGAGAGTCCTAAAGTGTCTTCACACACCCAGTATAAAGACACCATATCATCAACTATATATCCACATGCATACATCTATGATATCTCCATTTGCATACATCTATGCATCTACAATCTCCCCCTCAAGCTCAACATGAGATTGTACATCACACAGACCCAAAGCATCTCTAAAAAGACAAAGCTTATCTTTACCCAAAGACTTGGTAAACATATCCGCAACTTGGGCATCTGTCCTCACATATCTCAAGTAAATTTCGCCACTGATACACTCATAGTGGACGTCTAGGTGTTTTGTTCTTGCATGGTAAATTGGGATTCTTGGCTAGCAACTCGCAGCATCCTTAAGTGATGGGTAGTGCAAGGAGAGCAGCATGCATGAGGCACAAAAAGCATGCCAGTTTTTTTTGGCTCAAATCGACGAGCCTAGAGGAGACACAAGTTTCAGGAATGACCAAGTCGGTTCTTCTACAAATGCTCATCCCTTCTTAGAATTTCACATTTAACGACATTTCTTTGACTTCTCTTACTTGCTGGAAAATAGAAGGCGTCAGACCTTTCTCCATAGGTTGGATCAAAGGTATTGTAGGCATAATTCTTGTGAGCTATTCAAACTAAATCCTACAGCTGTCATGATTACTGCACCAGCAGACAAGACTTATGCTCTCCATCATGTCAATAGTGATCACGTAGCTCCAATAAACGAGCTTCAAGTGATGCTCAAAGAGAGAGAGAGAGAGAGAGAGAGAGAGAGAGGTGTGAGCTACTCCCTGCCGACTCCAAATCTTTCAACTGTTATGGTTTTATTGGTTTTCCTGGCTTCACTAGTCCACCATCCTTGCTCCCTCCATTCGAAACATTGGAATTACTCCTAGAGAAGGTATGAATCACTATTACTTGACACTTGATTTACCACCATCTGGCACCCTTCTATCGGCACTCATACTAAGTTTTTCTGCCCATTCATATTCTTGGCCAGTCAATTCTAGACTCCCTGTCAGGTTGGGGGATTTTTAGAAGATTCTAGACTCTCGGAGCCTAATCAGACAAGTCTCAGGCGGGTCACTCATCATATGTAACCCTATCACGTGAGTTCAACATAAGGATATTTTTTATTTCTACAATTTACATAAATAAATATACATAAGGGATTATTTAAAATAGTTTTGGAAAAAATTTACAGATTTGTATAGAAAAGGGGTACATTTTATTAATGAAGAAATTATAGATAAGGGATTTTAAAAATAGGCCTTGAACGCACGTGATATAGAGGGTTTATACATAGTGACCCCCCCGAGAGACAAGTGCTAGAGCGTGGGTACTCAACATTGGTGTTGCCTTCTCTTTTGACACCAACGCATGTTTGCAAGATCATTCTCTTTTACCTGGTGTGCAAACACAATAGTAGAGGGAATTAATAGAGGCCCGACAGTGTAAACGTTTGAACTAGTGATATTGAGAGCACTGTGTCGATCAAACCTGAGAGTGCTCTCAACGGAAGCAAGAACGGAAGAAGGAGAGAGAGACAGAGAGAGACAGAGAGCCACACAAGTTTTGGTGGGTGCTGAACCACCCTAATCTTCTTTTTCATTCATTTATATATGTGTTTGAGTATTGTACATAACCGGGGTAAAGGCACAGTGACCTTTAACCCCCACAACCTCCCACTTAAAGGACAATGTGCCTTTAAGGGAGAACAACCAGTGAGCATACTATCCAATGCCCATCAATACACAACAATACTCAAACTGCTGACTAGGTAGACTCTTCGTCAACATATCTGCAGGGTTATCATCTGTATGAACCTTGACAAGCTCTATGCGCTTGTCCTCAAGTACCTCCGTGATGAAGTGGTACCTGACCTCAATGTGTTTGGTCTTTGCATGAAAGACCGGATTCCGTGCTAGCTGAATAGCACTCATGGAATCACTATGCAATGTCGGTACACCTGTATGAATCCCCAAATCTCCCACTAGCCGATAGCCTCCTTGCAACTCTCTGTGGCTGCAACATACTCAGCCTTTGTGGTAGACAAAGCAATGCACTTCTGTGCATGAGACATCCATGACACTGCACCACCTGCAAAGGTGAACACATAACTAGAAGTGGATCTCCTACTATCCACATGCCCTGCATAGTCTGAATCTGTGTACCCAAGTACACGGATGTCTGCTTTACCAAAGCAGATGCACATCTCCTTGGTACCCTTCATGTACCTCATGATGCACTTAACTGCCTCCCAATGCCTCTTTCCTAGATTAGCCATATCCCGGCTAACAACTCCCACTGCAAATGCAATGTCTGGTCTAGTAGCTATCATAGCATACATAAGACTCCCAACTACGGATGCATAAGGAACCTTGGCCATCATGGCCCTTTCCTCATCTAATTTGAGACTATCTGTATGACTCAGTTTCACATATTGAGGCAATGGAGTACTCACTGCCTTCTCCCCTTCCATATTGAAACACTGCAATACTTTTGTGACATACTCCTTCTATGAAAGCCAAAGGAGTTTTTTACTCCGATCACGCGTGATGCGCATACCAAGAATATGACCTGCAAGTCCCAAATACTTCATATCAAAGGCCTCATGCAACTTGGCCTTTAATGCATCTAGCTCATAAGTATTCTTGCTAGCCAATAGCATATCATCCACATATAGTACCAGGATTATCAGGCTGTTATCCTTAGCCCTTTTAGTGTAGATGCAGTGATCAATTTCACTCCTTCTA
This sequence comes from Dipteris shenzhenensis, assembly GCF_047967505.1. Classification (NCBI taxonomy): domain Eukaryota; kingdom Viridiplantae; phylum Streptophyta; class Polypodiopsida; order Gleicheniales; family Dipteridaceae; genus Dipteris; species Dipteris shenzhenensis. The sequence continues at coordinate 18,940,420 of NC_141618.1, read as the reverse complement.
AAACCCTGGGACTGAATGAAAGCATCAAACTTCTGATACCATTCTCTAGGCACTTGCTTAAGACCATAGAGACTCTTCTTCAGCTTGCAAACTAAATGCTCTCTGCCCTTTTTTTCAAAGCCTTCCCGCTGCACCATGTAAATTTCCTCATGCAAATCCCCATGCAAGAAAGCTGTCTTGACATCCATCTGCATAAGCTCCATATCCTATGATGCCACTAGTCCAAGCATGCATCTAAGTGTGGTCATCTTCACAATCGGAGAGAATATCTCATCAAATTCCACACCCTTCTCTTGCTTGAACCCTTTAGTGACCAAACGGGCCTTGTACCTAGGCACATCGTCACTTGTGACCTTCATCTTGTAAACCCATTTACATGGCAATGCTTTCTTTCCATGTGGCAAAGAAACCAAGTCCCAAGTCTTATTCTTCATAAATGAACTCATCTCTGATTGCATAGTACTCCCACTTGCATTGATCCTCGCGCATCATAGCCTCTCTATAGCAAGAAGGCTCCCCGCAATCAGTAAGCATCACATAGTCTACCCCTGGAACAAACCTATCAGGCGGCCTAGACACTCTAGATGATCTTCTCAAGGGCATTTCAGCTTGATGTCCCACCTCCATATCAGCCACATTTGGCTCATCAATTCCACCAATAGATGATCCATCATCTACCCTTGATTGTATAACTGTGGGAGTACTTGGTGGTACCATTTCTTGCACATTTGGTGCATGGACAGCTTGATGTCTATCAACATATGCAGGTGGATTCACATCCTGGAAAGTGATTCTCCTCATTTTTACATCCCTCATGGGTGCCTTATGCATCTTCTTCTCATTGAAGACTACATCATGGCTGCGTATGATCTTCTTTGCTTCTGGATCCCAGAGACGATAGCCCATCTCTCCACTTTCACCATAACCCAAAAAGATGCATTTCCTAGACTTAGGATCTAGCTTCTTTCGAAGCTCTTTTGGCACATGTGCATATGCCTCACACACAAATATATGCAAATTAGAGTAAGAGGGCTTCTTGCCACTCCATGCATCTTCAGGAATACCACCATCCAAACTCTTACTAGGTGATCTATTGATCACACGCACTGCAGTCTTCATTGCCTCAGCCCAAAAACCACCAGAAAGACTTGTATTGGAAAGCATGCATTGCAACCCTTCTTGAATGGTACGGTTCATCTTTTCTACAACTGGATTTTGCTCTGGAGTACGAGGGGATGTGAGCTCCCTCTTAATCCCACGTGTATCACAGAAATGCTGAAAGTCATGAGAGAGATACTCTCCACCATTGTCAGCCCGTAGGCATTTAAGCGTTCTACCTGACTGATTCTCAACCAAGGCATTTTCTCCAGCTACTGTATAACAAGATTGAATGTATTGTTAGAGAATAATCTTGAATCTCTTTGTGTAATTTAGACACTTTATTAATATGATTGGGTATTTTCATGATGATTAGCACTTTGATGCTCTGTTTGAAGGCATTGAATAAGAGTGGATTATGCCCATTTATTGTCTGAAAAGGGAAATGGCATATGATTGCATTTCATGTACTTGAACATTTGAAAATGGTCGAGTAGTGTAGTAGTTTAGATTTTTAGATAGGAAAAACTCACACTTATACCCATTGTAAGATAACAGAAATCTTGCATCTAATGGCTATACCTGATTTGAATTGTTTAAATTTCAGGCTTGTTTGTGGCATGGGATCCATAGGACCAGCTTTTGCTCTTGGTTGCTACGTCGTGATGCTTGGACCGGCAACAAATTTTTGGAGAAAAACATTGTGCATAGTATGTAATTGATAGGATCCACACCCTTTTTAGATGTTTGTTATTCGAGAAAAACCTCAATTTATCAGGGATGTTCAGAATATATACTCAAGGCTTTAATTTTAATTCGGATAGCAAGGATGTTCTTTGGATACTTTGTACCGATATCCTTGGCCAACTGGTGGACAGACTTTCACTTGATACAGTTTACCAATACCCCGACCGATTGGTCTAAGGGCTTTTGCATGACTGTGGATACTCCACTTCCCTCCTAAGAGAGGGTTGATACTTTCATTACTTTTGAATTATTGGCTAGAATCCACTACCTAGGATAATGGGTATTAAGATGACCCATAAGAAATGGCTATTATACTTGCTTTGTGATTGTGACTAATAATTTATCATAATTCTTCTACAAATGCTCATCCCTTCTTAGCATTTCACTTTTCATGGCGTTTCTTTGACTGCTTTAACTTGCTAGAAAATAGAAGGCGTTAGACCTTTCTCCATAGATTGGATGAAAGGTATTGTAGGCACATTTCTTGTGAGCTATTCAAACTAAATCCTACATTTGTTGTGATTACTCCACCCATAGACAAGCCTTATGCTCTCCATCATGACAATACTGATCACGTAGCTCTAGTGGATGGGTTTCAAGTGATGTTTGGAGAGAGAGAGCGAGAGAGAGAGAGAGAGAGAGGGAGAGAGAGGTCAGTTGCTCCATGCCGATTTGCTCCATGCTGACTCAAAATCTTTCAACTGTTATGGTTTCACTGGTTTTCTTGGCTTCAGTAGTCCATGCTTGCTCCCTCCATTCGAAACGTTGGAATTACTCCCGGAGACCATATGAATAGACATTACTTAACACTTCATTTACCATCTGGCAGCCTTCTATTGGTGCTCATACTAAGTTTTTTTGCCCATTCATGTTCTTGGCTAGTCAACTCTAGACTTCCAAGTCGGGTCAAGGGATTTTTAGAAGACTCGACTCTAGGAGCTTAATCAAGCAAGCACTAGAGCCTGGGTACTCAACATTGGTGTCCCTTCTCTTTGGATGTCTAAGCGTGTTTTCAAGATCATTCTCTTTTACCTGGTGTCCAAATAGAATAGTACACAAAATTAATAGAGGCCCGATGGTGTCAACATTTGAACTAGTGATATTGAGCACTGTGTCGATAAGACTTCTGCATTTTGTTATATAGCTCAAAGCACCATGTCAATGCAGCCATGGGTTTATAAATGAAGGGAGACGATTCTCTTCTAGTTCAATGCCTTGTTAGCAATTGATATTTTCTCCTATGAAGATGAAATATGTTCATAGATGTTGAAATATTATTTTTGACTTGCTTCCCTTCTTTGATTACATTCTCTAGGTTATAACTAGAACATCCATGCTATAGCTATGAGAAATTATTGTTTGCACAATTTTATGATGATTAGATGGCTTTACTTACTCTTAGAAATATGGAGTGCATTCTCTAAGCTATGACAGCTTAACGAGAAGTTCAACAAAACATCGTATGATTGAATATCATGATACTACTGGTAATACGATCTATAGCATTACATATGCAATAGAGTGAGACTTTGAAACTTCTCTAGCTTCTCCTGCTACCCAAATTGTTACACAAGCCTCCACAAATGGTGTTAGATACTCATGATAAGGTGTGAGCGCTATTTTGCATCCTTCTCGGTCATTGTTTGCTTAGGTGTAGCCATTTTTGGTGAGGTCTAGGGAGTTTCCTGTATATGGGTATCTTGCATGACCCATAACTTATGCATTGCTCAATGGAATTCGGTAAACTTTGTCTTCAAGTTGTAGTACACATTCCAAACTTGATCAGAGAGCAAAAAATTATGGAATAAGAATTCAGAATGAGACCGTTAAAGCATTATAAGTGCTATGTTGCATGTGAAGCATGCATCCTAAAGACTATATGATATAGCAATTTATTCAAAACATTAAAATTTTGTTCTATACATACATGCAACCAAGTAATCATTCTAAAGTCATTATGTGAGCTTCTTCTCAACCCAAGGACACACCTAAATGAGATCATTATGCATGGGTTAATGGGCCTCCAATGTTGTGCTAAAGGATGCATACCCATTTGAGGGTGCGCTCCATGACATAATATAAAACTACTTTTTTTCACCAAAAAAGGAAAAAAAACCAAAGGATTAGAAATTTGGAATCCAAACTATTGGGACTAGGGCATGGTGGTCTTAAAACATTGATAGTTATTGGTATTGGTATCTAGATTCACCCTAAAATGGGAGAAGTTGGAAAAGTGCAATCTGTGCATGTGCATAGATATTTTAATAAATCCAACACTATTTACAATTTTGAATTGTTTCTTTTTCCATGCACTTGCTTGCTATATGGCTCATAAGCATGCCAATGGTCATTGAATTCAATAATACATAGCATCAAACTCGATAGCGTGCCCTTTGGCCTATTTGTGTTTTGAAACATTTTAGGCCACATTGCACTTGTTTGGGATATCCAATTCTAGTGATGTGTATTGTCAGAGGGGGAAAAACCAATGGCTGAAATTTTCCTTATTCCCACAAATTTCAAATTTTCACACCTCCCACCCATCAAATGTTAGAAGATTTAAGTAGCTACAACCTGCCCCCACCCTGTAAACACCCTACAACCTGCACATACCTCGAGGTCCTGACCTTGTGCAGACTTTGGTTTACCATTTTCTTGTTTCGGGTAAGTTTTCTTCTGTTCTTTGCTTGCCTCACCAGCTAGCTTCTCTGGGTGTATTCTAGACTGCTGATCATGGCCATGGCATCAATGGCAACATGCAGCTCACCATGGCTTGCAAGAGAAGCAGACAGAGGCTACGACACAGGAAAGCCAAAAAGCCAGCAGGTCAAGGCACAAGGAACAGAGTGCAGGTCAAGGAAAGCGCTAGCACGGTATTGAATCGGCAATAGAAGACACTTTTGCAACATCTGTGAAGGAAGAAACAATGAGAACAAAGAAGACTCCTTACAAAACAGCAGCAAGAAGCGGTTGTAGATGCATGCATTCGATCATTGACATCGGAGCAAAGAACATGAGCTGTGGCGTCACGATTGGTGGGAGCATTCAAGGCAGCAACATCAGGCCATTCAGGTGATTACTAGTCTTGAGTCTTCACAAGATTAAATAGCCTATATCTTAAAGTTCGTAGAGTAACAACCCTACCAACACCTCGGGAGATGCACTCCCAAGAGACAATGCTCTCTAACCTAAGGAATTGTTGGGGAGTCCTTTTTGCATAGCTTCCTTATTTCAAAGTATTAACATGTAAAGGTAAAGAGCCCTCAAGATGATATATGGTGACTATTTATGGACTGGACATTTAGCTACGGACATTATATTCTAGTACAAAAGTTTTTCTTTCATTCATATTATGATTTCTTGATCTAAGAGGAGAGATTCTTTATCTTGTCCAAGTTTATGATTTCTTTGGAAGATACTACTTCATGACTAATGCCAAACTTTATGCTACAATAATGCCATGATTTTATTAATGTGGATCTAGATAGAGTGACATGGATAACAACTATGTGTTGGCATTGAAGCTTGGCTTCTAGAACTAAAATGGATTGTTGTAACTTTCTTTTGGTTGTGATGGTGCCAGGTGAGTCGGCATACCTCTCCATCGGATTTGCAATTTCAAAATCTTTGGCATGTCTTGATGGACTTAAGATATGGCATTGGAAATTACGACAAGTTCTCTACAATGGATTTTCTCCAGCTACTGTATAACAAGATTGAATGTATTGTTGGAGAATAATCTTAAATATCTTTGTATGATTTAGACGCTTTATTAATATGATTGGGTATTTTCATGATGATTAGCACTTTGATGCTCTCTCTGAAGGGGTTGAATAAGAACGTTTTACACCCATTTGTTGTTGTCTGAAAGGGGCAATGACATATGATTGCATTTGATGTACTTGAACATTTGAAACTCATCCAATAGTGTAGTATAGAATTTTTTGATAGGAAAACACACATTGGTATACCCATTTTAAAATAACAAAAATCAATGTGTCTAATGGCTACACTTGATTTGAATTGTTTGAGTTTCAGGCCTATTTATGGCATAGGATCCATACGACCAACTCTTTCTCTTGGTTGCTAGATCATGATGCTTGGACTGGCATCAAATTTTTGGAGAAAAACATTGCCCATGGTATGTAATTGACATGATCGATACCCTTTTTAGATGTTTTTTATTCGAGAAAAACCTCAATTTATCAGGGATGTTCAGGATGTATACTCAGGGTTTTAATTTTAATTCGAAAAGAAAGGATGCTCTTTGGATACTTTGTACCAATATCCTTGGCCAACTAGTCGACAAACTTTCGTGTGACACACTTTATGAATACCACCGATCAATTGGTCTAAGGGCTTTTCCATGACTATGGATACTCAACTTCCCTCCTGAGAGAGGGTTGATACTTTCATTACTTTTGAATTATTGGCTAGAATCCACTACCTAGGATAATGGGTATTAAGATGACCCATAAGAAATGGCTATTATACTTTCTTTGTGATTGTGACTGATAATTTGTCATTCCATTTTGTCTTAATGAATATTACTTAAACTAGGGCAGTAGTCCCACCCAATCCATTGTGATGGGCGGACTACTACCTTGACTTGGATTGTGTGTCAGACTTGTGGGAATGCGGTCGGTGAAACACACAAACACACACACACACACACACACACACACACACACACACACACATCAAACCCCTTGGGGACCATTGTAAATGTTTGGGCATGTGCCTACAACTGGTATACCCCCATACTTAGTTACAAGCCTGGGAGTAAGGAACCCTTGGATAACAACTCGAACATCCCTTGGTCATGATGTAATTATGTGCATTCGGATCCCTTCTCTAATGCGGTGATGATTTGGACTCTTTTGCTACTTTGGTGATGATTATTAGAGACATTAATAGTTTTCTATCTTTTGGGATACTTTTTTCTTGGATGATTCAAAAGACAACATAACTAGGGAAGACGGATATTAGTCTTGCCAATTGTTCAATCATTGTGATTAGAAAGGGTAATGGTGCTGATTATATGAAGGATGTGGACATAGGCCCCCTTGGATTGTAGTAATGACCTGGTGGGAAGACTAAGATACCGCTTGGCGAGAGAATGGACCAAGTAGAAGAATTATAAAGGGCTAGCATGGAGCACTTATGGAAGTACTTGAAGGACATCTAGTCACATTACTTTGGATTACAGCTGAGTAGTGAAAAATCCTAGGTGGATTGTAAGGAGAGTGTGAAATATTGGTACTTAGGGATGTGCCCATTGGGAACGGCCCATTGATTGCATGGGAAGATGCATTTCCTTACACTTCATTGCCATTTTTGATGGAGTACTTCCCTTACCACTCACTGGCCATCAACACTAGTTCAGCTCAGACTTTGAGATGGACAACTACCTCGAGCAAAAACACTACAATCAAACTGCTCAACCTTCATAGCTTGAGCATCAACAGCACCTCCATTGGTTACTATGTAATAGTGCAAGTAGAGTAGCCTGCATGAGGCACAAAAAGCATGCAAGTTTTCCTAGCTCATATCGAAGAGCTTAGAGGAGAAACAAATCTTGGGAATTACCAGGTTCTTCTACAAATGCTCAGGGCCTTCTTAGCATTTCACTTTTCATGACATTTCTTTGACTGCTCTTGTTAGAAAATAGAAGGTGTCAGACCTTTCTCCATAGATTGGATGAAAGGTATTGTAGGAACATTTCTTGTGAGTTATACAAACTAAATCCTATGGTTGTCGTTATTACTGCACCAGCAGATGGGCCTTATGCTCTCTGTCATGACAATAGTGATCATGTAGATCCAATAGACAGGAATCCCATGATGTTCAGAGATAGAGTGAGCGAGAGAGTGAGGGAGCGAGCAAGCGAGGGAGGGAGAGAGAGAGAGAGACCACAACCCGTGATGCTCAGAGAGAGTGAGCGAGCGAGTGAGCGAGAGAGAGAGAGAGAGAGAGAGAGAGAGAGAGAGAGAGAGAGAGAGAGAGAGAGGTGAGGTGCTCCCTGTCGACTAGAAATCTTTCAATTGTTATGGTTTCACTGGTTTTTATCGCTTCACTAGTCCATGATTGCTCCCTCCATTCGAAATGTTGGAATTACTCATGGAGACGGTATGAATAAATATTACTTGACACTTGATTTACCATCTAAAATCCTTCTATCAGTGCTCATACTAAGTTTTTCTGCCGATTCATGTTCTTGGCTAGTCAACTCTAGACTCCGAGTTGGGTCAAGGGATTTTTAGAAGACTTTAGACTCTTGTAGCTTAATTAAACAAGCGCTAGATCTTGGGTACTCAACATTGGCATCGCCGTCTCTTTTGATGTCTAAGCATGTTTTCAAGATCATTCACTTTTACCTGGTGTCCAAATAGAATAGTAGAGGGTATTAATAGAGGCTCGATAGTGTCAACATTTGAACTAGTGATATTGAGAGCACTATGTCGATCGAACCACACTCAGGACTTCTACATTTTGTTATATAGCTCAGAGTACTATGTTAATGCAGCCATGGGTTTATAACTAAAGGGAGACGATTCTCTTGTGGTTCAATGCCTGCTAGCAGTAGTTGATATATTCTGCTATGAATTTGAGATTTATTCATAGATGTTAAAAGATTATTTTTTACCTGCTTCACCCGGAGGCACGTCCAAATCATCTGAATCATCATCGTCCCCACCACCACCCCTCCCAAAGCACTGTGCCATGCATCCCCCACTATCTCTCTCATACTATGCTTGCTATCGTGTTGTGTCGAGCTAGTATGCTGGCCAATCGTAGCTGGAGACTGCACGGGACTACGTGGACCACTCGTAGCTGGAGAACTGAGTCTCGACTACATAGGATTACACTGACGGCTCTGCAAGATAGAAGGACTTCCTGACGGCATGGGGGAAGGGGCATAAGATGGCATGGGAGAAGGGCCTCAGTTGTGTAGCTGGCTGGGTTGCTGCGCTCTGAGATGCATCTATAAATGCACTCCAACAGACGGACTTTTCTAAAAAGTAGAAAAGGACATGTGCCCTGTTGAGAGTTCACGCTCAACATCATGTGATCATGTGTGCATAGCACCATCACGTGATCATATGTGCATAGCACTAACCTTATAGAGTGCTATAAAGGAAAGGGTTAGATCCCCTAACCCTAACCCTAAAAGGGTTTGTATATATTCTATTTTTTCAACTAATTCTAGTGTACAGTTAGTCATTTGTGGTGTGCTCTCTAGCTGTGCCCTCTCTCCTCATCTCCACTCTTCTCCTCTGCCCTCTTCATATTTTGTCATGGTATCAGAGCTCCCTTGTCTTCCGCTGAGACATTGAGTTTCTTGAGAGTGTGAGAGAGATTGTGAGATTGAGAGTTCTCTTGAGTGATTGTGAGATCCTTCCCTTCACTTCCGTTGAGAGAAAATTCCATCCATTTGGTGAGATATTTCCGTCCATTCTATGTGTGATTTCTTCATGAGAGATTGAGAGATTTCTGTTCATTCTATTGAAGGAATTCTTAGTTCATCGAGAGAAAGAGAGATCTGAGATACATCTCTTCCGTTGTGAGGTTGTATGAAAGAGAGACATTTCAAGAGTTTGTAAGGTCTGTGTAAGTTTGTTCTCGGAGTTATGTGGTTCTTTGTGAGAAGTTCACGTTCTTCTATGGCATAGCTTCTCCAACAAGCAAAGCTTCTCTTGCAAACTACTGCAACACACGACGGCTTCTTCCAAAATGACCTAGCCTCCAACGTCCTATTCACCGACCTCAAGAGCTCTCCACGGCCGCCATCCATAGCTCCAACTAAGGCTAAAGCCATAGCCTTCTACAAAGCCTGCAACGGCCGTGATGCCATCTTCTACTACAGCGCCCTCGTCTCCAAACTCTTAGCTCAAGCGGTTGTAGCCCAACAGTGGCTCTCTTCAACCAACTCCTTCTCCAACACGAGTGCTTGGCTGCTGTTGCTGCCCGCCGTGACCTTTAACCCGCTTTGACTTCAAGGCTCACCAGTCGACTCCAACAACCACCACGGGTTGTAGCTCCGCCACGGCTCACCTATACCTGTGCCACCAACAGCCTTGCTCATGACCCTCAAGTGACTAGTGTTGCATAGCGACCTGCATGCCAGCGCCTGCAGCCCCGTGACATCTTGCTCCTCTAACGTGCACCTCTAGCCTCTCACAATAGCACCATCGTCAAACGCCTTCTCCAGACCTGTAGCTCCATCCCGCAACTTCAAGGACCTCCAACTCCAACGTTCTAGTCTCCAATGGCGGCAGCACATGGGCTGCAACACTCCAACACTCCTACAGCTTATGAGCTTTATCCATGCACACGGGCAAAAGCTCCAGCATCATACAGCTCAACGCTAACGTTGTGTAGTGAAATAGGCGGCTGTTGCTACCTACTACAATGACATTTTGCTACCTAAGGCTCTTCTCTGCTCCAGCGTCACCCTTTACAGCCAAGCAAACCTCTACCTAAGGCTCGACTAGCGCTCGCAAACCGGTTTAGCAGCAACAACTCCAAAAGCCAGCTCTGCAACTAAGCCTCGTCTTCAACGACAACGTGCTCCTCCGCGACGGAATCGGAACCTTCGACGGAACCTCCAGTAGATTCCGGTCCTCTAGAAATCGACACGTGGCGGATAACATATAACTACGGTTAGGTTCATATAACCATGCTAGGTTGTTACAATCAAGTTTACTTGGGTTAGGTTTGGTTGGCCAAATTTGTGCCACGTGGCAACCTTATCCTACCCACGTGCCACATCATCACATTATCTTGACATGTGGCAATCCTTATCTGACACATCAGCACTGCCACATCATCTACCACGTCAGCACTGCCACGTTATCTGCCACGTCACCCTGCTGACATCATCTGTGCCACCTCAACACTGCCACCTCAGCAGTCCAGTCAGCACTGACCCCTGCAGGCACAGTCTCTTGCCAGGCACACTATGCACACACTGCATGTGCACACTCCTGCCACCTCAGCACAGAGCTTCACTGGCACACCTCTTGCTAAGCACAGTGCCACATCATCACTGCATGTGACTCACAGTGACACATCATCATTGAGCACCATTTGCACTCCTTTTGCCCCTCCACCTAGATCAAGTCATATCTCTTGATCCAGGAAGAATTTGAGGGTGCTCCAAAAAGAAAAGTCGCTCGATTTTTTGTGCTCTACGCGCTCGTTACATCATGCGCACATTTCGGCGCAAGTTACACTCACATTTGAGCCTCGCCTACAAAACCACTTCCTTCATGCACACTTGCCTCTACATCGACGCATCTGACCCAGCACTTAAAAAGAACAAAGGAAAAGGAATTATTTGCTGCTCTTTCATCGATCGACGGTTGGTTTAGATCTAGATCAGAGTAGACTAGATCGCCATAAAGGGGACGCTTTGAATTCCCCAAGTTGCCAATCTAAGCCATGCTCGAAATTCCCGACTAGTACCTACTCGGAGTCAGTCCATACGCTCACATCCGATTTCACATTATTACATTACCTGAAACCTTACGTTCATCAGTTCAGTGAGCAGACTTCAGAGTTCAGAGGCATTGCAGATTGATTCAGTGGGCAGATAGCACTTGATTTCACACACACATGCCACCATTGTAAAGCCTATTTGGCTATCTCACGGCATCGTGCACATCATTTTTCAGCCTTGTAAAGCCTCTTGGCTATTCCCGGCATCATTGCCACAAGCCTTGTAACACAGGTCAGATCTTATTTACTGCAGTTCTATCTTCACCGACGGTACAGAGATTTCACTTGGCATCTTCAGTGTATTTGCAGTTGATTCATACAGAGTTTTCCAGGACACTTTTGAGTACATTGTTTGCACCATGTCGACTAGCAACCTCAATCTGGAGGCATCTGCTAAGTTAGACAACTCCAATTACAATACATGGAAATACTGAATGGAGACCATTCTTGTGCTTCAGGACAAATGGGAGTATGTCGATGGATCCATACCTAGACCATTGACCGATCCAGCCACCAGTAGCTCTACTCCATCTGTTGTCACAGCACCAGCAATGGGATCTACATCAGGATCTACATCTACACAAACAGTTTCCGCACCAGTAGCAGATCCTGCCATTGCTCGAGCTCAAGTAGAATGGGATAAGAAAGACAAGTATGCCTATCACCTGATCAAGCAGAATGTGCAAGATGTCATGCTAGGACAGCTCAACACAGTCAAGACATCAAAAGAAGCATGGGATATGTTCGCAGCTCTCTACGAGTCCAAGAACACATCCAGGATTCTCACCCTGAGAAACCAGATCAACCAGAGTTTCCGCAACAGCAGTGAAACCGGTCATGCTTATGTACTCCGCATCAAAGACTACAACAATCAACTTGCAGCAACAGGAGAGACTATGAATCCCGCAGAAATGGTTCAAGTAATCCTGAATGGACTAGGAGAAGGATATGAGAATCTAGTCCAGAGTATTGCCATCCAATGGCAAATTCCAACACTGGAAGAACTTCAGTCAGTTCTACTTGGTGAAGAACTCAGGACTCAGGCCATTCAAGCACGTAAAGGTCATTCTAATGATCAGGCATTCACAGCTTCAGACAGAAGCAGAGGCAAAGGCAGAAACAGAGGTAGATCATATCAGAAAAGTGGTCATCATCAACAAAATCAAAGTCAGAATCAGCATCAGCATCAGCATCATCCTCAGCAACATCAAAATCAGCAAAGAGGAAATCATTCCAACCGAGGAAGATTCCAAGGACGAGGGAATGCATCCACCAATGTGTCAAACATTCAATGCAACTACTGTCACAAGTTTGGACACTATGAAAGAGATTGCCGCAAGAAGCAGTATGACCAAGGCGGTCAATCCAGCAATAATCGAGGGAATTCCCGAGGAAGAGGAAATCATCGTGGTGGACATTTTAGTCACAGTCATTTTGCAAATGAACATGGAAATATGTTTCTTGCAAGTGAGGAATTGCATCAGACTAATACAATGCACCTAGACACTGATTTCAATCCCAAAGAGGATTTCAGTTATCAAGTCGACCAAGTGGAACAGGATCCTTGGTACATCGACAGCGGTGCATCATCTCATATGACAAATCATCAGGAATGGTTCACAGAAATGAAGCCATTAGAAGGTCAAAAGAATGTCATCTACACAGCAGACAATACACCGAATCCGGTTCAAGGGACAGGTGTTATCCCTATGAACAATTTCACTGGTACAAAAGGATTAGTCAAAGATGTGCTCTATGTTCTGAAGCTCAGCAAGAACCTTTTGTCATTAGGTCAAATGACGGAACACAACTACAAAGTCATCTTCGACGGTGATGAATGCACTATCAGAGACAAATCCAAAAGAGGTCAGCTAGTAGCAAAAGGTGTCAAGGAAGGACGCTTATACAGGATGCTAACTACAGTACCAGATAAGCATGCCATGTCAACTCAAATGCAATAGATGCCACTATCCGCAAAATGGCACAAGAGATATGGTCATGTCAACTTCAAGTACTTGTTAGATCTCCGGAATCAAAATATGGCAATTGGGATTCCGAAGCTACAGTTTCTTGGAAAGGTTTGTGAAGCATGCTGCTTCGGCAAACAAAAGCGAACCAACTTTGTCAGAAGTACCTCTCGTGCACGAGGTATTCTTGATTTGATTCATACAGATGTATGGGGTTATGCCCAGACCCGCAGCATCAATGGTTCACTTTATTACTTGACCTTCATCGACGACTACAGCAGATATTGTTGGGTCTACTTTCTGAAAGAGAAATCTGAAGTGTTTGCCAGATTTCAAGAATTCAAAGCCATGGTAGAAAACCAAACAGGCAGAAAGATCAAGGTCATGAGATCAGACAGAGGAGGTGAATACATGTCTTCAGCCTTCATCAATTTTTGCAAAAATCACGGTATTCGAAGACAATTCACATGTGCAGATACTCCTCAACAAAATGCAATAGCTGAAAGGAAGAATGGGACTTTAGTAGACAGTGCTAGAGCAATGCTTAGTGAAAAGCATCTTCCGAATCAGTATTGGGCAAAAGCAATAGCTACAGCTAACTACTTGCTTAATCGGCTTCCTACCGAACCGATACAAGGTATGACTCCTTATGAAGCATTCACTGGACACAAGCCACGCATTGGGCATCTCCGCATATTTGGTTGCATAGCATATGCCCACATACATGATGATCATCGCAGGAAATTGGATGCGAAGTCACGCAAATGCATCATGGTTGGCTACAGTGAAGAAAGCAAAGCATACAAATTGTATGATCCCATCAACCGCAAAGTCATTATCTCCAGAGATGTAATCTTCGATGAGGAATCAGAATGGAAAACCTCACCTACACAGGAGATAGAAGCATCGACTTCACAGTCATCTACAGAACAGGTTGATGAAGAAGAGCAAGAATTGCCAGCAACACCCCAAGCAGTGCCACAGCAGCTCAGACGGTCTACTAGGGAAAGCAGACCACCAGCAAGATTGACATATGCTCAGAAAGGCAAAGCAATTCAGGTGGAAACCACCAACTATGCTCTTATGACTACCATCATGGCTACAGAAGAGCCAGTGTACTTCGAAGACGCAGTAGATAAGCCAGAATGGTAAACTGCTATGAATGAAGAAATGGATGCTTTGTATAAAAATAACACTTGGGAATTATGCGACCTTCCACCAGGAAAGAAGGCCATAGCCAACAAATGGGTATACAAAGTAAAGTACAATCCAGATGGCAGTATTCAGAGATATAAAGCCAGATTAGTTGCAAAAGGATTTGCACAACAATATGGTCAAGATTATGATGAGACTTATGCTCTAGTAGCAAAGATGGATTCCATACGGTTCTTGATATCATTAGCGACACTCAGTAAATGGAATGTGTATCAGCTCGATGTCAAGAATGCATTTCTCAATGGTTATCTAGATGAAGAAGTCTACATGCAACAACCAGCCGGTTATGTTGAACCAGGAAAGGAGAACAAGGTTTGCCATCTCAAGAAAAGTCTCTACGGCTTAAAGCAAGCCCCCAGAAGTTGGTACAGCTGAATTGACAAGTATTTTGCTGATCTGGGATACATGAAGTCCAATGCAGATCATACTCTCTACTACAAAGTTCAAGGGGAAGATATTACTATTGCACTTTTGTACGTAGATGATCTCATTGTGACAGGAAGCAAGGATAACTTCATCAGAAAGCTAAAACAAGACTTATATGCAGAGTTCGACATGAAAGATCTTGGACTTATGCACTATTGTCTTGGAATTGAGTTCTAGAGAGATTCAGATAGCACATTCATGAGTCAGCTCAAGTATGTTGACAGTCTCTTAAAGAAGTTTCATATGGCAGATTGCAAGATTGCAGCCACTCCCATGGAACAGAGTTTGAAACTTACTAAAGATTCAGAAAAGCCTACAATCAATGACAGATACTACAGGCAACTCATTGGATCTCTTATATATCTGACAATCACACGGCCAGATATTTGTTATGAAGTAAGCTCACTAGCACAGTTTATGGCAAATCCAAAACAGTCTCACTGGAATGCAGCCAAAAGAGTCTTGAGATACATCAGAGGTACAAGACAATTTGGGATAGAATACAGAGGAAGTCATCCACGGTTGCATGGATACTGTGATAGTGACTATGCTGGAGATCATGAGACCAGGAGATCGACATAGGGATATGCATTTTTCCTTGGTCAAGGTGCTATATCATGGTTGTCAAACAAACAGCCAACTATTTCTTTGTCTTCGACTGAAGCAGAATATAGAGCACTCACTACAGGTGCATGTGAGGCTATATGGCTCAGAAGACTATTGTCAGAAACAGATTACTTTGATGAATCAAAGCCAACAACAATATACTGTGATAATCAATCGGCTCAAGCATTGGCCAAAAATCCAGTATATCACTCCAGAACAAAGCACATTGATGTCAGAGAGCACTTCATCAGAGAAAGAGTGTTACTTGGTGACATCACACTGCAGCATTGTGATAGCAAAGAAAATGTTGCAGACATCTTTACCAAACCACTCGCTAAAGAGCTATTCGAGAAACACCGACTAGCTCTTGGTTTGACGCAGAGGAAGGACATTCCCATTAAAAGGGTGTGATGGAATGCAATGCTCAGTCCTTCTTCGATTCCCCAGAATCATCATCTTGAGGGAAGGCCTACTTCATGATGTTGATCTTGAGGGAAGGTGTTGAGAGTTCACGCTCAACATCATGTGATCATGTGTGCACAGCACCATCACGTGATCATATGTGCATAGCACTAACCTTATAGAGTGCTATAAAGGAAAGGGTTAGATCCCCTAACCCTAACCCTAAAAGGGTTTGTATATATTCTATTTTTTCAACTAATTCTAGTGTACAGTTAGTCATTTGTGGTGTGCTCTTGAGCTGTGCCCTCTCTCCTCAGCTCCACTCTTCTCCTCTCCCCTCTTCATATTTTGTCATGCCCGACACAAAAATATAACACTGATACCAAAATCATTCGTTTCTTGGACACGACAAAGGATAAATCCAAAGAGAGCAACTTCCAAAAAAGATAGACCGTAAAGAGACTTACCTTGGAGAGAGGTATGGAAGCTTCTTCTCCTTCTTCAAAGTTGCTTCTCTTCCTTGTTCACCCTCTTCTCCTGTAAGCCTCGAAGTAAGTGTGGGTGCCTTCCTCTTAAGTATAAGCTTGGAAGTAAGTGTGGGTGCCTTCCTCTTAAGCATCAAAACTATGGATCTGTTAATAGCAAAGCAAGCAAGCCACACGAAGTATAAGTAATGTGAAGAAAAGCAAAGCGAGCGCGCTAAAAGTAGATTTGAAAACCAGTCTATAAGTGCGTTTAATAGCACATCTAAATACACGTGTAATTACGTGTCTACATACATAGAGCAGACACGATTTTAGATGTGCCGATAGATGCGCACCATAGAATAGACAGACGCGGTTTTAGACACGTCTTTAGATGCACCACAGAGTTTTAAAATTAAATATTTGAAGAAAAGCACATTTTTTTGGGTTGTTTGTTTGTAGGATGTCTTTATCTTCAACAAGTAGCTCTAGTGAGGATGAATCCCTCCGTATCCACCATCATGAAATGTGGTTGGAGCAAAAAATCAAATGTATGTGTGATCGATGTCGAGGAAACATGTATCATGCATGCAGTATTACACTCAATCACACCTCAAAGTATGGAGAATGGGATGTGATCGTAAACATGGTAAGTGTTAAAGAGTTAAGGTTGATTAGATACCTATGGGTGTTCATATGTTTGAGTTATGATCCCGTTTTAATTTGATACAGGATGCAATGCCACACCCGCATATGCTGCCCTATGCTCACCGTGAGGAGGCGAAGTGTCAGCGATATGAGGTGGGATCTTCAGGAGGGAGACAGATGCATGGAGTGATGGTGATGATGATAGTAGCCCTCTACCATTACCTCATGAAGCCATGGAGGAGGAGGTGTTTGATGATATGGTGCGGGATTTATATGTCCATCAATCCGAAGGGAGGGATGATAGCATGAAGCAAGATGATCTTTTTACTACATCATCGACTCCACTGTTTGAGGGGTGCACTTTCTCTTTTCTACGTGCCTCCCTTGAGTTACTAAACTTGCAAACCATCTATGGATAATGCAATGCAAGTTTGAATGCATTACTCAAGTAAGCTTTAAAGTCTATTTTGCAAACATGGTGAATTATGCTAGTGGATCAATTACTCGAATGCTTTTCCTCATTTATGGTATTCACGTGCAGGCTATTGTGTAAAATGCTTCCAAGGGAGAATAAATTACCGACCTCAAGAGATATGGCAAGGCAACATGTGACCTCTCTTGGAGGATTAGATTACAAGCGCATCCATGCATGCGTCAATGATTGCGTTTTGTTTTGTGGACTACATAAGGATGCAAGAGAGTGCCCTACTTGTGGAGAGGCAAGATATAGAGCAGATCTCAAAACTTTGGATGTGCCTCATAAGGTTTTACGACATTTTCCCATAATCCCTCACATCCAACATATGTTCAAGTGCAAATCCATTGCAGAGCTCATGTCATGGCATTCCTCCCATCGAACAACCAATGGCAAGTGGAGAACTCCTGTAGACTCTCCTGCATGGAAGCATATTGAAGACACATGGCCAAGCTTCAAGGAAGAACTTAGGAGCTTGAGACTTGGATTGGGTATGGATGGTGTGAACCCATTTGGTCTCAAAAGCACCTCTTATAGTGTATGGCCAGTGATATTGGTGAATTATAATCTTCCACCATCTATGGCTATTAAGAAAGGACATGTTATGCTGTCCCTTCTAATTCCAGGGAAACATAAAATCAAAAATCCTGATGTTTATTTGGAGCCTTTGATTGACGAGCTGGAGATACTTTGGAGAGGTATCCAGGTGCATGATGTGAGCAGGGCTCCCTCATCACGAGACTTCAACTACAAAGTAGTTTTGATGTGGATGATGCATGACTTCCCAGGCTATGAGATGTCATGGGGATAAAAGGAGAAATCATTTTAAAGGATGATATTTTGCATAGGCTGACTTTAAAGGAGGTTTAGTAGAAGATAATGAGGGTCTATGATCACCAAGGATGGTATTCTTTTGATTTCTTCAACATAACTAGTAAATCAAAGCTAAGGAAATACTATCAACTAGCTATAACCTGTTGCTCGATCAACGCTTTCGAGTACATTAATACAGCAGGCAATTGAGGTGACAGAAATTCAACCTGCTAGCAAAGCATTTAGAGTCTGAGCATTTTGTACACTGGAAAGTGGAGTTGGGACTCTGGAGAGGTTAGTACGAGAGAGAGAGAGAGAGAGAGAGAGAGAGAGAGAGAGAGAGAGAGAGAGAGAGATCAGGAGGACCAAACCTGAGAATTTAGATCCAAGTTGTAAGGTTGTTTCAGCGCTAATTATGCTTGAAGGGCCACGCCCCCAAGGACACCTTTACGCTTGAAGATTCCTGAGAATCTGGAAAGTTTGCTGTCAATGTAGGATTGCCTTGTATTATGTCCATCTGGATAGGCTTCAAGGTCAAGGAAACTGATGTTCAGAAAGGACACAACGCTTCATTATTTGCAAGACCAAAATCCCATGCAACGACATGAGGTTGGCCTACCTTCGTTCTAAGCATCTCATTTTGTTGACAAAGCAGATGCTCCTGGGGAGACGAGTCGAACTTGTCAAAACGATGTCAACGCAAGCACACAATCACCACCTTCAAACACTCTAGTAAGGAAGCGACTATCGGTTGTAATATTCAGCCAGAAACAAAAATAATTACGGACCTATTTACTAAGCTCTTGCAATTCTTCCATCAGCAATTGAGTCTGCCCAGAAGTTTAACCGAAATTGAACATGATGATAACCATTAAAGGCTAGCAACGCTCTGTTAAAGTAAAGGATGGTGAAAGAAAAATTTGTGCAAGCCTTTTGTTTTTAGTGCAAGAAGACTTGAAATCTGCTCAGAATAGACTGTCAACCTTTCTTTCCCTTACTCGATCCCTACCATATTCTAGTTGTCTTTCTAGCGTTTGCAAATCTTTCAATGACAATCCTGCCAGATTTTCGCCCATCATGTACTTGTAGTATTACCAAGAGGTAGAGAAATTGCAACACATCCCGTTGCAATAGTGTATAAACTGCATCAAGCAACTGGATCAACAACAGTATATTCAAGCCACGATGAAATCTTCAATGGCATAGAAGCGTTACTACAATTATTGCAAAACATAGGTCATACCTTAGTTCCTTATGTGTGAAAGCAAAATGCTCCTACAATTTGATAGCCTCATGCTGCAATAGCATCTAAGGTAAGATATGGATTCTCAACATCAAAATCTCCATGTAATTTTTGCATAATTATTTGTTTTGACATCGAAGCACTTTGTTGAGAGAGAACTCATCGATAGAGATTAGCTTTTTTTGAATACATACAAGCCAGCGTTTATAGTCACACCTTCTTCAAGAAATAATATAACATGCTACTATAGAACAACGTGGGAGCGGACAAGACAACGGTTACCTCTGCAAATTAAAATGAGCGACATCAAAATGATGGTAACAGAACACCAAAGTGATAGGATAGTTTCTGTTTGAAACCATGGAAACATGAATGACATTTTTAAATCCCAGCATGCAACATGTTTGCTAGGTTGACTGTCAAAGCCATTTTGCCAAACCCTTATAAACATCTTAAGTGACGTCTTAACTTCCAATTTTCCCCTCATTTGACTTGCTATTGATTTGGCCAAGGCTTTTTCTGTTAATTCTGAGAGCCACAAAATGAGCTTGATCCCTCAGGAAGACCTCAATTGCTTGATAGATGAGTATTTTGAAATGCATAGAGCATTAGCTCTAAAACTGAACCCTTATTCCTTTTAACTAATTTAATCACAGAAATTCTTCAATATGTATACTAATACTACCCATTGTAAAAATAATGCTTTCCTAGAGGTTTAAATTTAGACAACCTTGTGCATTCATAACCTTGCACAACGTTGTCAAAGCGAAACCACGTTTGTTGTAGTACTAAATCCAAACTTTGTGATACCTACTACATTCATATCTATTTTTTATAATTCATAGCCAAACAAAAGCAATCATCCTTGGATAGGACATGGATCCCCTTGCTTTTATAGAACTAGCTTTCTTGCCTGAAAGAACTTTGAAATGAAAATGAGATAGCCTAGCAATTAAAAAAATACAGTAGTGCAATGAAACTACTTAATAAAAATAAGATACACAAACAATATGAGAACCTAACATAATTAAAGCCTATATAAGGAGTGGTCATATATTTGGGATGTTTCCTAGAGGAATGATTGCAGAGATTTGATCCAATATGAGAGGCATCTCAAAAGTTCAATACATGATTAAATTTCAAGGTAAGGCCAATTTGCTTATGAGTCCTATAAAAATTAATGTGGATCCTCAAGCCATCTTGCAATTTTGGGGAGAAAATTAGAGAAGTCCTAAGAGTATATTGAAAATAAGGAAAGTCCTTAGACTTGAGATTCTTAAATTATTATGGGCCTTAAGAAGTCTCTTCAATATAAAACTACTAGGACCCAAACATACATCATTGGATCACAAAGAATTTAAATCTATTAAGACCCAAAGATACATGATTGGATCACAGTTAATGTAGAGGTGAGCTCTAATTAAAGGCCTATTGTTTCTTTTAGGGGAAAAGGGACCTAGTGCCAAGATATCCAATGTTTCTTCATTAGGCTAATCCAACATGGTTAAGGGTGGTTGCACCTAATGCCACACATGCTTGGCTGGGACTTATTGATTCATACCTAAAGAACCACCCCAAAATAGGTAGACAAAAGTTTTAAACCATAAGGGAGCCACCCCAACTAGTCTCAAAAATGGCACTAGCTCATCTGATATTATGCATTTACATATCAATATTTATTGTTTCTTATAGCCATGTCAACTATTTATGCCCGAAATTAAAGCAAGTCACTAAGTATTTGTCAAAAGTAATCACCAAAGAAGTGTAAATGGTTTAGTGTAGATACTATGCATCTTATGGTGAGAAGCTTACAAGGCACTTTCAATGCCATACTCCTAGGTGTAGGAGATATACTATAGTGATAAGTAGAGCAAGATTTTCTGTCTAGTCCACGCATAATTCCTATATTAGTTCCATATTAGCTAGCACATAAAATGTTTAAAGTGGAGATTGTTGACCCATTTATATCGACTCACTTGTAGCACCACATAGATCACAAAGGAATTAATCATCCTCTCACATGAGATTCTTCCACATATAAGTTGTAACAAGTATTTATTTCAGACATTAACCAGACCTTTAAGTTAAAGCATGGCCAAGTTGAATTTTGAGGGAAATAAGAAATCTCTCTTTCCACAACATTATGTCGATGCTAGTTTTCTATATTCTTTCCTCTTTATTTCTCAACCAAGCACTTAGCTACATAATACCAAGGAGTCTTATAATGTAGCTAGGTTGTCTATATTCTAGCTGAATCGATGCTAGTTCTCTATATTCTTTCCCTCACATTTCCCTTTGCCTTATCATCCAAGCACTTACCTACACAAACCCGAGTCTTGCTTGTTAAAATTTCAAAATCCTTAAGATATAAATGCATAAACACACATTTAGGATTCTTATTGTACTGGGATTACATGCAATTGTCTAGGCTTTTCATATTATGCTAGGATTATACTCAATTCTCTAGGCTTTACAAGTACATCTAGATGTAGCTAAGTGATTAATCAAAGATTGATGTCGACTTAAGTAACTCATCAATCATAGGCTGACTTGGAACTTGCTTCGCACAATGTTGATTATCTACAAGTATACCAGAAGTTAGTAAGATAATGTAAGCACAAGAATTTTATTAACTTGCACATTGCTAATATCAACATGTGTAAGAAACTTATAGTCCACATTTAGGATTTGGGTTCCTTTTAAAAAGTTTTTTGGCAAAAGAAGTTTTAACTATACTCTTTATAACGTCCCTGTAATGAAAGGGAACTTCCTCCTACTCTTCATTTCTCATAATCCACTTTATTATCTTCCTTTTTTTAATGCTAAATCTTATAACTCTGACTATAGCCTATAAACTTTCTACAATTCTATAGCCCAAAACATTTCTTTTTTCTTTGGCAGCTAGATGTTGCTAGTCCTAAGGATAGTTAATTCATAATTTGCCCTTGATTTTTTCCTACAAAACTTTTGAGCTAATTCTTCTCTAGTGACTCATTGTTATAGGAAATCCCTAAAACTCTTTTGTGGAGGTTTCTTTGAGACCTTGGGAGATTCATATCAATGATATAATTGGTTCAATTTCTATTTGGTCCAATAATGTTTGTTTAAGGCAATAGTTCTTGCACTTACTCTTGGTGGGTCATAATCTGCAATCCCTCATGTTGGGACATTTTTTGTTGGAGTGAGAGGCTTCAATTTCTTGCAAGCCAAAAGGAAGATGTATTCGTCCCTCATGCTTCCATGGTAGCATCAAAATTGGTATCAAGAGATGAGTTAGGCCAAAGTACCCTAAGGGTAATGGTAGTTTAGCAACCATTGAGACTTGCAATGCAAGAGTATGTTTCACAAACAACTAGTGAGGAGTCATCAATAGATCCAGGGAGGAGTTATGCTCTCTTGAGTGGAGTTTTAAGGGGATTCATGAGAATGATAAGGGGGGTTTTGATGTGCTGAGGGAATTTGTAGGGGGGTTTGTGAGAAATGTTGATCTACGAAAACCAGAATGAAACTTAATTTAGAGAAATCCATATTGTAGAGTGACATAAAAAATATGTACATGAAAACACACACACATATATTCTTGCTTGCTTGTATACACATGACACATTCATGCCCACACCTCCCGCACATGAAAAGGCCCACACCTATGCATATGTACAATGTACATGCACATGGATACTACACATGCACCTTTAGCATGCGATTGCATCTACATGCCACTCACACATGGATTTACATGTGTGACACAGTTGGAACCCTTCACTCTAGCCCATGTGCACGTATGTGTGCGAGTGTACATGTACAAACACACACACATGCATGCATGCATGCATGTACATGCACACACACTTACATATAGACCATAACATAGATCTAGAAAGGAATAATAATTTGTAAATCAGCTTTTATGATCATGTTAGAATTCCATATTTCTGATCCATGCTCTCTTAATTCATTGTACAAGCACTCTTGCATCAAGTGCAAATGGATCCATTTAGACTTGCTTGATAGCTACATCTTGCTTGATTTTACTTCAAATGGTGCATGTCAAGTTGGAATTATTGATTGGGAAATGACATAAAATATTTTACAAAAGCGCAAAAAGGTATTTAGAAAAATGAAGCACCTACTATAGGAGAAGACTAATGAGAATTAGGCAAAGCACATCCTAAAGCGTAAGCAAGACCATGCTAAAAATGAAGCACCTACTATAGGAGAAGACTAGTGAGAATTAAGCAGAGCACATCCTTAATCATGAGCAAGACCATGCTAAAAATGTTAGCTTGCACTAGCATCACAAGTTTCTGCGCTACAAGGGAGATATAATCCATTTTTTGGCATGTTTGCACTTGCTTAGATTATCAACAAAATGGTGCAATTTCTCTTTGATGTGTGTACAATATAAATATTTCAATAGCAATGTTCACATGCTTGAGCATTCACTTATGAATTCCATTTGTTACACATTGGTGATAAGTTGATGACAAAAAATCCACTCATGAGAGGCTTAAGCACTACACACAAATCCTATTATGACGTTTACGTACCGATGTTTAGCACTGCTTAATGTTAATCATCGGTATGAAGAGCGGGTTTCCTAAATCGTCGCTATATAGCGACTCTTGCTAAAAGTCGCTATATAGCGACTATTATAAAGGTCGCTAAAAAAGTGTCGCTATATAGTGACACTGATATACAATTTTATAGAGACGTTTTTTTAAAGAGGTTTTTTTTTTAATATAGGCCTTAAAAGTTAGTTTTTTCCCATGACAAATTTTTTTAAATTTTCATACATGTTTGAGCTCATAGAGAATAAAAAAATGAGAGCATGTACATCAAGCCTTTGAAGCTCATATATTCATGTCCAAGTTTGAGATGAGAAAAATCAAATAAGAGCATTTACATCAACTGTTTCATCTTGAGCCAAGTATAAGGCGCCAAACAAGTCTATCTCCAACTCTATACCGAGTTGATCTCCTATATCATCATCGTACTCATCATCGTACTCTAGCATCGTACGTTCACCTAAAAGTATTTGATCATCTTCTTCAATAAAGTGTGGTGATTCTTGATGATTGTTGTCTTCTTCCTCAATATCATGATCTCCATCCTCCTCCCGTGTGATGTCATTATGTGTATCTTCCTCTTGGCTCATATGGTGATCTACATCTTCTTCGCTAGATTCATCAATTGGATCCGGCATTGGTAGTGGCATCTCCATATCCACATCTCGATCTTCAAAAATTTGCTTACTTCGTGGTGCAACTTGGATCATGTACCACCATCTTGGATCAGAACGATCCGGATGAAAAACCACCTATAAGATGGGTGCCAAATGTCGTCAATTATATATATGAAATTATGCTCAAGTACATGTATCAATGGACTTTAAAAATAAAAGCTTCGACTAATTAAATCATTAGTATGCACTTGCTCACAGTGCTCGGGAAGAACAAAAGTATCACTTTCATCGGTCCAATGTTTGGTGGAGTCTATTGCAAAGAGACCGCTACTATCTTTTCTCACTATCGCATGGGGACCGTTGTAAGTAGTTCTAAACCATTTTACATCAAGAATGAAAATAGTAAATCTTCTGAAATCAATTTCATAGATGTCACGTATGGTTCCACAATAATCCAACTATGAGGAGAGAAGATTGATATCTGAAGCACTTGCTTGGCTATCTTGTGTGAAGTTAGCCATGACTCCACAATCATACGTGACTCTCTTTGAATTGATGCGTTCCACCCCAAAATGTCGTCCATATGACCATAATGCACTGTACTTTTTGTACTGTAAAAGAGCATCATTAAAACAATGAAGATGCATCTATTTTATAGCATATATTGCCACAAATAATTACTTAATTACGTCAAAAGGTAAGAAACTTACATGCACCATGTATTCGACCACCCATACTTTACTTATAGATTCAAGATTGAGAGACAAGCACGTAGTTTAGACATCCTAGCACCCTCGTACAATTGTGTTGATTACAACTCTCACATTTTGACCTCAGACTCTGATATCACATGTACGTGGGATGTAGTGCCCCTAAAAATGGAATCCATCATGTCGACCATACTCTCATCATCATCCGGGAGATGATCATACTACAACCCCCCGCCCCCCCCCGAATATTAGCTCATTAGATTCAATCAAAATACGAAAGTATAAAGCCAACAAAAAGTTTATATCAAACCTGAGGACACTCTTGCTGAAAGTGAGAAGGTATATGCGTACCCTCATCACCCTCCTCATCTTGTTTTAAGATTTCGTGTAAATATAAGATCTTCTATTTCCTGGTATACAATAAGACTGTGAACTTAAATAGCTTTGACTTACCGATGGTCCATCAACATGTGCAACACCAACGGTGGGTACTGGTTCCGACTCCTCCCCATACATCCACAAGTGGTGCATATGATAATACGATGCTGATGTCGTACTTCTTGCTTACAATGAGTGCAATGACAATATAACCTCTCCGTAAGCCACTTCATGCTCCCAGGCGTTGGCGCATCATCGGACGAGCTTTCACTCGTCCCTTCCATATACACTTATAAAATCACAACATAAGCATGAAGAAGAGATATTAACACTTATAAAATAGCATGTATGAGCTTCTTTTCATGTTATAACAAAAAGTGACTGTAAGTGTCGCTATATAGCGACCTTTTTGCTCTGTTTCGTCGCTATATAGCGACGTTTTTTAATTAAAAATGTCGCTATATAGCGACGAATAAGCATCGCTATATAGCGACGCTGTGGGTTAAAACCCGAAACTCTCGTTGTGCAGCATTTTCTTTATACTATTCTCTAATCTCTCAAGATAGCAAGCCAATATCTCCTCCCACCTATTTTCGACGACCTCCCACCTATTTCAAGCAACCTACCACTCTATTTTTCACTCCTCACCCTTCTCCTAGCTCTTGTACTCATTCTCTATCCTTTTCCCTCTTTGGTTTCTTGAAAGGAAGTTCTTCAAGAGGTGAGTTTGTTTCAACAATGTAGGTTATTTGTTTGTTAGCTTTAGTTTTGTGAGTGCTTCTTCTTGTATTGCTAAACCTGTAAACTAGTTTTCATGCTTGTTTTCAAAGGATTGAAACAAAAAATGAGATCAAGAAAGAAAGAAGACTCACCTCTTTTTTCTGTATTTCTCTTCCTTCTCTTTCTCCTTGTCTCCTCAATCTCCTCCTTTCCTTGTCTCCTCAATCTCCTCCTTTCAAGAAGTTGCTTTTGTAATCTCCTCCTTTCTCTAACATCTTATTTGAAAAAATGTGTTGTTTTCTCTCTTTTGTAGGGCCAATCCACTACACCGAGCGGGATGTACTATTTCAGGTAAGTGCTTCCTCTTTTTTCCATTTATTATTTTTGTTATTTGCATTGGCCTGCAGCTAGCACCTTAAGTGCTAGCTGCAGTGATGGGCATAGGAACCCTCTCTTTCCCTCAAACTCTTTCCTTCTTCCCCCTTCTCTTATTCTCTTTTTTCCCCCTTCTCTTTTTTCCCTCTTCTCTTATTCTCTCTTAACCCCTTCTCTCTTTCCTTTCCCTCTTATTCTCTATTTCTGCATAAGCTCATGCATAAGCATAAGCATGAGCTTATGCTTATGCTAGCTTAAGCATAAGCATAAGCATAAGCTCATGCTTATGCTTATGCATGAGCATGAGCTTATGCTCATGCTTATG
Source organism: Dipteris shenzhenensis (assembly GCF_047967505.1). NCBI lineage: Eukaryota > Viridiplantae > Streptophyta > Polypodiopsida > Gleicheniales > Dipteridaceae > Dipteris > Dipteris shenzhenensis. The sequence continues at coordinate 18,913,125 of NC_141618.1, read as the reverse complement.
CTTCTCGCTTTCCCCCTTCTTTATTTCCCCCTTCTCTCATTCTCTATTTTCGCATAAGCTCATGCATAAGCATAAGCATGAGCTTATGCTTATGCTTATGCTTAAGCATAAGCATAAGCATAAGCTCATGCTTATGCTCATGCATGAGCATGAGCTTATGCTCATGCTTATACTTCTCTCTTTCCCCCTTCTCTCATTCTCTATTTCTGCATAAGCTCATGCATAAGCATAATCATGAGCTTATGCCTATGCTTATGCTTAAGCATAACCATAAGCATGAGCTTATGCTTATGCTTATGCATAAGCTCATGCTTATGCTTATGCATGAGCATGAGCTTATGCTCATGCTTATGCTTCTCTCTTTCCCCCTTCTCTATTTTCCCCTTCTCTATTTCCCCTTTCTCTTTTTTTCCCTTTTCATGCATAAGCATAAGCTCATGCTCATGCTTAGCTTATGCTTCTCTCTTTCCCCCTTCTCTATTTCCCCCTTCTCTCATTCTCTATTTCCGCATAAGCTCATGCATAAGCATAAGCATGAGCTTATGCTCATGCTTATGCTTCTCTCTTTCCCCCTTCTCTATTTCCCCCTTCTCTCATTCTCTATTTCTGCATAAGCTCATGCATAAGCATAAGCATGAGCTTATTCCTATGCTTATGCTTAAGCATAAGCATAAGCATGAGCTGATGCTTATGCTAGCATTAGCATAATCATAAGCTCATGCTTATGCTTATGCATGAGCATGAGCTTATGCTCATGCTTATGCTTCTCTCTTTCCCCCTTCTCTATTTCCCCCTTCTCTCATTCTCTATTTCGACATAAGCTAATGCAGAAGCATAAGCATTAGCTCATGCTTATGGTCATGCATGAGCATGAGCTTATGCTCATGCTTATGCTTCTCTCTTTCCCCCTTCTCTATTTCCCCCTTCTCTCATTCTCTATTTCTGCATAAGCTCATGCATAAGCATAAGCTTGAGCTTATGCCTATGCTTATGCTTAAGCATAAGCTTAAGCATGAGCTTATGCTTATGCTTATGCTAGCATAAACATAAGCTCATGCTTATGCTTATGCATGAGCATGAGCTTATGCTCATGCTTATGCTTATGCATGAGCATGAGCTTATGCTCATGCTTATGCTTCTCTCTTTCGCCCTTCTCTATTTCCCCCTTCTCTCATTCTCTATTTCCACATAAGCTCATGCATAAGCATAAGCATGAGCTTATGCCTATGCTTATGCTTAAGCAGAAGCATGAGCATAAGCTCATGCTCAAGCATAAGCATAAGCATGAGCTTATGCCTATGCTTTTGCTTCATGATTATGCTTATGCATGAGCATGAGCTTATGCTTCTCTCTTTCCCCCTTCTCTTTTTCCCCCTTCTCTATTTCCCCTTTCTATTTCCACATAAGCTCATGCATAAGCATAAGCATAAGCATAAGCTCATGCTTATGCTTATGCATGAGCATGAGCTTATGCTCATGCTTATGCTTCTCTCTTTCCCCCTTCTCTATTTCCCCCTTCTCTCATTCTCTATTTCCGCATAAGCTCATGCATAAGCATAAGCATGAGCTTATGCGTATGGTTATGCTTAATCATAAGCATAAGCATGAGCTTATGCTTATGCTTATGCTTAAGAGCTTATGCCTATGGTTATGCTTAAGCATAAGCATAAGCATGAGCTTATGCTCATGCTTATGCTTATGCATGAGCATGAGCTTATGCTCATGCTTATGCTTATGCATGAGCATGAGCTTATGCTCATGCTTATGCTTCTCTTTTTCCCCCTTCTCTATTTCCTCTAACTCTTATTCTCTATTCTCGCATAAGCTCATCCATAAGCATAAGCATGAGCTTATGCTCATGCTTATGCTTCTCTCTTTCCCCCTTCTCTATTTCCTCTAACTCTTATTCTCTATTTCCGCATAAGCATAAGCATGAGCTTATGCTCATGCTTATGCTTCTCTCTTTCCCCCTTCTCTTATTCTCTTATTCTCTCTAACTCTTATTCTCTATTTCCCTCTTCTTCCTCTTCTCCTCCCCCTTCTCTTTTCCCCCTTTAATCCTCTTCTTTTCCTCTTTCCTTTCCCTCTTCTTTCTCTTTGCCTATGCCTATGCTTATGTTTGTTTTTTTGTTTTTGGTTTTTGTGTTTGTGTCTATTTTAGACATGGGATCACATCGCTCATTAGATGAGTACGGACATCCTCGCAGGAGAAGAGCTCATGATCTTTATGCTCCAGAGCACTTTGATTCCTCTCAGGCGACTACCCCGAGGACTACCCTTGGTCTGACTCCTCTCGGACCTAGCACTACGACTACCCCTGGTTTGACTCCTCTTCCACATAGCACTGCGACTACCCCTCGGGAAACTCCTTTGCTAGCCGTGCATGGCTTTGTCAGGAGTCCCAACGAGTTTGTAGTGTAGATGAGCGATGAGGAGGCAGCGAGATTCCTCTCTCTGCTATCTCAGAGGACCTCAGCAATTCCCTCCCCTACACTGATGGGTGGACGTACTGCCCAGCCATCCCCTCGTGCCCCTTCGACCGCGGGGTCATCACCTGCGCATGCCTCTCGCAAGGGAAGGAAGAGTAGGAAGGGCGGCTCATGTTGTGCTGACTCGGGAGATGTAGACGAGTTAGAACAATCATGCTCCTACAGGTCTCCACTTGGTTCAGAGACACAGTATCAGCCAGGTCCCTTTCCCTCTCCTACTCGCACTGCTACTCCTCGCTCTGGAAGCGCTCGCGCAGCTTCCACTCCTTCTGACTCTGCTACTGTTAGTCCTCCTTACTCATCAGGGGATCTCTCCTATCAAATCACAGCTGCCGGAGAGATAATAGAAGATAGAAAGGGAAAAGCAATGATGGCCACCATGAGGAGGTTGATGAGTCATCACTTCAAGAGCGACATTGCTACTTATTGGCGGTATCAAGATGCCCAAAAGAAGCAGGCAGTCATCGATGAGTTAAAACAAAGATACCCTAACCCGCCAAATGTGGAGTTTAATGAGGATTATATGCGAGAGCACATGGGTTTGGTCTTGAAGCATCGTAGATCAACCTTGCGTACTTCCATCACAAAGGGGTTGGCTAAACCCAGTTGGGCAGACAAAGTTGATTGGAAGTACTTCAAGAAGCAAAATAGGGACCATCTTGAATTGTTCGAGGGTCAGAGGAGGGCTGCGAAGAGATGGCTAGACGTCGTAGGTACTTCGCACTTTGGTGCAGGCGGACGGTATGCGTTCGAGGCAACCGTGGTAAGTCTACTTCTTCTCATTTAATGTTTTGTTCTATTTGTTTTACTACATATTACATGCACTTTAGCTAACTCTAACTCTCGTAAATTAGATCCATAGCAAGCTACGATGGGTCGTCTTCCTACAGATGCAGAGACGCGATGCACATTTTTGGATAGGAACAAAGCCGTGGTTCATTGAGCAAGAGGCAATGGGAGCGACGGTCGATTGGGCTGAGGTGGCTGCTTGCACAGTATAAGTTTACTCCTACTTGTAATCTCACTTTTTAATTTAAGTTCCAATCTAATTTTTGATTTATATGGTTCACTCTTAGGGTCAAAGCTCAAGCGTCCCATCATCGGAGGCGAGCGGTCAACAGGGCCAAGGATCAAACACACGTGACGAGGATGAGGGAGAAGATGCAGCTGACGAGGACCAAGGAACAGGCCAACAAGACGAGGATGATTCGGATTCGGATGAGTAGTAGTGGTAGTAGCATTTTCTTCGCCCTGTATGTCATTTTGTATATCCTCTCGTTTGAGCAATTTTGTATCACCCTTTCAAAAGGGTAATTTTGTTACAAACAATGTTGTATATGTCCAACATGTATATGCTTTTGTTGCTCATCATTTCACAAGAGCGATTTTGTATCACCCTTTTCGCAAGGGAAATTTTGTTATAAAAAAACTTTGTTTTGTAATTACAAAAAAAAAAAAGGATTAGTGGGGCTAAACAGGGCCATAGCAAGCCCTGTTTAGCCCCACTAACCCTTTTTTTTAAGTTCTGTTAATCGTGGCTATATAGCGACATTTACCAGTGTCGCTATATAGCGACGATTAACAGTGTCGCTATATAGCGATGTTTGTTATTGTCGCTAGATAGCGATGTTTACCAATGTCGCTATATAGTGACGCTTTATAGCGACGGTCCTTTTCTGATGCTTTTAGCGACTCTTATAGCGACGTTTGCGCCCGTGAAAAAAAAAATTTAATGTAAAAAGCGTCAGTATTTTCGTCGAAAAATGGCCTATGCCTTGTAGTGAAGCTTGAAGATGCAATGGAAGAATTCAAGTTGTTAGGGTTATGATCGAGTTTTCCATTCATCCATTGAAGAGATGAACCTCACAGTAAAGCTTGTAGACTAGTATATTGCTTTTAAGCTATAGAAACCTAGTGTTAAAAAATTCCTTTGGAATACAAGGCAAATCAAGTTTCCTAAAATAATTGCACATCTATCATTTTTATTGCATCATATCACATAGCATTGACATGTTGCATCATGTGGAATCATCATGTTGCATCATCATCATGCATCATATCAGGTGACATCATCATGTTACCTCATGCTACATCTTTTCATGTGGCATAATCATGCATCATATCATGTTGCATCATGTTTCATCATGTGGCTTCATCATGCATCATATTATGTTTGTATTGCTATCATGTGGTATCATGATGCATCATGTCATGTTGCATCATGTGGCATCATCCTATTGGATCATATCACGTAGCATCGGGTGCTGCATACATGACAGTCGGTTGCACTAGTGTGTCATATGTGATCATAGATACACCTACCAACTAGCACCTTCCTTTACAAAACCTGATAAAATGCCAAAAGGAGACAAGCCGCCACATGATGACAAGACAAAAGAGACAGCAAGAGACCACTTATGGGAGAGGAGGATCAAGAGGAAGAGGAGAGTAATCATGTAATTCATGCTTGCTATGAGTGCCTCCAAAAAATTTCCATAGCACCTCCAAAATGTTTGCTAGACATTATCCAAGGTACCTCACAATGGACAAATCCTACTAGCATTCATTCGAAGGACATCAAGAAATTGGTGTCCAAGCACAAGGTTTTATTTCCTTGGCTAGTAGATGTAGAGGAGCAATTGAATATAGAGAGAAGAAAAAGAAGATTAAGGGCATGGGTTTAGGTTGACATTATATTAAGAAGCATGGAAGATGCTTGGGGGGATCACTATATATAAACCCTATCTCGGGGGGGTCACTATGTATAAACCCTCAATATCACGTGCGTTCAAGGCCTATTTGTTAAATCCCTTATCTGTAATTTTTGCATTAATAAAATGTACCCTTTTTCTATATAAATCTGTAAAATTTTCCCAAAATCATTTAAAAAACTCCCTTATGTAAATTAATTTCTGTAAAATTTAGATATTAAAAATATCCTTCTGTTGAACTCACGTGACAGGGTTACATATGATGACTGACCCCCTCGAGAACCCTATATATCACGTGTGTTCAAGGCCTATTTATAAAGAGCCTTATCTGTGAATTTTCCATTAATAAAATGCACCCTTTTCCTATTCAATCTGTAAAAAATATTCCAAGATCCTTTTCACAATAGCCTTCTGTTTGTGAAAATGTGAGAAAAATGAAATTAAATATGCCCTTATGTTGAACTCACGTTATAGTCACGTACACATGAAAGATCATTAAGTGTCATTACTTAGAGATCCAAGCTCGTACACATGACATATACATTAATGTGTATGGAAAATAGACCCACCATGGGGAGGTGCCTTTGTAATTTGCAAAGATGCTGGTTTTTCACCTTGTGAATAGACTGCAAGGAGGCTTCTCATTATACAGTGACACACAAAGCTTCAAATGTATTTTGCAATGACACACGAGATGCTCTCAGATGCACTCGGGAAGCATGAGATACATTGGGAGAGAAAGTGAACAACCTTTGTGAAGAAAACAAAACTCATTTTCGGAACCAGTGCTTGCAAATTCAAGCAACAATATCACAACCGTATGGGCAAAGTGAAAAAGCTTAAAGACATGAAGTCTTCCTTGAGCCAAGAGTGTAGGAATCAAAGAGTTGCATTCCAAGGGGCATAACAAATATAGATCAACCCCAAACCATATTTACAATGTTGACATTGATCTAGTAAACATTATTTCTAGAGCAATCCTTATGCCTTAAAAATATCAACATTGTGATCACCACTTGACTCTTTGGATCACTATTTGCAGCTTACAAGGTTGGCTCTAGAGATAATATGTATAGTATAATCAATTTGATGTTGGGCAACATCCTACATTAAAATCTCTCTCTTTAGCTCTTGAATACAATCAAAAATGCATTTTTGAAAGTAGAGTCTGACTTTAACTTTTAAAACAAACGAGCCAAAAAATTCTAAAAGTAGGTTCATCTTTCAAAAATTACTTGAGTTTTAAAAATCTTCAAGGATATGACCATTAGATTCATATCATCTTTCTCGTCAGCATTGTCATTTGGAATGCAAACAAGGTCTATCTCATTTGAATTTCTTCCTTGTCCTCCTCATAAATAGTATCACCTTCTACCTCCTACTTCTACTCATTTAATATTGGGATCACAATTCTAGCTTCAATGATGGGACAAACCTCTTCATAAGGGGGGTGGAATCAAGAATGACATCGTATGTCCATTTGGACCTTGCTCCTTGTATCTTGCTTCTCCCAAGACCACCAATACTTTAGATTGCAATAAATATATACACGCTTCTTAGCTCAATCTTCTAGGAGCCTGTTTCTTAAAGTATTGCAGATGTACTTGTAGTGGCTCTAAATCCTTTTTGCGCTTGAGTTATAGCATGGTTATTCCATAATCCTCATGGTAATTGGATGTTGGAGTTCACAACTAGCAGCATTCGTCATCCATATTTCCTTTTAGTTATAGATTTGGCTAGTGCTCATACATTGGTAGATGCAAATAAACTTGCTTTCATCAATACTTAGCTCAATCATTACCATACCTAGTAATTGTAGCATTCTATGCATAATCTGCTTGAACCACCTTATATGAAAGTCATTCATGACTCCAAGAACCTCATCAAGATTCATGTTGCCATTCAAAATCAAGGAGATACCAACACTATGAACTATAAGATTTCCCCCCCAACTTTCTATAGAAATTTTGAAATCTTGTATATTTAGGGACATTCTCACATTTTTCTTGTTTGGATGCATTGGTGGATTTCTAGTCATGATTTCTTGCTCTATGATCCAAAAGTGCGTCCAATATTTTTTTATGATTAGGACGCTTGAGTCCAAAGTTCCCACTCCAATCATGATAGGCATCATTATTCTCATTGCAAGGCTCAAAATTCTTCCATATTCTGGTCACACTATAATTTATTTCATATTATTTCATTAATCTGTATTCACTCTACTACCTGGCTCAAACACCCATCTTTGAAAAATGTCACCATGGAATATATCTATCAAAAAGGTCTTATTTTCTATCAATGATTGTAATATGTAAAATAGTGTGCAAAATCAGCCATTGATGTCATCATATCATATAAATTTAACAATTTCACGAGCATGATGTATATCTTCTTAGACCATGGCACATGCTTGTACCAATAGTTCAACACCAAGTTCAAGCTATAAAAGGAGAATAAATGCAACACGATCATGCATACAAATGCTAAAAATCTATTTATAATACTTTACTTGGCTTCTTAGAACTCTTTGCATTGTCCATGATGATCTAGTATCTACACAATCTTAGATGAGCCTATGTCCCTTAACATTTCTTCTTACTTATCATGTAAATCCCATATTTTATTTCATTTATCAAATTAATGGACTTATGAAAGGACCCTCTTCTTGGTGATACAATGATCACATTTAATCATGGAAACTTTTATATTTTTCCATCCATTAGAAAAAATTATGCATCCTGTGTAATATGTAAGAGCTCAAAAATACTACAATTGATGTGTTCTTTTTTGCTTTACATTTGCTCTATTAACATATCATTAGAGGAATTTCGAGGTATCAAAAGATCACTGTAAGGAATGGATTCAAAGTTTCATTAAGGAATTGAAATTTGATGAGTATACAAATTATAGAGGTTAGGTTGGTAAATTTCAATTATAGGTGCATTTATGAAGGGTAGAGATAAGGATCATTACGTGTAATCATTGGTTATGGTCCCATGGACAAGATGTGGTGGGTCAAGCCCTAGAAAATTCCAAAAGGATGCATGTAGTTTTGAAAATGGTGGCGAGATTTACCTCATCTAAAGAGGCACGTGCACTTCTTCCTACAAGTTGCCTATTTGCATAGTTATGGTGCCTCGCAATCGACCAAGTGGCGCCATCATGTTTAAATTTTTGTGAAGTGGAGTGCACATATGATGAGGAGAAGCTCACACAATGTGGGAAAGGAGAGATGGAAGATTACTCAAAATAGGGTCCAACACATAAGGGTTGTATTAGCTATCAGCCTTCATAACATGGAAGGCAAGGAATGATCCACACAGTACAAGACCATGTCCACCCACAAAATATAACCACATCTCTATCCAAATCTCATCCAATACCCACTTCCACCAATCATGTGAAGGTGGATTTTAGATGCCTCTAGCCACCATGATGTACTAATCTCAACACAGTCCCCCTCAATACAAACTGGGTAGAGTATTGTGCTAAACATCAGGTGATACAATGGGATAGCCTTTGTGAGTAATAGGCTTTACATGTTTTGAATATATTGAAGATATGTGGTGTCAACTAGCAACACACTACATAATACGGGTAGTATATTGATTATAATATGACTCTATAGTGTTTCTTAGACTCTGCAACTTGCACCTTAGTCATCCTCACACAATGACCAATGCAAGTCTATAAACCTCACTATAGTAATGTGCACATGGGTATGAACAGTGTCAATGAACTTGCATGAGGTTTCTCTACATATACAAGGAAGTTCTTACCACTTGCCTTTTGCGAAGGTCAAGAATAGTGTCTACTCCTTTAACAAAGTGTAGAGAAATAAAGAGACGTGTCACATGATGAGACAAACATGAGGATACAAGCATAAGTAGAGCTGAAATAATTACACGTCACTATAAAATTGACTTCTCCATAGATTTCCATGAGCCATTTGCCATGAAGATCTCATCCAAAGCATAAACAAGTTGACAAAGCAAAAAGATGAAGGAGTGAGAAAGAAAGTGCAATATCCAGATCGCTCTTCTTCCATGAAAGGATGGACGCAATGCACTCTTGATTAACAAGAGATAAATAAATGTTTCCCATCCTAAAGATGCTTGTGCCAATAAAAGTTTGAGTTATTGAGGCCCAAAGAAAGGATTATGATCAAAGTAAATGGGAGTGAAAATAACTCCCCCTTTAAGTAATAGTTGGCCATAAGCATAAAAATTACCTACACCAAGATATTAAGGGAAAAACAGTTAGCTTAAAATATGAAGATCCCTCAATAAAAGCTTTCCAAAGGCATAAATGGCTAAGTCAAGATTTTAATGACTAGCATAAATTAGTCAAATAAATGTAATGAATAATGTTCAACACAAATAAGTGCTTTATAGGTGTTGAACAAAACCGTATTCTCAAACAAAAGTCGGTCTTTACTAAGCACATTCTTCTCTTCTTTGTAGAGTCTACCTGAACAACGAATGGCAACCTAAAAGGACAGAAGGAAGGGGCAATAATACCAAAGTCTTCTCTATGAGAAATTCAATGCTACAGTAATGATGACAAATATATAAAACATTCTCATCCTCCCAAAAACCCATCATGGAATGATAAGCCTTCTTGGAAAAACATGAACATGTTGGTCCTCCCAAAAATCCATTGCTAGAACAAAGAGGAGCCAAAAGAGACTCATCTATAAAAAAACAAGGGCTATAATAACAACAAAATGGTCTCCAAAGACATAAACTACATCCCGCACCTCAAATTCCATGCAGCCAAAGATAACCCACTCGGAGGACAGATTGTGGAATGGTGATGCCTTCATATACTATTGCAGAATGTATGCATTAATGCTCTTGTAGCCAAAAAGTCACAACTAACTACATCACCAAAGGTACTCGTGGCTACTATTTATAAAGAAAGGGACTAAAGTCAAAAGAAAAATACCATCAAGGAATGGTTTATAAACAATGAAAGAGAAGAAATCCCTTTTCGCAGTAAGGCTTTGATAGCCAAAGATAGCTGACAAAAGATAGGTGGCTCCCGTAGCACTTGAATCCTCATCAACCACCAATGGAACCTCCTAGCAATAGAGTAGTAGAGAGAAATTTCTTTTACTTGCAATAACCCATGATTACAAATTGGCCACTAGAAATCAAGACTCACAGCATAAGGAGTTCTTCTGAGAATCCTGACTTCAATTCGACTTGTACCAGTCTAAAAAGATCTAGATACAACTCAAGACCTTCATTCAAAATTGCAAGAATCAAAAGAAATGAGAGGAGCCCTTGGGCTCTAATACCATGTTCCGAAGTGCAGTGCACACATGAAGAGGAGAAGCTCACACAAAGTGGGAGAGGAGAGATGAAAGTTCACTCAAGATATGATCCAACATGTAAGGCTTGTATTAGCTATTAGCCTTCATAACGGATGTGCACACTTTCTGAGCAAAAACCTATGAGCAAAAAAGTCCGAGCGATAATTTTTTACACCAACCATGCTTGTATATTTCTCAAAGGAATTTACAATTCTTTCTTAATTTCTCATTTATGGAACCATATACTTACTTATTTTTCATTATAACCCTCATTTTAGAGAACATCATCTATATATGAACATATAGTGAACACTTTAGAAACTCTTATAAATACCTCCCTACCATACTCTCTTTTGAGGATTATGGTAATTAAATCAATTTAAAAGAGTTTCCCTAATCTTTAGCAATCCCATATTTGAAGCTCTCATATAACAATGTATACCATATTCCTTAGATGAGTAGGAAAAAGATATCATAAACCTCATACTTGAGGCCATCATAATCGATCATAAATTAATCTCTAATACATTATCAAATATGGAAAGGCAAGGAATAGATTTTCAAAATATTCCCAATTCTCCAAACCTAAGTACTTTTAAGAAAATGTGGTCTCTACTAAACTCCTTCCTACCATAATATGAATTAGGGAGAAGTTGTAACTCTCATATACATCTTGAAATTTTCACTTTTTCTCTTTTATAACAGTTTATAACTATAAAAAGTATAATTGTAAGCCTACCATTGCATAGATCATGAAATTTTGAACATTTTTCCTTTTTACAGCTCCTCAAACTGAGATAAGGAGCAAAAGTTATGACCCCTTCTACCTAGGCTCTCCAAGGTTATTCTGCCTATGGAATAGGGTTGAGGCAAGCTCTTCAAACCATATTCCTCTAGAAAAATACACTTAGAGGGTATTTTAAAAAGTATTATATTATTTTCTTAGGTCATCCTAAGGAACTATAAAGAGGATATTTGCTCAAAATTTCATGATCCAACCAATGGTGAAAGGAAAAGAAAGGATTTTTAAAAGTGATAAAATAAGTCACCACTTGGACATTATATATGTATATTATATTAAGGTATATTTATATCTATATATATTTATTAGTATTTCACATTTACTTACATATTTCTTAAAATAATTTGGATTTTTTTGCCCCCTAAAAATGACTTTAGCCTATATATTTTGACCCCTCCTACCTTTTGTTCGCTCGTCGCTCGGGGGTTTTTGCTCGAAAAATGGAAACCCCCCCTTCATAACACAGAATGCTAGGAATGATCCACACAATAAAACGGCATGTCCAACCACTAAATAGAACCACATCTCTATCCAAATCTCATCCAGTATCCACTTCTACCAATCACGTGAAGGTGGACTTTAGCCCCCTCTAGCCACCCTCATGTATCAATCTCTACATAAATTTTGGTGTGGGCAAGCTTGCCGCACATCATTGCCCCTTGAACTCACCAAAATGTGTAAGAAATGCACTCCCACTCGCTTGCTTTAATTCCACTCATCCATCCCCTGAATCCATGGCTTTGTTCCATGCCAAACCATTTTGCAACCACAGAGCATGGTTTTATCCCATCAAAATTACTCTTTGGAACCTAGCACAAGGTTTTACTCAAAGTGAAAGTAATTTAAAGATTCCACCTCAACATGACATTGGCCCACAAAATGAAGCACTCCCATTGGTCCACTTCAAATCCATCCCTAATCCCTAAGGATTAGGAAACAATAATTTGGAGCTCTTTTGAGACCCTAAATTTCCCCTAATGGTTGTCCATGAGGCTTGACTCCCATTTTAGACATGCTCTTTCCAATACTACTAAAGTGGAATTTGTTAGCCTCACCACTTTGTGTAAGATTGTATGATTGGATTTTGATATGGTGTTGGAATTATGGGAGATGGGAGATTGAAACTATCACTCATAAGTTCCCACATTGATCATTTATATTTTAATTATCAAGTAGCTATAACTTCCCTTTGAGCATGGAGAAGTGCAATAGATTTATTTACAAAACCAAATAGATGACCCCTTTTATGAGGGTCACCTCCAAATTCTTGCTCATGATAAAATTTGCATTTCCATTCAACATAGTCATGCAACTTGATTGTAAACTCCTATTCTAAGCTTGCAAGCTTATGTTTTTCACAAGAACCTTTCAGTCACACACTTTTAAGTGCTTATGGGTGGTAGCAAGCTAAGGGTGTCCACTTCCGGACCACTTTCGGGTGAGTGTGACACCCGCTCGAGTGAAAATACAAAGGTTTTGCTTCGGTCTCCTATACCTCGATCGAGGTATAAGCTCCAATGAAAATCACACATGAGCACAACCGAGCCTAGCCAATACCTCGATCGAGGTACGTAGCTTTTTCACCGGACCGAGCCTGTACCTCGATCGAGGCTTGCTGGCAAGCCAGCTATACATGCCACATCTACCTCGTTCGAGGTATTGTGGCAATCCAGCTCAACCTCGATCGAGGTCAGGTGGCATGTCCAGCATACCTCGATCGAGGTATGTGCCATCCGACAAGGCAGCCAACAGTGCGGATGACATACCTCGATCGAGGTATGCTGGACACATGACTTGGCATCCCGCTTCTGCCAACACACCACGATCGAGGTATTGTGGCATGTCAAAACCTCCATCGACGTGGATGTACCGAGATGTATGGGCATGTCACAATACCTCGATCGAGGTATCGTGGCATGTCACAATACCTCGATCGAGGTATCGTGGCATGGCAATACCTCGATCGAGGTAGATGTAAAGAGATGTATGGGCATGTCAAGAATACCTCGATCGAGGTATTGTGGCATGCCAACGAGATGTATGGTTATGTCAAGAATACCTCGATCGAGGTATCGTGGCATGCCAATACCTCGATCGAGGTATATGTGCCGGGATGTATGCGCATGGAAAGAATACCTCGATCGAGGTAGGTAAACCCTAATTTTTATTATAAAAGGAGAGCGACCCCCCTGATTCCGCATACCTCGATCGAGCTCTGCCTCATTCACCGATTTCGGATTTGCCGGACTTCGACGGAAAAGCGCGAGCGACGGAGAGCGACGAACGGACATCGACGGAGATGGACGGAGCAGGAGCGGGAGAGTCCAGGTTGGCATTTTCTTTTATGTAGCATTTTCTTTTATGTAGAATTTGATTTAATTTTAGTTTAAAAGAAAAATTATAAAATGCATTTTAATGTTTTTCTGAAATTTATGAATTACGGGATTTTTAATTTAAAATGTGAAAATTAATTTTTTTTTTAAATAGAGCTTTTTTTAGTAAATAAAAAAACGTTGATATTATTAATTATAAAATATTTATAAATTTAAAATGTATTTGTAAATTTTTTTTTAATTTTTAAATTACGACATTTATAATTAAAAATGTGAAAATTTTAATTTTTAAAAACGTAATTTAAAATTTTAGTTTATAAGAAAAATTATAAAATGCATTTTAATGTTTTTCTTAAATTTATGAATTACGAGATTTTTTATTTAAAATGTGAAAATTAATTTTTTTTTAAATAGAGCTTTTTTTAGTAAATAAAAAAAGTTCATATTAATAATTATAAAATATTATAAATTTAAAATGCATTTGTAAATTTTATTTTTTAATTTTTAAATTACGACATTTATAATTTAAAATGTGAAATTTTTAAATTTAAAAAACGTTTAATGAGGCATTTTTTATTAAAAATGTGAAAATGTTAAATATTTCTGTTTTTTTTATGTAGCATTTTCTTTTTGGTAGAATTTAAAAGAGAAATAATACAAAATTTTAGGTTAAAAGAGAAATAATAAAAATTTTCTAAATTTGAAATGCAATATAATGTTTTTTTGAAATTTATGAATTACGACATTTTTTATTTAAAATGTGAAAATGAAATTGTATTTTCAAAATAGAGCTTTTTTAGTAAATAAAAAAACGTTCATATTAATAATTATAAAATATTTATAAATTTGAAATGCATTTGTAAATTTTTTTTAAATTTTTGAATTAGGAGTTCTATATTTCTGTTTTTTTAATGTAGCATTTTCTTTTTGGTAGAATTTAATTAAATTTTAGTTTAAAAGGAAAATTATAAAAAATTTCAAAATTTATAATGCATTTTAATGTTTTTTTGAAATTTGTAAATTACGACATTTTTTATTTAAAATGTGAAAATGAGATTTTTTTTGTTAAATAGAGCTATTTTTATTAAATAAAAAAACGTTCATAGGAATAATTTTTAAGTATTTATAAATTTGAAATGCATTTGTAAATTTTTTTTAATTTTTGAATTACGACATTTAAAATTTAAAATGTGAAAATTTTAAATTTAAAAAACGTTTAATGAGGCACAAGACTCGCTCGACTTATCAAATTAATAAGACATTTTGTATAAGACTCGCTCGACTTATCGAATTAATACACAAACATAAACCTACTAGTCAACTATTGGAGTTGGACATTAAAGATTGACTAGTGACATGGTTGGTGACCAAAGCTTGAAGTTGACTAGACACTTTGGGACAAGCAAGTTCTTTAGAAGGAAACTAGGTTTAAGCTTGGGTAATCATCCCTAATATATTGGGAAATTACTAATGATAAATCATCCTTTAACTATTTGGCAATTAGTAAGGATCGATTCTACTAGGAAATATGTTGAAGGCATATGTCCCCTATCAGTCAATAGATTGATTAGACTAAGCATGCATGATAAGGCTATAGCTTGGAAATGCCTAGATAGTGGCTTAGTCCAAATCTTCAATATCCCTTAAGAAGACATGAAATAGTGGCTTAGACCTTAAGAAGACATGGAGTTGCAAATGTCTAATTCTTCTAAGTTATGCATAGACTCTAGCATAACTGAAAAAAGAATATTACAAGATTGAGAATATTTGGATGGGTCTTCAAGAACTTGAATATTATGGTCTGTGCCTATAAACTGTTTGAGATTCTTATGCTATCACTATGGCATGCTTTAGATCTAGCACTTTGATCATGTTTGTTGTCTAGTTCCATAATTCATCTACTTCTCTTATATGTATAAGAAGAAAGAAATATGCCATAGAGAAACTGAAAGTTTAACTAGAATACCTAACATTCATTGCACATGGGACTCTAGTGGATCTATATTCATTCCACATTCATGCTAATATATGCAAGTGTTTTGATCAACTATAGACCTAAGTTCAAATAGAGCCTGTTAATGACTGAATCTCTCCTAATCATCCCTTAATGATCATAGATAAGAGACTTAAGAGAGAGAGAACTCCATAACCTTCAAGAGTCGACATTTGAAGCATCCCATTCCATGTTGTTTGCTACATGGCAGCTCGCCATGTGGCACACATACATCCCTTTTTGCACCGTAGGGAAACCTATGACTAATGTTAACAACATTTATCTTGTCTTTTACAAACGACTAAGATGTTTTCCCAAAAAGACTTTGTATCAATAATCACGTGAACCACCTCATAACCAAAATAGTGCGGATGCTACATATCTCCTTTCCCTCGTTGAAACTATGTCACACATGGAATGTCAACCACATGCTCAAGGAATTATATGCTAGTTTCATTGTAAGCAAGGGTGGTCTCTTTCTTGCTAGTCCAACCATAGGCAACGGTGACGCTTATTATTTGAGCTCAACCAAAATTAACATTAGTTATCGTATGCAACCCTTCCCATTGCATAGGGACATCCAAGGATTTAATTTTCAAAGTTTTTGAATCCTCTTCTAGGGATCTTGTGCCCTTTGTTGTTGCTACGTATGTGGATGATCTCATTCCAAAACTATTTTTACAACTAGAAGTCGAGTGAGTCTTATACAAAATGTCTTGAACCAAGTGATGATCTATAGGAATGGCCAGTAGTTGAGGTGGATTGCCCAACCAAAATAGATAATATTGAAAAGGCTTAATTATTTTCTCAAAGTTCTCGCTTTAAAAGGTCTGTAGTGTGAACCCGCTCTCATTTTTAATGTGTAGTCCGAGAAATACTAGATGCGCCTTGCTTGTGTATCGTTCAAAGTAATGTATTAGGTATCCTTCTATCTCCTCCATATCTATTGCAAACCCAAGGCAGTAAAGCATTCAAAGAAGGTCTTATTAACCAAACCTCTCCACTATCTGTCCTTAGTATAGGGGCCATTAGTGGACAATGTGGTCCTTACACCACATGTGGAAAAGTTTCATATTGGATAAAAAGTGAAAAGAGGGAAACATATAAGGAGAAAATATTTGAGACATCTAAGTTTTAAAATGCAACGACTAGAGTGAAAAAATTCTAATCAAAATTAAGAATTATTAATAATATTGATTAATATTGAGCCACACATTTGGCCCATCTACCGGTCGGTAGGTGCATAGGATCTACCTCATCAAGGAGTACGTACAAATAGTTTTCATTACGTAAATAGATTATAAGTCATATTGAATAGAATATTATTTTCATTACCCAAATAGAATATTAATTTCCATGTGTTTTTTTTGTGCATGTGCCAGCCAGCGCACAGGTTCTAGCACCACTATTCGTATGCAGATAGAGATGCTGAGAGCTGAGATGAGGGCACTGCAGGACGCTAGGGCACCCCCTCACTTGGTTGCGAGCCTGGATTCAGTTATTGAGGCTCTGAGTCGATTGGAGACAATTGAGGACGTTGTGGATAGCTTTCAGGCACAGGCCGAGGCGGAGATCACTGGTGGTGGCTTGGAGATCACAGTTGTTTGAGCGGGAGTCACATCACAGGGAGGCCTTGGACGACATGTTTTGGGATGGTCACACCGAGGGCCAGCGACCACGATCAGGGCTCCCCTTGCATATTTTACGGTGTAGGCACCCCATCATAGCAGCACACATTTATCCGAGATATCTTGCTGCGAATGGTGGTCGGTTGCCTCACAACCGCCAGATAGCGAGGTCGTTTGCCATGTAGCTTTATGCTGAGTTTGTCCTTGGTCATCGGGTGGACTACCTCAGTACCCGTCCAGGATCAAGAGCGGGACGTGGTAGGATGGGGCGCCAGGAGCGTCAGATTGTAGGTGTTCGACGTCGACGCGAGGGACCAGAGTTGCACACCATCCCTGCACCGGCATTGCGAGCGGTGGGAGGACAGATTAGGGGGGATGTTCATTCAGTGGCATCATCCTTGCAGCACATGGTCTCGGCCCTATCGAGATCTATTGCGATTCCACCTCCCCCACCTCGATCATCGATGGAGCGTCCCACATCTACACCACCTCCCACATCTACGGTGCCTCAGCACGAGTTGGAGGCTTGAGACAGACGGATTGCAGAGTTGGAGGCTGTGTTGGCTGAGTCTAGGGACGAGGTTAGTTATTTTGATTATGTTAGTTTATTTTTTTGTAGCGTGTTTTGAACTGAAGTTTTTTGGTTAATTCTCACCATGTACGCGACATGTTTGCATTGCAGGCACATCTATTGCGTCAGGAGATGGAGTCTCGCGTACGACTCTTGCAGACAGATTTGGAGGAGCAGAGGATTCGGACACGCATAGCATACCATCGCGCAGAGCACTATATCTTGCAGTTGAGGCATATTAGTCGTGATCCATCGCGCCATAGGATCGACCCCAGTGTGGCCCTATACCCTGCTCCTCCTCTGTAGATGTGCCGACTAGGACACCGATAGACGCAGCAGTCGTAGCGAGGCTTCCTACTGCCACTTGTGTCCTCTGCCACGAGGACTTTGACACCGTAGGGTGGTTTGGACTAGGGTGCGGCCACATCGCACATCTCCACTGCATGACCCGCCACATGGTGGCACGTTCAGTGTGCCCTGTATGCTTTGCCGACATTGATGTGGCGACATACAGAGGACTGGCATGGATGATCTATATCCTGATCATCGTCAGGCTGTTGATCCATTCGCCCGTGTAGTCCTGACAGAGCACTACAGGGAGGAGGCACAGAGAGCATTGCTGATGCAGGAGGGTGCGGATACATCGGTGGTTGCATCATGTGTTCCACGACGCTTTTCGTACGGTGACTTCATGCGAGGTGACGAGGCACGAGCGGAGGAGGCACGCCGGATTGAGCGAGAGGCAGAGCTGCAGACATCATTGCAGCAGTGGGTGGAGCAGCAGCTACGGCGGGGTCGAGACCAGCGTATTTCACATGTAGAGACGATTACTCGCGCTGGATTTGAGGCACGAGTATTCGCAGATGTATGGCTATGGGAGCTAAGACGCGCGTACATAGAGGAGGCGAGGGATGCAGAGATGGCAGCAGTGGCACGTGCAGCATGCCCTCCTCTTCATCAGGATGAGGCTGGCCCATCTCATGCAGGTGATGAGGCTGGCCCATCTGAGCCGGCATTGCCTGAGGGCACACAGCGGACGGTTGGGCAGTGAGTCATACAGGAGCCACGTCAGCGTTCCACTAGAGGATCATATGTAGAGTTATCAGATTCAGATTCAGATTGATTGTTTAGGCTTCACACGTTTCTTGTATAGGGATGCACTTTTGCAGCATGATGATGATAATGTATAGATTCATTTTGGTACTTTCACGATATTGTTCCCACTTTTATGATGTATGAGCATTTTTGTACTTTCATGATGTTCTTCACACTTTGTTTATCTCAGTTTATCTCAGTTTATAGTTTGTTTAATACATAAGGTATTTAAAAAAGAATGCCATGTGAAGTAATTGTAAACATTAAACATTAATTGCAAACATTAAACATTAAACATATCAAAATTCATCTTATTTTGGATGAAAATTTTATTTTGCTGATAAAAGTTTTTCATTTTTTAAACAAAAATTTTATTCTATTCATGTTTGTCAATAAAGTGTGTTTCAAAATCCAAATTTTCATCAATTTTTCAAAAAGACAACTATTGTCATATTCATGCTTCCAAATCTAGCCTTCCGATCTTAATATCAAAATATGTTGAAATTCAACCATTTGATAAACTAATTTGTATAAAAAGAAAATTACTTTTTTTAGACAATGCCATAGCCCAATGTAAAATTGTTTCATCAAATGAAATTAGATATTAAAGTAACATCAATTTCACCAACTTTCAATTTATGCTATTTACAAAAAGTATTCTAGAAATGTATATTGTTACAAAACTTATCCATGACTCCGAGGGCAATGTTGTTACCTATGTGTAAATCAATTGATAAAAAATTCTTTCAACACCAATGAACTTGAGGGAATGTGTGATCTAGAGATACTTAAACAACATGACAAAAGGAAAAAATTATAGAAATCACCAATGTGTGGACATGCTTAGTTTGTAGGGTGTAGAAATTCTTTTATATGGATTTGATATGGGCACTTGCATAGAAAACGATTGGTATTTCAAAGAAAAAGCTCTAGGAACTCTCTTAGTTGAATGAAGCAGTTTCTTCTCCTTTGCAATTTGTCATGTTTTTTAAACTAAAGGAGAGAATACTTTTTGCAAATGGTAATACTAGACATTTTTAGGTTCTGCAATAAAATATAAGTAATATTTTATGCATTCTTTTTTCACAATTCTAGTTTTTTAATATTATTGACATGAAGCGTATATTTTGTCCCTACAATTTTTAAAAAATATAAATTTTTTGGGGATTTTTTTCAAAAATGGAGTTAGACTTGTCCTTTGCATGATTTTGCTGTTATTTATTATGACTCAGTGTTTAATTTGTCTCTTATTGTTAACAATACTTGTGCTAATTGGTGATCAAAGAAAACAAGACCTAATTATTTGTCATATTCGAACCACAATCACATGTGCCTTCCAAATCACAATCGCATATGCCTTCCAAGTTTCTAAGGACTATTTCAATTTCCTTAATATGACATTTGCCAATGCACCAATCTAATTATTATGCATGTATAAAAGATAATGAACATAAAGAAGAGAAATCAACACAATTGGCAATTAATGCATGTATATGGGAATACAAGGAAGGTGTAGCATGCTAGCCCACCATTTTATTTCACTATTTTCTTTTGCATTTAGTGGTTTATGTACAAGAGAAAGGATTGGCGGTTGGTATAAGGAAAAGTGTTGGTATTTGGTTTATGTAAAAAGAAAGGGTTGTTGCACAGGCTATGCACCAAAAAAATATACACATATTAACAATCCCACTTCTCCCTTTTAAACTCCACTCATGTATGGGAGTACAAGGAAGGTATGACATGTTAGGCCACAATTTAATTTTACTATTTTCTTTTGACTTTGGTGGTACGCTAACGTGTAGTCGTGCTAGTAGGGATTGCTTCTACATCGCGCAAACCAAATCAGTTGGAGACCAAATCTTGCGTGGATGTACGTCTAGGGTAGCCTAAGAGGCGTGTGAAGTTTCGTCCCCAACAGGGTTTAGGATTTAGGGTCCAGGGTTTAGGGTTTAGGGTTTGGGGTTTAGCCGTGCTAGTAGGGATTGCTTCTACGTGGCGCAAACCAAATCAGTTGGAGACCAAATCTTGCGTGGATGTACGTCTAGGGTAGCCTAAGAGGCGTGTGAAGTTTCGTCCCCAACAGGGTTTAGGATTTAGGGTCCAGGGTTTAGGGTTTAGGGTTTAGGGTTTAGCCGTGCTAGTAGGGATTGCTTCTACGTGGCGCAAACCAAATCAGTTGGAGACCAAATCTTGCGTGGATGTACGTCTAGGGTAGCCTAAGAGGCGTGTGAAGTTTCGTCCCCAACAGGGTTTAGGATTTAGGGTCCAGGGTTTAGGGTTTAGGGTTTAGGGTTTAGCCGTGCTAGTAGGGATTGCTTCTACGTGGCGCAAACCAAATCAGTTGGAGACCAAATCTTGCGTGGATGTACGTCTAGGGTAGCCTAAGAGGCGTGTGAAGTTTCGTCCCCAACAGGGTTTAGGATTTAGGGTCCAGGGTTTAGGGTTTAGGGTTTAGGGTTTAGCCGTGCTAGTAGGGATTGCTTCTACGTGGCGCAAACCAAATCAGTTGGAGACCAAATCTTGTGTGGATGTACGTCTAGGGTAGCCTAAGAGGCGTGTGAAGTTTCGTCCCCAACAGGATTTAGGATTTAGGGTCCAGGGTTTAGGGTTTAGGGTTTAGCCGTGCTAGTAGGGATTGCTTCTACATGGCGCAAACCAAATCAGTTGGAGACCAAATCTTGCGTGGATGTACGTCTAGGGTAGCCTAAGAGTCGTGTGAAGTTTCGTTTCCAACAGGGTTTAGGATTTAGGATCCAGGGTTTAGGGTTTAGGGTTTAGCCATGCTAGTAGGGATTGCTTCTACATGGCGCAAGCAAAATCAGTTGGAGACCAAATCTTGCGTGGATGTACGTCTAGGGTAGCCTAAGAGGCGTGTGAAGTTTTGTGCCCAACAGGGTTTAGGATTTAGGGTCCAGGGTTTAGGGTTTAGGGTTTAGTCGTGCTAGTAGAAATTGTAAAAATGTATGCATTTGTCCTTCCACGTGGCGCATACCAAATCAGTTGGAGACCAAATCTTGCGTGGATGTACGTCTAGGGTAGCTTAAGAGGCGTGTGAAGTTTAGTCCCCAACCGATAAGTCCACGTGCGTATTTCATTAGTACGTGCGCCATTTTTCATATGTAGTCACGAGTGCTAGTAGGGATTGTAAAAATGTACGTAACTGTCTTTCCATGTGGCGCATACCAAATCAGTTGGGCACAAAACCTGGGGATGTACGTCTACGGTAGCCTAAGAGTCGTGCGAAGTTTCATTTCCAACAGATAAGTCCACACGCGTATTTCGTTAGTACATGCGCCATAGCTCATACGTAGTCGTGCTAGTAGGGATTGCAAAAATGTACGCATTGTACCTTCCACGTGGCGCATACCTTCCACGTGGCGCACACCAAATCAATTCAGACCAAATTTCGCGTGGATGTATGTCTAGGGTGGCCTAAGAGTCGTGTGAAGTTTCATCCCCAACAAGCAAGTCCACACGCGTATTTCGTTAGTACGTGCGCGAATTTTCTTAGTCACGTCTTTAAAATGTCCTAATGCACAAAACAAATTACAACATTACTACTAATAAACAATTTTTTGTATTACAAACACAACAAATCCCATTGAGAAGACATCGGACATCATGTTAAAAATAGAATCTAATACAATGATGTGTATGAACGTGTATACAGCCATCATAGTGAAATACAAAATATGAGTCCATGAAAATTACAATGGTACGGTCACACAGTGAGCCTATACATATCGAATACAAAAAAGTGTAATCAACTAGTGATACCCAATAAAAATCAATCTGATCAACTGATGATCCCAAAAAATAAGATATGTAATGTGCTACTCCTCAGGATCAGCTCTCATGCCAATAGTTGCAAGTATGCTCTCGTGATCCACCACTGCAAGGCGCCATCGTGGAGTGGACGTTGCCTTGCGAGTGCGAACACGACTCAAAGTAATCTTGATCCCAACAACAAGATGAGAATACATGTATGCCTCCCGATCCGCCATGTACTCCTGGAACTCAATATAGCGACCACGCCTCTGTATCTGCTGAAAATAGTGGCCACCGACGATCATGCTATGAGCATTGAAGTGCATCCCATGCCCATCCACTGTATCCTCATTCAGCACACTCTTCAGCATAGAGCATCGCAACAAGTAATAATCCACACCCTCCTCATTGCCCTCCGAAGCAATAACCGCGAAGATATCACCAATACGCAAAATATCTGTAAGCTAGTCATAATCTCTAGAGGAACTGAATCCCGCATCCTGATCATCATGTATCTCCTCCCAAGGCTGGAAGGGAGAAAGCACTCGCCGTACCCATGGATCGGCCCATGGTATCATGGAGCACCCTCCCCAATCATC
This sequence comes from Dipteris shenzhenensis, assembly GCF_047967505.1. Lineage (NCBI taxonomy): Eukaryota > Viridiplantae > Streptophyta > Polypodiopsida > Gleicheniales > Dipteridaceae > Dipteris > Dipteris shenzhenensis. The sequence continues at coordinate 18,889,819 of NC_141618.1, read as the reverse complement.
ATCAATGCATGCAGAGCAAAAACATGCAAACCGTCAAGAAAAGATCGCGGGGTGCAATATGGCATTGAAAAAAAAATATGACTATTGAAATAATTCAATATAATGAGGCGGGGAAAAAATCAATACTCAATCACACGTCACCTGTTCGGAGAAATAATACTCCGATTGGATCTCATGCTGTGGTGCAAAGGTGTAATTCTCCACAAAGTCCACCACTGAGACAACCACCCCTATAGGAAATGTCCTCAAACATGCACGAAACTGACGATCCTCCCATTTCGCAGTGTGCGAGTGGCGTATGTAGCGGTACAGCTTCCCTCGAAAACAGTCAATGAATACAACACGTGGTGTCTCCTTCCCCACAAGCTGCAACCTCCTCGACTGTGCACCACCATCTAATGTCAAGGTACAGTACTCATACTGCTGCCAACGAACCATCTGCACATCACAAGTATCTAGTGCAACTCGTGGCACTCTGGCAAAGTCACCACACAAAGTACACGTGCCTTCCACACAATCAAGGGAGTGGAATAAAGCATCACCATCTCGTGTACACAATATGGAATGAATGAAGTCGCGAGGGCTAGTAGGAACCACTCCCCTATGACCATCAAGGGAACGGAATACGTCATACATCAATCCAAAATCCACATGGTAGCGACAACAGCATGTGTCACGCTCCTGAGAGCATCGCACAAACCATGGCCTGCATCGCTCAAATCACCTCTGCCCAATCTTGAACTCCGGGTGCGCCTCTACAAACTGAGTGTACAACTCAGTCTGGGTACACTCCAAAAAACATGCACCATGCTCAATGTACACACCGCGTGACACCCTCTTCCACAATGCCTTCTTGAACACCGGGGATGCTCTGCAATGGTCCTCCCAAAATTGTTGTATGAAGGACCTAGTGGAATCATCCAACAATCGATCGCTGCGAGGTGCACGACCACTCGAAGCCCAAAGAGCATCAGTCTCACTATCCTCTAGACTCTGCCTCCTAATGATGCCTGCTCGCAATGTGCGCGGTGCAATCTGAAGAAGACGTGAAGCGGTACGCACATGGCCTATCATATGAGGTCTACTAATGGCAGCCACAATAGCACGACGTGCTGCCAAGGCATCACTAGAGTTCCTATGCTTAATAGAAGCATAGGAACGTCGAACACTGCTAAGGACCTCGCTAGATACAACCCTATCTCTACGTGCACCAAGACCAGCAAGCCTCCTACACTCTACCAAGTCAGGGTGATCAATCAGGGACGTAAGAAGAGAAGACTGCGAAGCTGGCGTGAGGTCACAAAAAAAAGACTGCACAATCTTGCTAGCACGACGACGGATAGTGGACTTCGGCAAGTCACGTCGTGAAGCAACACTGCTGCTGCAAGGTGGGGCAACGGGATCAATGGGAGATGGTAGGGTGGACAGGGGAAGGGAGGCGCCAAGCGGAGCGGGGGGAGGGGGAGGGGGAGGGGGAGGGGGGAGGGTGGAGGGGGAAGAGGTAGAGGTGGAGGCCAAAATGTAGGTGGCTAGGGGAAGGGCAGAGGCTAGAGGTAGGGGAGCGGATGAGCATGGGGGGACAATGGAGGTGGGGGTGGGGGTGGAGGTGGGATGTAGAGGTAGAGATAGAGGTGGATCAGTGGTGGCAGCGCGAGCTCGAGCTCTAGAGGCTCTCTTGCGCTCACGAGCCTTCCGCTTGCGCTCCTCGTCAATGAGATTTGGGGGGGGGTTCCTACATCTTTCACGTCTACTAGCTCTATGGCTTTGAGAACCCATTCTCAATGAAAGTAGGATGGAAGGTGTGACAAAGTGATGAGGAGGCAAGAATGGTTAAGAATGGGTGAAATGAACCAAAACGTGGTGTCTTATAGAGAGCCTCAACTCATCCACTAGATTGTTCTTAGATTGCTCTTCATTATTATTGGTGGAGAGGTGCTAAGATTGATACTAATTGGCTTAGTTTTGGTGGAGAGGTCTGCTATGCCCAGAGCCGCGATCAGAGCTTATACCTTGATTGAGGTATTTAGTGCATTGCGCATGCATGTATGTATGAACCTCGATCGAGGTATCTGTATGTCTCCTCGGTCACATACCTCGAACGAGGTAATGTATGCCTCACCCATCATATGTACCTCGATCGAGGTATTGTATGCATCGCACATCGTCATGTGTATACATCTGGCTGATGTGGCACCATGCATGGTCATGATGTGGTAATATAGTCTCTTCCTGCATGGTCATGATGTGGTACTGGGCATGACGAGTTGGCATTCATGAGGTGGTAGATGACATGGCAAATTGAGGTGGAGGGATTGGTGACGTGGCCAGGAGAGGAGGTATGCCAAGGTGGCATTGTGTGATCACATGGCTGATGATGTGGAATGATGAGGTGGCACATGTGGCAGCACGTGTGGCAATGTAAGGTGACATGGCAAGGAGTGATGTCACATCTGCTTGATGAGATGGCACCACGTGGTCTAACAACGTGGCATGGTTTTGATGACTCAGCCTTCCACATGGGCAGCATGCAGACTCCAAAGGCTTGCCACTAGGATCGGTGATGCTCCTAGCCTACCTCACCAAGCCTAATACCAAGCCTACCTTGTCTTGGTATTAGGCTTGGGTGGCCCTTTTTCACCCACAAAAGGGAGATTTCACTCTTGGAGGCCATATCGTACGTTTCCCTTGCTCAATTTTAACCAAAATTTTTTCCTCTTATTCATCATGCAGAGGACTAAAAATATTGACATTTTTGAAATGTTTGGTTATGTTTGAGAATTACTAGATTTATTTTTAATATTCTTTGTTGATCCTCTAAGGAGTAAAAGTAAAAATTAAACTTCAATCTTCCTAAATCTAACCGTTGGATTTGGGATTTGATGATTCAACCACACACCCTTGTGTGCCTACTAACCTTCCACTGAATTGGATTTGCTTAATTATTCAAAATACTAAAAAAATGTGGTGTGCTACTAAAATGCATGTATTTTATGACTTTATTTATTATAAATAATTATTTATAATTAGATAAATCATTCAAAAAATTACCAATAAATCAAGTTAAGCTCTACATAATGCAAAGAGACCACTTACAAAGTTTCAATAACATTTAATCTAAAATGAGTGAGAAATTTAGAATTTTATATGACACTCTTTGTTCGTGACAAACGTGTGACCACCCTGGAACCATGCCGTGTGACACAAAGAAATTTTTTGTGTGTGCATCGAATTTTTGATCAGACTATACGATTGTGTGCACAATAGCAAGTGTGATGTTGTGTCAGAAGACTTCAAAGACTAGATCCATAGGGAAGTAGGTGAGATTTGCATTTTTGTGTGCTAAAAAGCTTGTTTTTCCACCTCCTTAGGATTGGGGAGTGAACAAAAAGTGGACACCCTTAGCTTGCTACCACCCTTATATGCTTGGGAAATACATTAATGCTAAAGAAATACTCAATAAAGCTTGATGAAAAAGTCATACAACAAATTTTAAATTGCTGTCATGCACAAAATGACATGAAATCTATTCAGCATTTGCTGTGTAGTCTGGCCATGACTCACATATCATCCAAGGTCTTGCACGAACACCAATTGAGTACTCCTCAAAGCTACTTTGGGTTGAGTTCAATGCATGAAAATGCCATCCACTAGTGTCATTCTAGCGACTCCCATGTCTGCAACCAACAAGTGAAGACCAAAGTCAACCATTTGGCCTTTCATACATGCCACCTTTTGAAGGGAGGGCCAATCAAATTCCCTTTATATCACTCTCTTTCCTCATTATTTACAATCAACTTGGGCCCATTTGGCTCCAAGGCACAATCATAACTCTATGGAGTTTCCCATATTCACCAAGTGATATCACCAACTAGTGGTGGAATATTGCTAACAAATCTGTTAACATGCCCCCCTTCATGCAATGGTTATGATTCTTGGAGGGTTGTCATAACTGAAGATCATTCCTTTTGTCTCATAGGGTTTGAATGGGTGCTTTTTTGTGGAATTGTGTCAGTAGGATGGAGAGCCCATCTAGTAAGGTATTGGTTCTAGCATTGGATTCCACTATGAGTGATTGCAATGTTGGGTGGATGGATTGGATCTAAGTACTTGTGACCTTTCAAAGAGAGAGGAAGAATAAGAAAAATATAAGGTGTAAGTTAGTACAAAGAAGGTGTCTATAGGGATTGATGTGAGATCATAGTGGTGTTAGTGTTAGCAGAGTCAATACAGTGTATTCTCATGCTCCTTATTAAGTCCCATATTTGAGTTGTGTGGGACTTTTATTGGAATATCATCAGACTATGTCTTTGACATGCCATGTTTGTAAGTCCAAGGTTTTGCACGACATTTTGTCTTGCTTCTGCATAGAGCTTTATTCTAAATCCATTTTGATGGATTACATGCCATTGAAGGATTTTCTTGTTAGTTTCTTGGAGGATTGTAGCACTCTTGAGCTTTATTTGTCGGGCTCATCAAATTGAGAGGAGTACAATAATACAAGATACAAATTGCTAAAATGGGGAATATTGCTAAAGAGGTTTATATCATCTTGGATTCTAGGAAATTCCTCTAAGTTAAAGTGGATATTATATTGGGAGGAGCAAATGGTTAACAGGGTACTAGTGTTATTTAGAAAAAAGAAAAAGAAATAAGACAAAAATAGAAAGAGGCTGAGGGAGATTTAAAGTTAGATAATGAAGGGTGAGGTTAGTAAACGAAGGTGGTAAAATTCTTTGAGGATCACAAGAAACCAATCTTGACCCCAATTTTGATGTCATCTAATTCACCCTACAATCAAACTCATCCTTTGGATCTATTGGTGTAGGAACACTTATTGTTCTGTATGTGGAGGAGTGCCTTGGGACATAGGGGGTTGACATATCTTGACTGACCCTAGACCATGATAAAGTGAATAGGGTTTCCTACCCTTTGTTAGGGAGGAGCTTCTTTACATGGTAGCAACATGTTGTTAAGGTCTCTAGTATCTTCTGTTGCAGCAAGATTTTATCGATCTACTCCATTTTTAGCAGTAGGTTTTTTTGGTTCTACTGCTATGGAGTTGGATTGTATGCCATACTAAAGGAGTGGGTTGATATTTTCTGGTAGGAAAGATGATGTACTTGCCTTGCCCTTTGTGAACCTTGCAATATGTTCTTGTGTCACTACTTCCTTTTTAGGAGCAGTTCTTGTGCAGCTGGTGCCGGTGGTATTCCTCATTGTTGGTGTTATAGACCCAAAAATTTTAGGGTCTCTCCTCTAACTATTGTGGCTAAGGAGGGATGGAGTTGTCCTTGAGACAAGAAAGAGAAGGTGGCCTGCTATGTTTATGACACTTAGGGATCCACCTGACATAAGCATTGAGGGCAAGCAAAAACTATTGGGTGAATCTTGATCCTTCAACATGCATTTCACTATCTCCACCATGAAAGATCTATTTTTTCTCACAGCCACACCATTGTGATCAATATAGCATAGTGCATTGATGAATAGTGCCTTTATCTACCATATAAGCATGAAACACCTTTGACATATACTCTCTGCCTATTTGTACAAAGAGTACCAAGCTTGCAGCACAATAGATTTTCAACCATTGAACAAAATTTCTTAAGTGCATAAATAAATCGTCTTGTAGGGATATACCCATGTGAATCTTGAATAATCACTCAATAATCATCAATAAAATTCACAAAATGGGCTTATCCCCCAATAGATGGTGTGTTCATGAGACTGCATACATCACTTTGAATGGGTTGTAATTTTCCAACAGCTCTAGCTAGTCCATCCTTTGGAAATGATGCATGATGCATTTTTTCCAAGATACAATATGATGAGCAAGAGCATATAGCTATGGTATCTCAGACACCATGTCATGCCTATGCAGATGTAGCAAGCTACAAAAGTTTATATGGCCAAAATCAAGGATTCCAAAGATCTACATCTACCATCTCTAAAGTGATAGCAGTTGTCAAATCATCTTGTGCAACTCTCATACAAATCCATCCTATATAGGTCATGGCATAATGTACATAAGTGAAAATGGTGTCCACATCCCTAACATACTTCAAGTGAAAATGTTGCACCAATCCCTAATGTCATGGACATGCACCTGTTTTGTCAACAAACTTAATGAAAAGACTACTCCTAGAAAGGGCTGAAATTGATAGCAGATTCTTCTTAATTCTAGGTACCCATAAAACATCAGAGAGTGTTAACTGTTGGGCATTATTTGTTGTAGTGAGAAATACCTTTCCTACTCCTTTCATCGGATATGAGTGCACATATGACAATACCTCCAAGAGATGCATTACCAAGGGATGTAAACATACTCTGCTCTGTGAGGTAATGTGCTTGCTAGCACCACTATCAAAATACCAATCATCGACATCTAATACTAAAAGACATGTATCTTCATGCAAAAAATAAGGATTATAGTAGCTACACACCATTGAGAATTCCCAGTTCTCCTCATATGCATGAGTGTATGTAACACTAGATGCAATAGTGTCAGCCACTACCATACATGCATCCTTCTTTCTTTTCTACACAATCCACATCCTACACTTGTGGATGTAATGTCTAGAATTTTTGCAATAATTGCATGTTGCATGCTCTTCTTCTTTTTCTCACCCCCATTATTGAGATCTTTGCTAGGACCTCTGGTGGAAGAAAAACTTTCTTCTATTAACCCCATGGGTTTTCCCTTTGCCCTTATGGCCTACAACGAAAAGCCTAATATACAACCATCAAACCATTGTGGTTTTTCCTTCATTGTTCTTCTTGCAAAATTCAATCGAATACCTCATCAAATATGAATGTATCGTGTCTTCTAGTCATGGCACCAATGAAGCTTATATAAGAAACTCATCTACACTAGCTAATTGTTCCTTAAGGTCTTTTACCTTACTCAAAAACCCATCGAGACCATATCCCTCATGCATTTAAAGATCCTCAAGTCACCTTCTCAAAAATGTAAGGTGCAATTCTTTGCACACTTGATACAATCGGGCAATGAGGCAACATGCACACATTCCCAAATTTAGTAAATCAACCTCAAAGACAATTATCTATACCAAGTGGTTGCTAATGTGTGCTTCTAAAAGTCAAGTTTTACTATCATACTTGAAATATAAACCCCAAGGCATGTGACCCAAATAAAAATTAAAAAAGGATAAAAAAGCCTTAAATTTTACAAGGCAAAAGGTACCACAATTGACTTGATTTAGGGACCAAGTCTTCACCAAAAAATCCTTTAAGAAATGTGCAACCAAATCAATCAAAAGCCCTAAATTTCATTGAATATTGTGTGAAGGATATTGTATATTTGACCACCAATATATGATTGTTAGCAAGAATAGCCTATTGTAGTTGGCTCTTAGTCAATATTGTCAATGTTTTCTATTAATGTTTGAGTGTATGTAGCAAAAATCTTGACCAAATTTAGTGGAACCACTCAACTTAGTCAATGGCCTTTATGCCCATGAATTCTTAAGTATAGCCTCTAGAAGGCAAGTACCAAGTAGCTGACCAAGAAAATAAAGGCCGCTTGATCTATTTAGGGATGACCAAGAAAAATGAGGTAGCTTCTTTCACTAGGAAAAGAGATGAATTTTTGTTCTATCAATAGGTTAAGCTAAAGGCAAGAAAATAGCTATTGTTATGAGATACTCTTTCCTAATAAATTGCAAAATTAGGGGAAATTGGAATTTTACAAGTGGTAGATCAAGTTAAAATGGAGACAGCCTAAGATGTGATCGGAAACAAAAAAAAGGACATTTTGAATACGACATCTACAGTAAGAAAACCAATGAGACCAACCAACAACTAGAGTCTAATCTTTGTGTTGTGACCAACATCGAGAACAAAAAGTATGAAATGACTAATCCAAATCAAAGATATCAGCTCTAACAAATAGGGTATGCATTTGAGATGGATGTGCCAAAATGTCTAAATTGTCTAACAACTAAGGTGGTTATCTCCAGTACCCGTGATGGCAACAATAGCTAGAGAGTCAATAGCCTATGCAAGAATCTCTTTCCAAATATGGTAGTGTCACATCGGGGGGGTCACTCATCATATGTAACCCTATCACGTGAGTTCAACAGAAGGATATTTTTTATTTCTAAAATTTATAGAAATAAATATACATAAGGGACTATTTAAAATAGTTTTGGAAAAAATTTACAGATTTGTATAGAAAAGGGGTACATTTTATTAATGAAAAAATTTACAGATAAGGGATTTTAAATATAGGCCTTGAACGCACGTGATATAGAGGGTTTATACATAGTGACCCCCCTGAGAGTGTCACGAAGATAGGGAAAGGGTTATGGATATGGTGGCCCAACCATTGTCAATAGAAATTGATCACAAGGATCTCAAGCAAAAAACACGTGTAGATTTGATTTCAATTTCTCCTCTAGAACAATGGCTGAGTGGAAGTGTTAAGCTCTAATACAATAGAGGCAATGACTTACTATAAAATGGTGACTATTATCTACTCCAAATCATGAAGACTTAAGGAATATATCAATGACTTGGGTAGAGGTGAGAAGGTAGAAGCAAGTTCAAAGTTTGAATGTCAGATTTCCAAATATTCAAGACTGGGTTGAAGCTGGAGGGAACCAATAAGTTGATCTAATACCACTTGATGTTGAGTAAAATTATATCTAGAGTTGTGGAGCTAGAAAGTGAAAGTAGATAGAGTTTGATTGAATAAAGTGTCTACAATGTGTCACATCCACAAGATTAGTGCAATCCCAAAACTGCTTGGGGGAAAGCACTACGTACATATATACATACAATATATATATATATACACACACACACACACATTTATATATATGTATACCAAAATGTACATATACATACACACAGGGTGACTTTACTTGCATCCGAGTGTGCAGAGACCTTGGAGGAACCTTTGGAAAAGTCACCTTGGTTTTGCAAAGTGGTATTGAGAGCCTGTTAAGTGTTTTCAAATAAAAAGTCGTTTTTCAAGCTTTTCCCTATTCCATTCGATGACAGAGACTCTGTATTGACTTGTAGAGGCAACTATTGCTTGCTTTTGGTGTCCATTTCACTTCAAGAGCTTGGAAACACCTTCATTCTTGAATTTGGGATCATTTCATTGGATTTCTGACTCACTTTGTCAGTTTCTACGTGTTTCTGTCCAGGTGTTGGAACTCAAGTTTGGAGCAACCATTTGCAGATCTGTCAGTTCCAATGGACTCAGGAGATCCTAAAACTTCTATGTTGCTCATCATTTGCACTCCGGTGGAGTTCACAAACAGTTCTATTTCCAAAAACTTTTTTCAGTCTGTGTGTTTGACCCAGTGATTGAGACCACGGTTTCCAAAACCGTCTGTCCCATTGCGTTTCGGATGCTAAATACCCCTACTTGTCAGTTCTTGCACCATTCGGTGGAGTATTTTCAGAGTTATAGATCTCTGTGTATTGGATTTCGTCTCTCTGCTATGCATTTTTCATTCTAAGGTTTTGAAACCTTAGATTTATGCTGCGCGGCAGTGTCCAATAAATGTTGACTCCCATTTCTCACCCATCGGTTGGGATTTTGGAGTTCTAGCAGAAGAGATATATTTGCAAATTTTCTTGCTGAGTCCGATTATGCAATGGTGCCCATGTTTTGACGCATTTCAGGTTCTATTTTCAGTAGCAGTCATTGGCGTGGAACCATGATTTCTTGAGCATACCTTATGCAGATCACTCTGGTTCTAGTTTGAGCCATGTGTGCTCATTGGTGGTGTGCATTGGGTTGCAGTGGATGATTTATAGGCCATTTGGATGCATTGTGATTCTTATTGGATTCACTGATAGGCCCAGATCGCCTTGTGAGATGCTATTTTTTATGGATGCTTTGCACATGGATGCTATTTTATGCTAAGGGACAGCTTTGACACATTGCAGGTGATGCACTGATAGTGTTATGCTCTCTTGGATGAGATATTGGTAATGCATATGCCCATGGATGGTGAACTTATGCTTGAGCCATTTGGCACTTATTGGCATTTTGGATTGCCATTGCAGTTGGCATTTTCTTTTGGGCCAAATTTGCTCATATGGATGCATAGTATATGCACATGAGTTAGATGCATTTTTTGATGCTTTGAGCCTTGAGTTTTGGTGACACTATCCTTCATTAAAGCATACATATTGGGTGCACCTAGTGTCTGGTGTGATTTCTCTTTTGCAGGTACTAGCATTTGGGATTTTGTTTCATTTGCATCATGGCATCCTCTTCCATGTCTAAAAATGAGATTTTCAGCATTAAAAAGTTTGATAGGACAAACTTTTCTGTGGAAAGAACAGATAAGGGATGTGCTTATTCAAAAGAAGTAGATTAAACCCTTGCCAGGGATTGAAGCTAAGCCTGCAGATATGTCTAAGGATGATTGGAATGAGTTGGATGCATTAGCAAAGTCTACTATTAGACTTCATCTTGCAGAGTCAGTTTATTTCACAGTATTAAATGAGGAGACTACGGAAGATTTGTGGAAGAAATTGTGTGCCACTTATGAGAAGGAAATTGCCTCTAATAAAGTCTCTAATAAAGTTTACCTCATGAAGAGGTTGTTTGAGCTGTAGATGAAGGGGTCTCCATTGCTTCTCACTTGAATGAATTCAATATTACTTTCAGCCAGCTTCAAGCTCAAAAGATGAATTTCGATGCGGAGACTAAGGCAATATTTCTCTTAATATGTTCATTACCATCCTCATGGGATATCTTCCGTACAGCTGTCAGTAACTCTGCACCTGGTGGAGTACTGAAGTTTGATGATGTTGTGGGTATCTTGTTGGCCGAGGAGATTAAATGGAAGTCTATGGATGGCAACAAGCAAGATGCAACCTTAAATGTGCAAAGGGATAGATCACAGTTCAAGGGGAAGTCCCAAGAAAGAGGGAAGTCTCGTAGCAAATCCAGAGCACGGAACATTCAGTGTTACCACTATAGCAAGAAGGGCCATATGAAAAAGGATTGCTACAAGCTAAAAAGAGATCAAAAGGATAAGAAAAAGAATGTAAATTGGGGTGCAAATCAGAAGGAAGAGAGTCCAAGGGAGGACAAAGGAAAAGTGAAGATCGAGGAGATCAATGCAGTCACACATGATAGTGACAATGACATTCTCTTCATGTCTAGTTTATCTGCAGAGTTGCTTACCACTTTAGATGATGCATATTCCCTTTGGATTTTGGTGCTTTATTCCATGTAACTCCCTATAGGAAATGGTTCTCCACTTATGACAGTGGAAAGATAGGTTGTGTGCATCTTGAAAATGACTATGCATGTGACATAGCGAGAGTAGGTGACATAAAGTTTTCTTTTGCAAATGGGTCTGCATTTATTTTGAAAAATATGAGACATGTGCCTAAGCTGAACAAGAGTCTTATTTCAATAGGTTGGCTAGATGATGCTGGTTTTCAGACCATTTTTTGTTTTGGGAGTTGGAAAATTCAGAAGGGCTCTATGCTTTTGGCTAGGGGTGCCAAGTGTGGGACTTTGTATCCCTTACATGTATCAGGGGTATTTGATCATGTTGTTGCAATAACCGAGTAGCCAATCTTTATGGCATTGCCGGTTGGGCCATATGAGCCAAAATGGGATGAAACTCTTATGCTATTTGGGTTATGTACTGCATTTGAGTTTCTCTGATTTTGAATTTTGTGAGCACCGTCTCTATGGAAAGCAGACTAAATCAGCCCATAAAAGAAGGGAAAAGAAAGAGTTTGAAAAGCTTGATTTGGTGCATTCAGACGTCTATGGTCCCATGCCTACACGGTCATTAGGCGGGGCTGAATACTATGTGACATTCATTGATGATGCAACTAGGAAAGTGTGGGCTTATGCCATAGCCCAGAAGAGTGATGTGTTCTAGGTATTTCAGAAATGGCTGGCCTTGGTTGAGAATCAGTCAGGCAGAACACTTAAATGCCTACGGACTGACAATGGTGGAGAGTACCTCTCTCATGACTTTCAGCATTTCTGTGATACACATGGGATTAAGAGAGGGCTCACATCCCCTCGTACTTTAGAGCAAAATCCAGTTGCAAAAAAGATGAACCGTACCATTCAAGAAAGGTTGCAATGCATGCTTTTCAATGCAAGTCTTTCGGGTGGTTTTTAGACTGAGGCAATGAAGACTATAGTGCATGTGATCAATAGATCACCTAGTAAGAGTTTGGATGGTGGTATTCCTGAAGAGGCATGGAGTGGCAAGAAGCCCTCTTACTCTCATTTGCATATACTTGGGTGTGAGGCATATGCACATGTGCCAAAAGAGCTTCGAAAGAAGCTAGATCCTAAGTCTAGGAAATGCATCTTTCTGGGTTATAGTGAAAGTGGAGAGATGGGCTATCGTCTCTGGGATCTAGAAGTAAAGAAGATCATATGCAACCATGATGTAGTCTTCAATGAGAAGAAGATGCATAAGGGACCCATGAGGGATGTGGAAATGAGGAGAATCACTTTCCAAGATGTGAATCCACCTGCATATGTTGATAGACAGCAAGCTGTCTATGCACCAAATGTGCAAGAAATGGTACCACCAAGTACTCCGACAGGTATATGGTATCAAGGGTAGATGATGAATCATCTATTGGTGGAAATGATGAGCCAAATGTGGCTGATATGCAGGTGGGACAGCAAGCTAAAATGCCCTTGAGAAGATCATCTAGAGTGTCTAGACCACCTGATAGGTTCGTTCCATGGGTAGACTATGTGATGCTTACTGATTGCAGGGAGCCTTCTTGCTACAGAGAGGCTATGATGCACGAGGATCAATGCAAGTGGGAGTATGCTATGCAATCTCAAATGAGTTCACTTATGAAGAATAAGACTTGAGACTTGGTTTCTTTGCCACATGGAAAGAAAGCATTGCCATGTAAATGGGTCTACAAGATGAAGGTCACAGGTGATGATGTGCCTAGGTACAAGGCCCGTTTGGTCGCGAAAGGGTTCAAGCAAGAGAATGGTGTGGACTTTGATGATATATCCTCTCCGGTTGTGAAGATGACCACACTTAGATGCATACTTGGACTAGTGGCAGCAAAGGATATGGAGCTTATGCAGATGGATGTCAAGACAGCTTTCTTGCATCAGGATCTGCATGAGGAAATCTACATGGTGTAGCTGGAAGGCTTTGAAGAAAAGGGCAAAGAGCATTTAGTTTGCAAGTTGAAGAAGAGTTCTCTATGGTCTTAAGCAAGCACCTAGAGAATGGTATCAAAAGTTTGATGCTTTCATTCGATCCCAAGGTTTTAGAAGGAGTGAAATTGATCACTACCTCTATACTAAAAGGGCTCATCATGTCACTATATGTGGATGATATGCTATTGGCTAGCAAGAATACTTATGAGCTAGATGCATTAAAGGCCAAGTTGCATGAGGCCTTTGATATGAAGGATTTGGGACTTGCAGGTCATATTCTTGGTATGTGCATCACACATGATCGGAGTAGGAAACTCCTTTGGCTTTCACAGAAGGAGTATCTTACAAAAGTATTGCAACGTTTCAATATGGAGGGGGGGAAGGCAATGAGTACTCCATTGCCTCCATATGTGAAACTGAGGCATACAGATAGTCCCAAATCAAATGAGGAGAGGGCCATGATGGCCAAGGTTCCTTATGCATCAGCAGTTGGGAGTCTTATGTATGCTATGATAGATACTAGACCAAACATTGCATTTGCAGTGGGAGTTGCTAGCCAGTATATGGCTAATCCAGGAAAGAGGCATTGGGAGGTAGTTAAGTGCATCATGAGGCACATGAAGGGTACCAAGGAGATGTGCATCTGCTTTGGTAGAGGAGACATGTCTGTACTTGGGTACACAGATTCAGGCTATGCAGGGCATGTGGATAGTAGGAGATCCACTTCTAATTATGTATTCACCTTTGCAGGTGGTGCAGTGTCATGGATGTCTCATGCACAGAAGTGCGCTGCTTTGTCTACCATAGAGGTTGAGATGCTGCAGCCATAGACGGTTGTAAGGAGGCTAGATGGCTTGATCGGCTAGTGGGAGATTTGGGGATTCATATAGTTGCATAGTGATTCTATGAGTGCTATTCAGCTAGCACGGAATCCAGTCTTTCATGCAAAGACCAAACACATTGAGGTCAAGTACCATTTCATAAGGGCAGGACAAGTGCATAGGTCTTGTCAAGGTTCATACAGATGATAACCCTGCAGATATGTTGATGAAGAGTCTACTTGTTTGCGGTTTGAGTATTGCCATGTATTGATGGACATTGGATAGTATACTCCTTGGTTGTTCTCCCTTAAAGGCACATTATCCTTTAAGTGGGAGGTTGTGGGGGTTAAAGGTCACTGTGCCTTTACCCCGGTTATATATACAATACTCAAACACATATATATAAATGAATGAAAAAGAAGATTAGGGTGTTCTGCACCCACCAAAAAACTTGTGTGGCTCTCTGTTTCACTCTCTCCCTCTTTTGTACTTGCTTTCGTTGAGAGCACTCTCATTTCCTAAGGCAAATGCCAATCATGGTTAGTGAGTTTAATTTTTTTAGAGTCCCTCTTTTACAAAAAGTGAGTTTGATCCTCACTTTTCTAAAACGTGGAAAGAAAGTATGCAGAGGGACCCAAGAAGATGAGGAGATTTCATTGATGAGTCAGATGGTAATGGCAGCACACTATAGGTAGGTGATAAGGGAATCAAGTGAAAAAATTATAGTATTGAAGATAGCTACCTCCTCTACAATGGTAGAGTATGTGTCAAGGACAAGTATGACATTAGGTACCAAATTCTTTTGGATTGTCATGATAGGCCTACTGCAAGGAACCTAAGAATTTAAAAGACATATGAAATTTTGAAGATGGCTACCTCCTCTACAAAGGTAGAGTATCTGACAAGAATATAATGACATTAGGAACCAAATTCTTTTAGAGTGTCATGATAGGCCTAATGCAAGACACCTAGGAATTCAAAAGACATATGCACTTTCACAAAGATAATTGTGGCATACCATAGGTTGGTGACAAAGGAATTGACAATTGGAAAGAATATAGTATTAAAGATGGCTACTTCCTCTACAAAGTTAGAGTATGTGGCAAGGATCCTAAGGACTTGAGGCACCAAATTCTTTTGGGGTGTCATGATAGACCTAGTGCTAGAAACCTAGTAATTTAAAACACATATAATGCACTTCTGAAAAGAAAATTATTTTGGCTTCAAATGTATCAGAACATCCAAGAACATGTATTAAAGGACTAGGTCAATAAAGCTAATCTCTTAGACCTACATCCTTTGGAGATCCCATCTAGAAAGCCGTAAAATGTATCCATGGACTTTATTGTTAGAATACTTAGAACACAGAGGAAGAACAAATTTATGTGGGCTATTTGCATAGATTGGTTGACCAATCTAGCTTAATTTATTCTAACCAATGAATAGGTTAATGCTTTTGAATTAAAGCTTTTTTCTAATGTATATTTCTAGATTATATGGGCTACTAGCCAATATTGTTAGTGACCAAGATAGAGAACTAAATAGTCTTTTTTGGGGGTTTGTTTATGATACTGGAAAGCTATGTTGAATATGAGCATTACAGATTATCCATAAAGTGATGGTAAACCAAAAGAGTCACTCAAGTAATTAAGGATATGCTTCAACCATATATAAGTAAAAGGAAAACTAATTAAGAATACTATTTTCCCATATTTGAATTTCCATATAATAATATCAAACAATCAAGAATTGGTTAAATTAGTCTACTCATGATGATGTATGGATTTCAACTAGAGCCTCAACTGCAATGGGGTTCAAAAAAGTTCCAAAAACATTAAAGATGGATGTCTAACATTATCTCCTAGGTATTGTGGGCCATTCCTAATACTTACAAGAAGTGGATAACTTACTTACAAATTAACCTTACCATAAGGATGTACAATACATCCAATATTTCATATAAGTAGATTCAAAAGGAAATTTGGAGATGATGATACTCCCATTGGAAAATAACTCCATGAATATTCCATGGATGACTAGTCGGTTCCACCGAATATTCCTTGAATATTCGGTATAGAGATGATATAGAGAATATTCCCTGAATACTCCATGGACGACTAGTCGGTTCCACCGACTAGGTTGACTGGTCGGCTCCACCGACTACTTTGATCCAACTACCGCCCCCATAGCTATAAAGAGGCGACCTTCCCAGTCCATTGTACCAAATTAGATCTTCCAACAAAGATCTTCCAGCTAGTAGCTCTTCACCTAGTATCTGTCTAGATCGCCATCTAAGCTCCACTGTGGGAGTGCATGGGTGGATGGAACCATCATTTGTACTACATCAGTATTGAAGGAAATTTTTGTTCGTCTCCTATTTGCTGTGTGTACTCTCTATTCTTTGTTTAGTTTTTGTTCTGCTGTGCCGCGTGTAATTTAACATTAGGCAGACTCAATTGGTGATGGAAGAATTACAAGAGTGTAGTAAACAGGTCCGTAAGCATTTTTGTTCTGGCTTATTACATCCGACACTTGCTTCCTTAGTAGAGTGTTTAAAAGGCATAGATTGTTTGATGTCATTGACAATGTCATTTCACAAAGTCTGACTTGTCTCCTTAGGAGCATGTGCTTTGTTAACAACAAAATGAGACGCTTAGAACGAAGGTAAGCCAACATCATTTCATGGGATCAAATCCGTTGCCCTCCTGTAATGATCTATCTGACAATATTGATATATCAATCCATATGGATGGGTAGTATATATTCCTTAGCTTTGAACGTACTTCGTGATCATACACTCATTAAACCACCTTGAAAGTTGGCTTGTGCAAAATATTATCTCTAAAATAATTTATTTCATGTCATCTTGGATTGACTAAGAGGGACTTTAAGACAAGGCAACCACTATTGTATTCCTTTCTTGGAATTGATTTTGTATTGTTGGCATTTCTAATCCATAGTAACTACATTTCCAAATTGTGAGGACAAACTAAAGATGTCAAGTAATTCGCGGGTGGTAGCAAGCTAAGGGTGTCCACTTCCGGACCACTTTCGGGTGAGTGTGACACCCGCCCGAGTGAAAATACAAAGGTTTTGCTTTGGTCTCCAATACCTCGATCGAGGTATTAGCTCCAATGAAAATCACACACGAGGACAACCGAGCCAAGCCAATACCTCGATCGAGGTACTGGGCTTTTTCACCGGACCGAGCCTCTACCTCGTCGATCGAGGCTTGCTGGCAAGCCACCTATACATGCCACATCTACCTCGTTCGAGGTATCGTGGCAATCCAGCTCAACCTCGATCGAGGTCAGGTGGCATGTCCAGCATACCTCGATCGAGGTATGTGCCATCCGACAGGGCAGCCGACAGGGCAGATGACATACCTCGATCGAGGTATGCTGGACACATGACTTGGCATCCCGCTTCTGCCGACATACCACGATCGAGGTATCGTGGCATGTCAAAACCTCCATCGATGTGGATGTACCGAGATGTATGGGCATGTCACAATACCTCGATCGAGGTATCGTGGCATGCTAATACCTCGATCGAGGTAGATGTACCGAGATGTATGGGCATGTGACAATACCTCGATCGAGGTATCGTGGCATGCTGATACCTCGATCGAGGTAGATGTGCCGAGATGTATGGGCATGTCACGATACCTCGATCGAGGTGTCGTGGCATACATGCATAATCCCTCGATCGAGGTAGCTAAACCCTAATTTTTCTTATAAAAGGAGAGCGACCCCCCTCATTCCGCATACCTCGGCGATCGAGCTCCTCCTCATCCACCGATTTCGGATTTGCGGGACTTCGACGGAATTGCGAGAGCGACGGAGAGCCACCTACGGACATCGACGGAAATGGACGGAGCCCGAGCGGGAGAGTCCAGGTAGGGTTTTTTTTATGTAGCATTTTCTTTTTGGTAAAATTTGATTAAATTTTAGTTTATAAGAAAAATTATAAAAAAGTTCTAAATTTCAAATGCATTTTAATGTTTTTCTGAAATTTATGAGTTACGACATTTTTTATTTAAAATGTGAAAATAATTTTTTTTAAAAAAAATAAAGCTATTTTTAGTAAATAAAAAAACGTTCATATTAATAATTAAAAAATATTTATAAATTTGAAATGCATTTGTAAATTTTTTTAAAATTTTTGAATTACGACATTTATAATTTAAAATGTGAAAATTTTAAATTTAAAAAACGTTTAATGAGGCATTTTTTATTCAAAATGTGAAAATGTTCTATATTTCTGTTTTTTTTATGTAGCATTTTCTTTTTGGTAGAATTTAATTAAATTTTAGGTTATAAGAAAAATTATAGAAAATTTCTAAATTTCAAATGCATTTTAATGTTTTTTTGAAATTTATGAATTACGACATTTTTTATTTAAAATGTGAAAATGAAAATTTTTTTTCAAAAAAAAGCTATTTTTAGTAAATAAAAAAACGTTCATATTAATAATTATAAAATATTTATAAATTTGAAATGCATTTGTAAATTTTTTTTAAATTTTTGAATTATGACATTTATAATTTAAAATGTGAAAATTTTAAATTTAAAAAACGTTTAATGAGGCATTTTTTATTCAAAATGTGAAAATGTTCTATATTTCTGTTTTTTTAATGTAGCATTTTCTTTTTGGTAGAATTTAATTAAATTTTAGGTTATAAGAAAATTTATAAAAAATTTCTAAATTTCAAATGCATTTTAATGTTTTTTTGAAATTTATGAATTACGACATTTTTTATTTAAAATGTGAAAATGAAATTTTTTTTTTAAAATAGAGCTATTTTTAGTAAATAAAAAAACGTTCATATTAATAATTATAAAATATTTATAAATTTGAAATGCATTTGTAAATTTTTTATAAATTTTTGAATTACGACATTTATAATTTAAAATGTGAAAATTTTTAATTTAAAAAACGTTTAATGAGGCATTTTTTATTCAAAATGTGAAAATGTTCTATATTTCTGTTTTTTTAATGTAGCATTTTCTTTTTGGTAGAATTTAATTAAATTTTAGTTTATAAGAAAAATTATAAAAAATTTCTAAATTTCAAATGCATTTTAATGTTTTTTTGAAATTTATGAATTACGACATTTTTTATTTAAAATGTGAAAATGATTTTTTTTTTAAAAAAAAGGACTATTTTTATTAAATAAAAAAACGTTCATAGGAATAATTATAAAGTATTTATAAATTTGAAATGCATTTGTAAATTTTTTTTTTTAATTTTTGAATTACGACATTTATAATTTAAAATGTGAAAATTTTAAATTTAAAAAACGTTTAATGAGGCATTTTTTATTCAAAATGTGAAAATGTAAAAATTAGGTTTTTAAAAATCATCTTTGGAAAAAAAGAGATTAAAGTTATTTTTTTAAATTAGAGCTATTTTTATTGAAATAAAAAACGTTTAAATCTTAGTTTATAGGAATAATTATAAAATATTTTTAAAATTGAAATGCATTTGAAAGTTTTTTTAAATGATTTTTGGAATTACGTAATTATTTATTTAAAATGAGAAAATGTAAATATTTTGTTTTTAAAATCATCTTTAAAAAAAAAGAGATTAAAGTTTAAATTAGTGCTATTTTTATTAATATAAAGAAACGTTTAAATTTTAGTTTATAGGAATAATTATAAAATATTTCTAAATCTGAAATGCATTTTAAAGTTTTTTGAATTATTTTTGGAATTATTTTTAGTCTTCAAAACCATCTTTTAAAAAATCATCGTTTATGTGGAATATTATAGATTATATAGTTGGTTAAGAGTTGTTTCATAATTTAGGTAGAGTAAGTAGGCTGTATAAAACACCACATGGGCATTATCCCTAAAACACCACACCACATGGGCAAAGACCCCAACACTAGAGTGGTTAGATGCATAAGCATATGGCTAATTGGATCTTGTAAATGCACCAGCGCATCGAAAACACATACATAATTTATGATTGTCGAAAGGTCTCCTCTCTCCCCAAGCATGGGAACCAAGTGATGATCTATAGGAATGGCCACTAGTTGAGGTGGCCTCGACATGGCATTGCCCCACAAAAAGGAGCACTGCCATTGGTACACCTCAAATACCTCACTAATCCCTTGAAATTAGGAAACACTAATTGGGGGCCCTTTGGAGACCCCAATTCTCCCCTACTATATATCTTATTGGTTCTAATGCTGCTAAAATCTTAGTAAAATTGGAGGCATGATTAGACAAGAAAGTGCATTTGATCTGGGAGATCTTCTACATAGCATCGGTAGCTTGAATAAAATTTTCATGCATGAGTGTGCTAAAAATGGTGCAACCTTCTTCAAGGCTCATAAAAAGCAAGAGCATATATGGAAGAATTTGAACAAACAACAAGGGATGCTAGAAGCAAAGCTAGGTGACTATGAGACTATTTCTTTGGATGCAAAGATTATTGATGCATTGAAGGAGGGCTTACAACATGCTCATGTACTATGTGAGTCTTTGGGTTTGAAGCCTAGCAAGGTTGAAGACTTGGAATGGTGGTTTCAACCTTGGCTAGATAAAGGGTCTACGTGGTCTAAGGTAGATGCTGAAATGGGGGAAGATGATGAGAATGATGACTTTGTGAAGCCATGTAACAAGGAAGACTCTATGGAAGAGAATAGTAATGAAAGTGAGGAGGTTATTGCACTAAGTGAGATTATACATGAAATTGATGATAGTTTGGATGAAACAAGTAACGCCTTCCCTAAGAGGAGTATTAGTCCCATTTTAGAGGTGGATGGAACATTGGTGAGCCAACTCAATGGATGCCCAACCTTGTCAAAGGATAGACTCACAAGAGTTAAACAAGGTGTTTACTTCAACCATGAAACAAAAGCATGATCATCAAATGGAAATTTGTTTGGCATAGGTTGTGATTGTGCTGTTTATTTTCATAAGGATGTAAAAGGAGAAACAAGTCAACACACCAAAAGAAATGGAAAAGCTACAAGCTCAAAGAAGATGGGTGCAACCCGTAGTATATGGTAATTGGAAAGAGTTCAAAAGATGAGGAAGAAAGTAGAAGGGAGATATGTGGATTATAAGCGTGGTTTTAATTTAACAGATATGCCCCAACGTTTGGAAATTCAGCTTGGCTAGTATCAAAGGGTGAAAGGAGCACAAATGTTCAGATATGATTTGACTGACTTAAACATGGTGGACATCTAGACGATTATTCCATTAGTAAACTTGACATATACTACAAGAATGGATAAGTACTAGCTAGATGAGAATGGCTACAAAGTTTATAATGACTTCTTTCAAACTGCTAAGTATGTTTACCATTCATTCTCATGCATGTGGAAAATTTCAAGAAATGTCTTATGATGTGTTAGATCATTCTTGGCTAATTGTGGTTTCAGATAATGATACTTCACATGTACCGCATAAGGAGATGTGTTGAATCTTGAGGCAATTTTCTACATTTTTTGTAAGTTGAATACATTTAGATTGACTTGAAATTTTCCTAGCTTTTCCTTCTTATATAAAGCATTTCAAATTCTTGTTGATGAAAACACAGAGTATGGAGGGGTAGATTTGGAGCAAATTTGGGGAGAAGCAACTAATTTTAAGGCCCGAGACTTGGCTATATTCTTTGCACTATAAATAGGACATTGTACCCCTCTACATGTTAATTCTACTAATGACATTTTGCAGGGTTCCATCAAGAAGGACGAGAATTTTGCAGTAGCCTTTAGTCTAGCTACATTAACCAGAAATATTGCCACATCTCAAGTAGGTTTTGTATTCACTCTTGATTATAATTTTGAGTCGTGAAATATTTTGGATTGTTGATACAATTGTACTTTTGATCCAATTCCATCTTCTCTTGTGGTACTTTTCGTGAGGTTTTTGCTACCTATTGCTTAAGCTTGTAACCCTGGTTGTCTACTAGGGTTTGACTAACATCCCAACTCTAGTACTAAGCGACTCATTTTTTATTTATTTGTGGTGTCAAATCAAGAGGGAAAACATGGGCTATTCAAAACTTTAAAATAGAGTAGAAATGGAGTAAAGAGTGGTCTCTAGGCTAAAATATATTCATATGCATGAATAACTAGAATCTAAGGTCAACAAAGAATTATAGTATTTCTTTCTTTTACAACTTTTCCTTTTATATCATCTTCATGTATAGTATATTTTGGAAGTTAAGGTCTTTGAAAATTTATCTAACAATGAAGTGATTGCATAAACACCCCCCCCCCCCCTTAACCCATGCTTGACCCTTCTCCCATATGCACCTCCCCCAAACAAACCTACAAGTCATTTAAGAGGCGGTGGACCCTTTTGGGTGAATTTTTTCCCCCTCTCAGCTTGTTATAGGCCTACCCCCTCCTCTTCTCTGATCCAGCTCCATTCTCTCTCCATTTTTCAAATGTGGGAATGCATTTGGCATCTTCTGTACCCCCTCTAGCGTTGGTCCACTGTGTTTGCACCTCCTATAGCAACTGCTCATTCTCTCTCCACTCCTAGCTACAACACCTCCTACAGTAGTAGTTACTCATCCCCCTTTGTTGTTTCTTCCTCCATTCCTGGCTACAGTACCTCCTGTAGTGGCTGCTCAGCCCCCTCTACTCTTTCTCCCTCCATTCCTAGCTACAACACCTCCTAGAGCAGCTGCTCATCCCCCTCTACTCTTTCTCCCTCCATTCCTAGCTACAACACCTCTTGGAGCTTCTCTCAAGCTTCAGTTGCACCCTCTATACCTTATCCCTCTCTCTCCCTCTATCGAAGTTGCTCTCTCCCTCCAAGCTACACTTTCTAGTCCACTATTGATATTGTGACCTCTGTACAAGCATGGTGAGGAGACCATACATGTACTCTGTGTCCCACAGGAGCAAAAATGCACTAGGTGAATGGGTGCCTTGCACCTATAGCTTGAATGATTGGATAGTCATGAGAGGATCTGCCAAGGATTCACATAAGCTTCCCAAGAGCAAAAGAGGTGATCTTTTGCATGAATGGAAGGGTCGCATCATGAAGTTCAAGCTTGGGAAGAAAGGATTGCTTGCAAAGGTCCAACACATCTACATACCTTCCTCGATCAAGCAATCAATCGACAATACCATCGCATTGTAAGTCTGCATTTTGTGTAAGATTTTGAAGTGTAATGAGTCATCTTGAAATTGTATTTTGAAATAGAACCAATGTAATGAGTCCGTTTGAAATTGTATCTTGAAATAGCACTTGTGCATAACAGATGTATTTCCTTTAGACTTTGAGGAGTGGGAACCAGTCGAGTGCTTCTTAGGTAAGTTTACTACCATTCATGAGGATTTAGGAAGGCAAATGCATGCTGGAGAGAAGTCCTCTGCTTTGAAACAGAGAAATATCTATCGGTATAATGCTAAGTACATTACTCCAAGGACGGCATCAGGCTATGGCCATCTTCAATGCATTGTAACACCACAACTTGAAGACATGGATTGCAACATGCTGGACATGTTGAGAGTTGACGGTCAACATCATGTGATCATGTGTGCATAGCACCATCACGTGATCATATGTGCATAGCACTAACCTTATAGAGTGCTATAAAGGAAAGGGTTAGATCCCCTAACCCTAACCCTAAAAGGGTTTGTATATATTCTATTTTTTCAACTAAATCTAGTGTACAGTTAGTCATTTGTGGTGTGCTCTCTAGCTATGCCCTCTCTCTCCACTCTTCTCCTCTCCCCTCTTCATATTTTGTCTTGGCTAAGGAAGGCTTGGCCTCCTTAGCCTGTTGCTCACTCGATGGCACGTATCTCCATTCGGATTGCAGTTCCGAGCCAATGACGGATTGCTGTTCCAAAGTGCAAGCTTTGATTCTCTTGTGTAGTGGCAAACCAAGAGCCATAGCCTCCAGCACAGCTACGACTCCTGAGGACCTCCAACACGGGCAACGACCATCTCGACGTAAGCTCCAAATGCACAAAAGCTCTCCCGCCAGTGGCTCCTACGCAGCACTCCAGCAAATGGTGTGCAAAGGCTCCATCATGCAACCATCACCAACACTTTCAGCATCCAACATTGCAAGCAAAAGCATCGCTCCCTCCAGCGCATCGCCTCCTGCAAACGGCTTCAAGCAGCTCCCAAGCTTTGGAGAGCTTCTATAGTATAGGATCTAGGCTGTGCGTTCTACCATGCTGAAGCCCCTTGCCATTTCATCAACAGTGAGGCTCTCTCCATACCCGGCTACTCCGTACTACAACGAGAACCGACAAACATCTGTGTCAACATCCACCTCCGTCAATTTCCGTCAATCAGTAACAGAGAAGACGATAGAATCTGAAAGATTCCATTAGAATCTTCCAAAGATTTCGCTGCCTAGCAGTCAGACACATGGCAGATAGGATAGAACTAGGGTCCGGTGAAGATCATCTTGGGTTAACTCGTTGATCCACAGTTGGACATGTGGCACCTTATCTCCAAGTGCCACATCATAGACTTATATGACATCAGCAGCCACTGCATTAGTTTCCTCAATGTTTCTTTGCACCCACTCTATCATGCCACTATCTTTGTATTTGAAAAGGCCATTCTTTTCCACCTTCTAATTCTCACAACCTTCTACCATGGACATTCGCTCCCTCTACATTATCTTCCTCCATTAGAGTTCCTTTAGTTTTGTTACTTCAAGCACTTGATGTGCTTCTCTACCTCTCCTCCATATCCAACTTTTTAGCTTGATTTGTCTTTCTCTCAGATGCCTTAGTTTGCAGCTATGCTTATAATTCCCTTCTGTGTGCTACATCTGCATTAACTTGTGCCTTGAAGCTTATGTTGTCTTCAATTTCACAACACTAGTTTTACTTAGGAGAATTGGTTATCTATAACTTAACAATTCTATTATCTTTGCATAAATTCTAGGTATAGTGCATGTTCAATTACAACTTCCACGTTGTTTAATGGAGAGATTGAATTATAAAATCCCTAAAAACTATACAATTATCAAGATTTTTTGACTCCAACTAGGAATTTTATATACTCAACTAGTTATCATGCTAGAAAATTGGCAACCATGCTGGCATTCAACTTGCTTAATTAGGACATGGGCAATTATAATAATGATGATTGAAATCAACCAACATGCTGGCACTTCGAGTTACTACTAGTTATTGGATCACATGCATGATCTCTAACTATCCATACTACCAGAACCAATTAGTGAGCACCAGTTTTAGTCAAGGCCCTTGTAACCCTTCTAAGTTATGTTATGTTCAACTTCATAGATTTTGTTATGTAATGTAACAAAGCAGTAGTTGGGAAAAATTATGGATCAAAGAGCATCAAAAATAGGAGGATTAAGTGGCGGTCCTCAAATTTCATTTAATATTAAGCAAGATGACTTAACTTCATTGCTTTTTAGCCACCTGGCTTGCAACCACTTAAATAAAAACTGGGCTCATACAGCCACCTAGCTTGCATGACGGCATGACCATATGATTAGCCACTAAATTTTGCAATGTGATTCAAAGGGGATTTGGGGGTTTCCCCTTTTCCCCCTTCAAAATGAAGGGCTATGTTGGAAAAAACTTCTTGTAGTGTTCCTTAATAGGTAGTTAATTGCGCTCGTGATGATTATGGTTTGATCAAAGTAGCCTATTTCTCATTGTAGTAGCTCACTGGACCTGGCTATTTAAGTGCCATGTAGCATCACCGACTTCTCAGTTCTTCACCCTTATCATCTCCACAGCCCTCGTTGACTTCAGATTCCTCTACCCTCATCTCCTAATCAACCCTCCAGCCATACTTCCCACTCCATCCTCATCTTCACCCTTGAGATCCACCAAATCCTATGTCCCCCCTCCAACTTATGTTCTTATTCCTAGTTGTCTCCAAATCAATGGCAGTTCTCTCCCATTGACCATAGAGTGGGTGATATTCTATAAGACCGTAGTTAGTCAAGAAATCTACCTCATTCAATCTACATGAGATCTACGTTTAAGTCCCACATCACTAAAGTTTTTAGGCAATGAATCAACTTGAAGGTCATACTCAAGTAGCTCACTAGTTAAGCAAAGGATTTCTTACTGACTTGACCATTCTTATATCGACATAACACCAACTTTTCATAATCTAATCTTGTTGATATATACAAACGTGTTATGAATTTTGGTTGGGCTTTAGGATTGTGACTTTAGGATTGGCCTTAATTTAACATCCTTAAAAAATGGTTTGTACAGATTTGATTGGTGGGCTCGACCATTGCAAGTGGTTGACATGGGCCACAACATCTACAGTATAATTTTAGCCATTGTAATGTTCACGTATGAGCTAGATGGTGGTTGCAGTAGGTCTTATGAATATGAGCTTATTAATATATATCTAAAATCAATATGAATTTTTATCTTATGAATAGTAGTCTTGTTTGAAAAAACTCGATGTTTATTTTGGGATTGTCCTTAATTTTAAGGGCTTCAAAAAATGTTTTGCATACATAGTTGGCTAGTTATAGCCATTGCAATGGACTTGACCATCATGGTGGTTGACATGGCCATTGCACCTACTACATAATTTTAGCCATCGTGGTGGTCATGTGCAATGCCATGTGTTCTAAATCAACAACCATCATGGTTGTTGCAGTACGTTTTATGAATATTGTTAACATATACAAACCTGTTATGAATTTTCGTTGTACCAATACTAGTGTTATGAATTTTGGTCCTATGAATACTAGTATTATTTACAAAATCCCAATATTTATATGGATACAATCCTAGTTAAAATTTATGATTGCCCTTGATGTCCTCAAGATTGACCTTAATTGAAAGTCTTTACTTGGATGGTTACAACCATCATATTGGTGGGATTGATCGAGGATGATATCCTAGTGGTTGACATCAGCCATAGTGCCTATAGTAGTATAATTTTAGTCAGCAGAGTGGTCACACTAGTGCCATGTGTTTCACATCACCAAGTAGCACATTGATTGATTCAGAGCTAACATGCCCATAATGATGGTCTATCGAGCACAGTGGTTGACATGGACCACCAAGAATCCTATCCATGGCTTCAAAGATGCTTGAATAGTGCCATGTGCAAGCACCAACATGGTGGTCAGAGACTACAATGGCATGTCACTGCACAATACATGTGAAGGCACCAACATCATGGCATGTCTAACAGTCATAATAGACCTTATGATGCTACAGGGGTTGGTACAATAAAGGGGGCTACAATGATGGTGGGCTGGACTTAAAATTTTTTAAACGGAACTCTCCCTTTCATGTCCCAAAAAAAAGAAGACAGCATGTGTGCTATCCCATGTCATGTGACCTTCCTGTTATTTGTAATCCCGCCTACCAGAACACATTGTGAGATGACCCAAAAGTGGTTCTACAATTGGATACACCCAATCGTGCATCGACTCATCACCCTGGGCTATGCAACACTAGATAGAATTGACTTGAGGTAGTGGAAGACTAGGTCACAATCCATTTGACCAAATAATCAAGACCTTTTGAAGTTATTCATTTAAAGATGACATCTGCCACGTTAGTAAGGTATAAGGGCATCTCATTGTGCCACTGATCTTGGCCCAAAAACTGTGCTAATTTTCTGTTATTATTAGCTGATGGTTTAGCTTTGTAGATCCACTCTACTTTTCTTGAATCCATGGCGTCTTGTTCATGTAGCTTAGGAGCTTTTTGGTTTGCACATAACCTCATTTTTCTTCCAAATCTCACTTAGATGCTTGATGTTCGAGAAAAGGTCGGTAATTATAGATGATTTGCTTGGGTTAGAGACTTGGAAAATCACTATTGGCAAGACAATGGATAGGTCGAAATGCTTGATGAGATTGGGCTACTAGAGCACCTGTATCATCCTTAAAAATGTGAGATCTAGCAACAAACTCTTTGAGATTCAACTTCTCTTCTTTCCTTCTTGATGTCTCCATTCATGGTGTTTGTCAATCTTCATCTTCCAAACCACTATTGTGCCAATCAAAGAAAAGCGAGTCTTCATTGGACTCAATTTGTTTTACTCTTCATTGGACTCAATTCGGGTTTACTTCAACTTGCATTAATGCTTGGCTTTATGGTGCACTAGTACTTCAATAGCCCAAATCATGGATTTGACCATTTGTTTGAAAGCCATATTTGCATTCTGTAGGTGCAACAATAAAATTTAGATTTGAGCATAAACAATGAATAAATAAAGGATTTAGAACTCTAGATCTAGTCCATTGACTTGTGTTAAAACTTGGTTATGTATTCATTGATCGCAAAATCCTTTCGGTAGATTCAAAATATCTTTGACAAAATTTAGAGTGTGAGGTTTGCATCCCAGCATCTCACTAGAAATGTGTTGCGCAAGGCATCAAAGTGATGAAATTCATGTTTCCATATTGTTCTACTCAAAACATTGTCATTTTATACAAAAAAAAGACATCCTTTTTTTAGGCTTGATCTTCTTGCACTATAGCTGAAGCATTGGCCTTCCATGCATTTTCATACAAAATGATGTTAGCATTAGAATCCTTTGATAAAAACCCAAAATAATTCAGGTACTTTATCATCTTTGATTGGTTGCTAAGGCTACCCGCATGGGTGATGACAGGGAATGTAACAATCTCATAGCAATAGAACTATATTGCGAAAGAATACATCAATGGGTCCAATAGTGACATAGATGCAATAACAACAAAATGGGAACATAAGGGTACTGAATCCTTGTTGAAATTCCCTTTGAATGAAAATCTACTACTTCTCTCATAGCTTAATTAGAGTGCAATGGAATGTTGTTGATCTTAGTGGTGATAATGCTCATCATTAGAAATCCATTCACATTCTTTTTGCTATTGTGTGGTCACCGAAGTGCTAATGGGAATTTACTTGGATAACAAAGATTACATTTTCATCCAAATGTCAATTCATTCTAAAAACTAAGCCACCATCTTGCAAGAAAGGAGGACAACAACATACAAACTCACAGACAAGACGAGTGAGGTTCTCTCACTGGGATCTAGGCATTGGTTCAACTGAACCCATTCCTAAGGAGAAGATCTTAAAGGAACGCTTTCAAGTTTGAAAGTGTGCAAGGGAAAAAAAAACAAATATGGAGGAGTATATATATGAAATGATTCGTTATTTTGTAGATACATGGAGTAAATATTGATGAGTAAACACATGTGAGGATTAGTTATTATGTAAATGCAAAGTTGAAAATATGTTCTACTGGGCACTCATGTGTATAAAGGATGCATGCCTGTGACATAAAACTTACATTGATTTATTTAAGGTTACACAACATATGTTCTCATAGGTAGAGGCCATCTCAATTCACACTAAAATGTATAGGAGGAGGGTAAAAAATAGACACTTTTCAAATTTCACATTATAGAAGGGTTAATTGAACCAAAAAATTAGTAAGGGTACATAAAATAGAGAAAAAATGCTTAAAGAGAGAAATTTTAGATTCATTTTGAACGCACTATATACACAGGGCTTTTGGAACCCCCAAGTATATATGTTCCAACTATCTCAATCATTTCTACCTACAAGTATCAATGCCTTCCATTGAAGCTGAGCCTCATTAGCATTCAAAATCATAACCCTTCTTCTACTTAGGTTGACTTTCATATCTCAGATCTTGTAAAAGGCTTGCAAGGATATCAATTGTCTTTTTAGTCCTTGATGTTTGATATCAACATTATATCAATTGATTAAAGCAAGCTGGGTATGATGCACTATGCAAAAGTTGACCCTCATCCTCCCACTATGTCTACAGGGGAGGATAGCTCATCTATGTATAGAGCAAATAGGGTGGGGGAGAGGGGTTATCTCGACTTCACTCTAATGGTGCTACTTACCTCCCTTAGATTCTCCCTCTATTTTCTACACTCTACTAATAGGGTGGGGGAGGGGGGCTATTTCTACTTCACTCTAATGGTGCTACTCACCACCCTTAGATTCTCCCTTTATTGTCTACACTCTACTAGTGTATGACTTGATCTCATGGTACAAAATCAAAATCCTTTCAAATATCCACAAAGCAACAATATATACTTTGTTTCCAAAATTATACATCTTCTATAATGTCTTGCAAGGGAAAGATGTGATCCTAGATGGAGTGATCCCATCGAAATGTGTTGCCCTACCACTTGCATGCCTTCTTTCTCAACATCTTTGCTAATGTGTATCTCAAAAACCAATCCTTATACCTTGGCCATCAATAGATTACCATACTAGTCCTATAGCTATCTACCATGATCATACCCTTACTTTGTGATGGCTTTCTTGGTACAAAAAGTAGGAAGGTCTATGCAAAAAGATTCATTAGATACTTGGATCAGAACAAATATTTTCCATTCATGGTTTAGGAGAAATACTTTTGTATTATTTGAAACTCACCCTCTCCCCTCCATTATTACCTACCCTATGTCCTTATACTAATCAAGTTCTCCTCTACTTAATCCCCTTCTTTTCACCTTTACATAGATCCAAGTCATCCTAAGAATTTTTCCCTGTTGCAAAATGAAATGAAAGTGATGCATAAGCCTAGATAATACATGCAAAGAGATTAAGTTATAATTGGAGAAAGTAAGTCTAGGATTATATGCTAGCATTCTTGTGTTCATGATGTATACATCCAAACCTCCATGAGCATAATGCACACTCCCATTAGCTATACTTTTCTTGGAACAACATACAAAAAAAAAAGTGCAGAAAGCATGCAATAATACAAAGGCCCTATATTTGATGTTTCACATGGTGTGAAATTATATAAGACTCCACCCTCTAGAAATATTTTCTGAAGACATTCTTGGAGGATAAATTTCTCATATCATCCTTCTAGATCTTATGAAATCAAATATCTACATTAGTGGATTACCTAATCAATGTTAGTAATTCTAAAAGGATATGAAAAGGCATGTTTGAATTGATTGATTCAGTTGGAATGCCTGAATGCTGGAAGTTATGCCGGCCTATATGATGCATGTTTCAATGCAATACAATCATCTTTTCTTGATTAGCTCTCTCTGGTTTCTCTTTCTTCTACCTTCATTTTGTCTAGTATCTTCCTTGTAGAGTTCATAATCAAACATGGTTCAAAGCCTTACTTGCTGTGCTGAGCGTGACATATGTAACAATCAAGTGATGCTCCATTTTTACGATGGTGGATGAGCGTTCAGTTTAAGAGCGTGGTGCTAGGAATGCCATAATGATTCCTTCCATGTCAGAATTTTTGAGGAAGTGAACCGATTGAATGGCCTTTCCATCGACTCCTTAGAGTCCCTGAAGGAATATCAATGCGTTGATCGATTTGATGGAACCAATCACCACTTGTGGAAGCTGTGCATCACTACAACACTCCAAGAAAAAGGATCATGAAAGACCGTGTTGGGAGACAATGATAAGCCACCAAAAGAAGAGGCAAACAAACTTGCTTTGTGGGATACTCAAGATGCAAAGGCCAGGCAAGAAATCTTCTATCAATTGACAAATACCCAACTCTTAATGTCAACAGCGCTAAATCTTCCAAGGAAGTGTGGGACCTGCTCGCAACCCTTTATGAAACAAAATCATTAGCAAACAAGACTTACCTGAGGCGCCAACTACTCAATCTCAAGATGGACAAAGAGGACTCAATTATTACACACATATCGCAAGTTGGCATCAATTGGAATGACAATTGAGGAGGATGAGGAGTGCATTATGTTTTTGAATTCATTGCTCAATCCTACGATCATCTCAACATCATGCTAAGCGCTACTGAAGAAATGAACTTTAAAGAGCTGACCAATATAATATTGCATGAAGAGATCGGATAGAAGCAGAATAAAGCCCAAGACAGCAGGTATCCAAATGGCCTTATTTATAGGTGGAAGACTACAAGAAGAAAGAAAGCACTAAAGCTACAAGCTCATGGAATGGAGTTGGCCAAGTTGACATGAGCAAGCATGAATGCATCTACTATGGGAAGCTCAGACACTTTGCTCGAAACTGCAGAAAGAAGATGGAAGACCGGAAGACCGAGAGTGCTGAAGCCAATGCAATGATTGTGGAGAAAGAATCAACTTTGAGGTTTTTCTAAAGCTAATTATTCTTTTGAATGATAGATAGAATGTTAGATGGATTGTAAGATGGAAGGTGATGAGGTTTGACTTACAGGAGGGTGTTAGAACATCGTGATTTGTTAGATGTTGTTAAGTCAAACATATACATTGGTGGATTACATAATCAATGTTAGTGATTCTAATAAGGTCTGAAAAGGCATGTTAGAGTCGATTGATTCAATTGTAACTCTCAAACGCTGGAAGTTAACCCAGCCTATATGGTGCATGTTTCAATGTAATACAATCATCTTTTCTTGATCAGATCTTTTTGGTCTCTCTTTCTTCTGCCTTCATTTGGTCTAGTATCTTCCTTGTAGAGTTCATAATCAAACATGGTATTAGAGCCTGACGTACATGACAATCGAGTGATGCTCCAATTTGATGATGGTGGATGAGCATTGCGTCTGAGAGTGTGGTTCTAGGAATGCCATAATGATTCCTTCCACGTCAGAATTATTGAGGAAATCAACCAATTAAATGGCCTCTCCATCGACTGCCTTAGAATCCCTAAAGGAATATCAATTCATTGACCGATTTGATGGAACCAATTACCATCTGTGGAAGCTGCATAATACTACAATGCTCCAAGCAAAAGGCTTATGGAAGACCCTGTCGGGAAACAATGATAAGCCACCAAACATTAGGAAAGATTTGGGGTCTCAAAAGGACCTCATAAGGAATGGGTTAAGAAATGGATTAAGTTAATTGGAATTGAACCCACGATGGTAACCCATGGTCTAAGGTCCCGTAGCATTAACTCAACTAACATGGTTACCTTTATTTTGAATTTGGGAAACCTTGGCCTTTGGATGGAGGTTGATGGTGGATTGATCAAAGGCCTAGGATGCTCAAAATGGTGAGAGACTTAAGGGAGACGCCTTTGGTAGGCTCACAAATAGGAGGGGTAGTAAAGAGGGAGAAAGCACCTTTAGTTGTCGACCATTGAATCTTGAGTAGATCTATGGTGGAGATGGGTTAGACAAATGAAGGGTGGAGATGGAGGCGCATTTTGGAGGGTGGAGATGCATTTATGCAATTGGATGGCTAGGATTGAAGCGCATAATCAATGGCTCAGATTGGAGCACATTTTTGGTGCATTTCTCCCCTTGGATCTCCTTCAAATCAAATGGATGGCCTGGATTGAAGCGCCTTTTTGGTCCATCTCCTCCCTTGGATCTCTTTCAAATCAATGGCCCGGATTGAAGCACCTTTTGCTTTCATGTCCTCCCTTGGATCTTCTACAAATCAATGGCTAAGATTGTGGTTCTTCCTTCTTTCATCTCATCCCTTGGATCCATTACTTGATCAAGGGCTTATATTTGATCCCTCTAATCCTTTGATAGTATCCCTTAGATCTACCCCTTGATCTAATGGCCAAGAGTGCTCTAGCACAAATTTGAATGTGACCCTTGGTTTATAGCACAAATTTGAATGTGACCCTTGGATTAGAGATCAAATCAATGGCTAGGAATGAGGACCATGGGTCTAAACCATAGGTGAGAGGTCTCGCTACACATAAATGCTCAACTTGGCCTATTATACACCTCAACACACCATTGCCCCATAAAAAGGGGCACTCTCATTGGTACATCTCAAATGTCTCTAATTCTTTGAAATTAGGAAACACTAATTGGAGGCCCTTTTGAGACCCCATTTCTCCCCTAATGAGAAGAGGCAGACAAACTTGCTGTGTGGGAACATCAAGATGCAAACGCCAAGCAAAAAATATTCTATCAATGGACAAATACCTATCTCTTGCATGTCAATAGCGCTAAACCTTCCAAGGAAGCACGGGACCTTCTCGCAACCCTTTATGAAACAAAATCATTGGCAAAAAAGACTTAGCTGAGGCACCAACTACTCAATCTCAAGATGGACGAAGAGGATTTTGAATTCATTGCCTAAATCCTATGATCATCTCAACGTCATGCTAAGCCCTATTATTGAAGAAATGAAGTAAAGAGTTGACCAGTATAATATTGCAAGAAGAGATCTGATAGAAGCAAAATAAAGCCAAAGACAAAGGTATTCAAATGGCCTTAGTTACAGGTGGAAGACAATACAAGAAGAAAGAAAGCACTAAAGTTACAAGCTCATGGAATGGAGCTGGCCAGGTTGACATGAGTAAGCATGAATGCTTCTACTGTGGGAAGCTCAGACCCTTTGCTCGAAAGTACAGAAAGAAGATGGAAGAACGGAAGACCGAGAGGGCTGAAGCCAATGCAATGACCGTGGAGAAAGAATCAGCTTTGAAGTTTTTCTAAAGCTAATTATTGTGATGAATGATAGATAGAATGTTAGATGGATAGATTGTAAGATAGAGGGCAATGATATTTGACTTATGGGAGGGTGTTAAAACATTGTGACTCATTAGATGTTAAGTCAAGCATTTACATTAGTGTATTATGGAATTAATGTTAGTGATTCTAATAAGATCTGAAAAGGCATGTTTGAATCGATTGATTTAGTTGTAACGCCTGAACGCTAGAAGTTATGCCCGCCTATATGATGCACGTCTCAATGCAATACAATCATCTTTTCTTCTGGTATCTCTTTATTATGCCTTCATTTCATCTAGTATCTTCCTTTTAGAGTTCATAATCGAACGCTATGATCACTAAGGATGTTATTCATTTGATTACATGGTTGATACTATCAACTAGCAGCCATGTGGCTCGATCAGCCCAGTAGGCAACATATTTGCTGACATAGATTCAACCTGCTAGCCAATCATTAAGATTTGAGCATTATCTACACTCTGGAAAGTGAGGTTAATGAGAGAGAGAGAGAGAGAGAGAGAGAGAGAGAGAGAAAGGGAGAGAGAGAGAGAGAACCTGCAAAGTTACACCCAAGTTGCAGTAAGGTTGTCTCAGCGGCAGTTAAGCTTGAAATAGGAGGTTGCGCCATTACGACCCGTGCCCTTGAGGATGACTTTATACTCGAGGATACCTGAGAATCTGGAAAGTTTACTGCCAACGTAGTATTGCCTTGCATCCTGTCCATCTGGATAAGCTTCCAGATCAAGGTTAAGGAAAGTGATGTTCAGAAAAGCACACCACGCTTCATTAAATCCAATGCAACGACATGAGGTTGGCCTACCTTTGTTCTAAGCGTCTCATTTTGTTGACAAATCAGAACCTCCTGAGAAGACAAGTCAAATGTTGTAAAAACGACAATGCAACCACACAATCATCACCTTTTAGACACTCTAGTAAGGAAGCATGTGACGGTTGTAATCATCCAAAAACATAACTAATTACGGACCTGTCTAATATGCTCTTGTAGTTCTTCCATCAGCAATTGAGTCTGCCCAGCAATTTAACGGAGTTTGAACATGATGACGCCAAATTAAGTCTAGCAACATTCTATAGAAAGTAAAGGATGGTGAAAGAATAATTTGATTTTAGTGCAAATAGAGACAAAGTATGTTAAAAATAGACTACCGACTTTTCTTGCCCTCACTCGGTCTATGCCATATTCTAATTGTTTTTCTAGCTTTTGCAAATCCTTCAGTGACAATCCTGCCAGATTTTCGCCCATCATGTACCTGCAGTATTATCAAAAGGTTAGAAGGGTTGAGGTGCAATCCCGTTGCAATCTTTATAACTTGCACGAAGCGATCACTGGAACAACATTAATATATTAAAGCCACGACAAAAGCATTGCGGCAATCATTACAAATTTAAAACATAGGTCTCACCTTAGTTCCTTTTGCATGAAAGCCAAATTCTCCTTCAATTTGAATGCCTCGTGCTGCAGTATCATCTGAGGTAAGATATGGAACATCA
This sequence comes from Dipteris shenzhenensis, assembly GCF_047967505.1. Classification (NCBI taxonomy): domain Eukaryota; kingdom Viridiplantae; phylum Streptophyta; class Polypodiopsida; order Gleicheniales; family Dipteridaceae; genus Dipteris; species Dipteris shenzhenensis. Next base: position 18,853,970 of record NC_141618.1, on the reverse strand, counting down.
ACATCAAAATCCCCATAATTGCTGAATAATTTGTTTTGACATTGAAGCACTAGAGAGAGAATCATCACTAGAGATTATCCTTTCCTTAAGATTCACAAAGCCACAACTTATAGTCACACCTTCTTCAATAAATATAACCACAAAATGATAGATATATATCAACACAACATGCCTTCTGTTGGTTGCTTGATAGATAAGCATATTTGAACACGCATATAGCATTAGCTCTCAAAACACCCCCTTCTTCCTTTTAGCTAATATCACACAAATACTTCGTTTCTGTATACTTATACTACAGTTATAATAATAACATAATAATGGAATTCTGATTTTCAAATTTCATAATATTGCCGAATAAAATTCAGATTTTAAGTATTAAAATTCTAACCCAAACAAATGCAATCATCCTTAATGCAATATGGATCGGTCCCTTGTTTTTGATTGAACTAGCTTTCTTCCCAATGGCTATGATTGAAAAACCTTTTTAATGAAAAGGAATGGCTTAGTGCAAAGAGACAACGTAATGCCAAATAAGATACACAAACATTATTACAACTTGATGGCTATACAAGGAATGATAATGTATTTGAAATATATCCTAGACGAATGATTGAAAAGATTAATTCAAATATCTTGGAAAATGAGAGGCATTTGAAAATTTTATTACATCATTTAAATTTAATGGTAAGGCTTGCCCACTACTTTTCCAAATATATAAATTAGAAAGATGATAGATAGAACAATTCAAACTCTTCTTGTAGGTTGTAAAGTTAATCACAAGTTTAAATAACAATTAGACAAATCAAGGAAATACTAGCACATTTATTGCATCGTTTTTGCTTTTATCTGTTTCTACAATCTCTTTTATTTCTTAAGGAGAGGTTTGGGGGAGGACCATTGGGGCAATATGGACCGTTCAATCCAAAAAAATCGGGAGAGTAAATTTTGTGCGTTGATTTGGTAGTTGAGATTTCTATTAAGGAGAGGTTTCACTTACATGGGAAAGATGATTGGAGAAACTTTATTGTGCGAGACAGAGTTTCAACTTACAATCACCTCCATAGCCTTCCCTTTCTCCAACTCGCTTCTAGATGTGCCTGCTTGCTACTGATCAGTGAAGAGCCCAAGGTTCAGGGGCATCTTGATTTGGACCTGCATTTCTTGTCCAAAATCAACAAGCTCTATAACTCAATATCAACGCGCGCTCGTAATTGATAAGGCAATGTCCTCTTCCTGTGAGCAACGATGAGTTGCTTGAATGTGGACTATTCTGTGTAGTCCTCATCTCTCCTTGCATCTTCCACACATGCTTGCTTGTTTTGGAGGCATTTATTCCAAACTTCCACAAAACAATACATACAATTTTTTGGCATTGGATCATCATTGTGAGCTTCCAAAGACGTTTGTTCTTGTCGATTGTACCTACACAATGACAGAGTTTTGGAACCTTTTGGATCCCTCTCAAGCAACTTTCAAGCGTTTGCTTGATTGATTACAATCGAAGGAGAATCTAAATGGTGTGGATCGATGCTACTTGATAGATTGAAAGCGTGCACTCTAAGATTAGAAGCGTACGAAACACCTTCCAGAAAATTTGTGGTTCGTATACTCCAAACACAAATTTTCGGGCTTGGTCATAGGGGCTAGGCCGGGCGGATCATATAGGTCGGCCATTAAACAAGAAGCAAACCAAGAGAATCGCATACCCCATCGAGTCAAGGCTATGTGGTGTGGGATCGGTGCTAAATTTGCTTGAGCATATGGTGCAAGTGCCTCTCGAATATTGTTTCTCTTGGGACGTGCTTAATTTGAAAAACAGAGTACGAGTATGTTTCATTGAATGAATTGTGGTGCATCGCGGAGCTTAGAAGATATGCTATAAATTTACAATATGCAATGCATTCAATCTATCCGAGATCAAGAGTTGCTTGAATGATTAGTAGCAGAATCAATTTTGTTTTCATTTCTGGAGCTTGCACACCAATTCTCCCCCTCAAGCGAGAGAAAGGAGAAATTTCCTGAGTTGGTCTGGGTTTCCATCGTTGTCATCTGCTTCTGAGTCGTTATCAAAGTCGGAATTTCTTGAATTGCGATTCAGCTTTTTCACCCGGATGAAAGGGTACGTCTATCTCGATGCACAGAAAAAGTGAATTCTTTTTCTTGACTTTTGGATCGACCCTTCGTTTTGCATAACTGACGATAACAGGATCATTCGTAGGGTTGTAGAAGTTAGCCTTTAGAATAGAGGCGTTGAATGACCCAAATTTACCATCAAACAGGCGTACAGTTTGCTGCAGGTCGATGCTTGCATTTGTCTTTAGAATAGAGGCGTTGAATGACCCAAATTTACCATCAAACAGGCGTACAGTTTGCTGCAGGTCGATGCTTGCATTTGTTTTGGCTTTTGCGCCATTTTGATGCTCTTTCTCTTTCGAATCTTTGATTTGCCCTTCAATTCGGGACTTTTGTGCGTCTGCGCGGGTCTGTGTTTCCGCGTTGGACAGATTTGTGTCCATTTCGTCTCCTACTTGTGGCTGGAGGTCACCTTTGGTCGGCAGATTTGTGTGCTCTACCTTTCGATATTGCCCATCGGTGGGGCTCTTGTGCCCTTCGTTGAGAGTCTTTTCTTGGATGCAATTTGCATTGTTTCTAGGCTTTTGCGCCGTGTGCAGGTCTAAGTTAACTGCACATTGATTTTGCCCATTGATTGTGGGCTTTCGCAGGACTTTGTTCAACGAGATAATGCTTACGTTGCAATAGATAATACTTGCCATGGCAATGAGGGTCCAAAGTTCAAAAAGCAAAGACAATCTGCTCTCAGAGTAGGTGATTACAAGAATGGATCCAGGTGTAGATGCAGCGAGAATGGCTCCACAGAGGAGAAAGGCGAGGAGGCTGAGTTGCAGACTTTCTTTTATTGTGGTACATTGGGAGTGCCAATGCCTTTTGCATTACGAGAAAGAAAGTTAAACATTCGCTCATGGTTTTTAGCTGTGTATATTGCCTCTTATGTCGTCCCTATTCTTCGCTCTCTGTGGCTTGCCACGGGCTCCCCACTAGTCTCTATTATTGAGAGGTTTCAGTTTTGCCAGTTACGATAAAATCTCGTGTCATCGGATTAGATCGACCAAATATGTATGCATTTTGTACGCACGCTATCTCGTTCCCCACATTCATATCCAAACTTCCCAATCTCCTCAGCCCCAATCGTGTAATTCGTACACCCTGCACCATTTCTTGACTCCTTGCAAACTAGCTAGCTCTATGCATCTCCTTTCTATGTTTGAATCACGAACGTCCATACTATTCAAGCATCTACACACATACAAAGCAAACAACCGGTTTGGCTCTCCTCGGCTTTCTATATGATTTCTTGGATTCCTCGAAAGCCTCCAATATAGAACCTCGGTCATGTGGTCATCTTTTGTAGAAAAATAGAAACTGTGTGCTCACAAGATGTTGTCAGAGACACTTGAGATACAAAACAAATGCGTGCTTCCTTTTCTCAATCTGTAGGATACATAGCGACAGTTCGTCGCTTCAGTATGTCGTTTCAAATCACGACGTTTGAATGTTTTAATTTCTTAATAACTAAAATGACCAGGTGTTATATTTCTTTACACCCCTTTAACACTGGTCATTTTGTTATGTACTTTTTTTAATCCAACACTACTGCAACACAGATCATGCTTTTGTGACGACAGTGGCTTTGTTAGAAAATCCGCCCACATTGTCTCTGTTGATGTGTGTTCCAGCTCCAGCTTGTTTTCTTCAATCATTTCACGAATGAAGTGATATTTAAGATCAACGTGCTTTGTCTTCTCCGAATGTTTAGGATTACTTGCAAGACAAATGCAAGAAAGATTGTCACAGAATATCTTCAATCGAGGCTTTGGTAGCAGCTTTAGTTCCTCAATTAACATCTGAATCCATAGACCTTCTTTTGCTGCTAATGCAACTACAACAAACTCAGCTTCAGCAGATGAAAGTGTGACTGAAACTTGCTTCTTTGACTGCCATGTGACTGCTGCTCCTGCAAGAAGAAAGGTAAACCCAGCAGTAGATCTCCTTGTATCGATTTCACCCCCCCAATCAGAGTCAGACCATCCAATGAGTGAGGTGAGCTGACTCTGACTGAAGGACCGAGAAAAAAGTAAACCAAAATGACGTGTGAATTTAAGGTATCGTACAATTCTTTGAAGTGCTTTCCAGTGTTTATAGCCCGGGTTATGCATAAAGCGAGATAGAAAGTTGACACTATGACACAGGTCTATGCGGGTGCTTGTGACCAGGTAGCGCAATTTTCCCAGAAGCTGTTTGTAAGGAAATTGCAACATATATTGCTTATCACGGTCAGACGCGGGGCAGTCAGCGAGAGACAGTTTATTGGTAATTGGTAGAGGGGACGAAGCCGGCTTAATTTGGCTCATCCCAAACTGATGAAGTATCTCATCTATAAATTTTGTTTGATGTAGAGAGAGTGTGCCTTCAGGTCTGTTACGTGTGACTTGAAGACCCAAGAAGTAAGTGAGTGGTCCTAAATCTTTGATGGCGAAAGCGGTGGCCAACTCTTGCTTAGCAAATTGAACTGTTGCATCAGATGAGCCTAATAGAGGTATATCATCAACATATAATGCAACAACAAGAAATTCTTGAGAAGTATGACGTATATATATATTAGGCTCAGAGAGAAGACGTGTGTACCCGTGTTGTAGCATGAAATTGTTGAACCGCTGGAACCATAGGCGAGGAGACTGTTTAAGTCCATAGAGAGATCGTTGCAGCTTGCAGACATAATGAGAAGTATCTTGATTGACGAAGTATGGTGGTTGCTCCATGTATAGCTCCTCCGGAAGGTCTCCATGTAAGAATGCTGTCTGCACATCAAGATGATGTAATTCCAAATCAAGTAAGGTGGCAAGTGCGAGCAATATCCGGAAGGAAGCCATACGAAGGACAGGAGAAAATGTTTCATGGTAATCAAGTCCAGGGACTTGACTGAAACCACGCGCCACCAATCGAGCCTTGTAACGGGCGATCGTTCCATCAGGATTGAGTTTATGGCGAAGAAGCCATTTGCAACTGATGGGATGACGATCGGGTGGGGGCGGTACGAGTGTCCAGGTCTTGGTGTGAACCAACGAATCATATTCTTGTTGCATGGCAGACCACCATTGGGAAGAGTCAGGTCCGTCAAGTGCAGATGCAACTGAGATGGGATCCTCCGTAAGTGAAGAGGTCGATGCCTCAAAGACGGCTGAGAAGGCATAATCCGATGCAAGGTCGTGCTGAGCCAACAGTGCATCGAGTCCTGTAGTAGTATTATAAAGATCTGTGAGGGCTCTAGTGCGGTTCGCAGGGGCAGATGCAAGGGAAGAAGAAGGAATTAGGGAAGGATCGCTGGATGGTGAGGTGTATCGGAGGCAGCAGGTGCAGTTGGAGGGGATGGACTATACATGTCGCGGTTGGAATGGAGGTTGGCAGCGATGGACCGACGTGTGTTGGAAGGGCGCCCCGTGGGACTCCACGGTGGACGTTGGGTGAATGCCAGTGGGCTCACTTGTTCTGTCGATCGATGCAAGACACGGACAGCAGGTGTTCGCGGAGTTGTTTGAATAGGTGGGGATGGTGGAGCGATTGCTGCTGGGATCGGTGGTGGAGGTACCACAGGAATCCGTGGATCAAAGGGAGCCCGCCAAGTAACCATGGAATGGGTCTTCTTCGTGGAGGTTGGGGATTCACAGGAGGAGGTCGCGGGTGAAGGTGGAACAGAGGTAGAAGTTTGTGTAGGTGCAGTCGAGATGAGTGATTCTTCATCAAAGATGAGGGTGCGAGAGAATAAGAAACGCCTCCGTGTGGGATCATATAGTCGGTAGCCTTTGACCCCGTGAGGCTCTCCGTACCCAACAAAGATTGTTTTGAGGGCATGATCATCAAGCTTTCGACGGTTTGGGGAAGGTATGAAGGCATAGGCAGTTGCACCAAAAACCCGGAGTCGCTTGTAATCAGGTTGACGGCCAAACCAAAGAGTATAGGGAATGGCACCAACACTTCGTGAGTAGATGCGATTCTGCAAGTAACATGCGGTAGAGACTGCTTCCTCCCAGAATGAAGGTGGGAGCCCAGCAACCTTCAACATGCTGCGAGCGGCATTCATGTATGTACAATTCTTGCGCTCAGCAATCCCATTTTGATGGGGGTTATGTGCAATAGTAAAGCGTTGCTTGATGCCGTTTTGATAGCAGTAGTCTCGGAACTCAGCCGAGGCATACTCACCACCATTGTCAGACTGTAGCATCTTGATGGTATAAGGTAACTGGTTCTCAACAAGATGACGATAAGTCCGAAAAGCCCGTAAGACCGTAGCAGAGGCCTTATCTCTCAAAAAGGATAGGATTGTGAACCTCGTGTAATCGTCGATAAAGGTAAGGAAATAATGGCTGCGAGAAAGAGATGGTGTGGGTAATTCACATATATCTGTGTGAATTAGTTGAAGCGGTGCTGTCATAGCTTTAGTATGTGTAGGGTACTTAGTATTAGATAATTTCCCGTAAATACAGCCTTCACATAAGGAGAGACGGCTAGATTGTGGGAGATGGAAGTTCAAGGCCAATCTCTGCTTGGACATGTATTTCATTGTGGTATGGTTCAGATGACCAAGACGATAGTGCCAAAGTAGCGTTTTGTAGGGTTGAGTAGGATTATGGACGGCACTGTAGACTTCATGGGCAGGAAGTGTTGTGCGACCAAGAAATTACAATCGACCATACCGAGGGCAAGTAACAACATATTTCCTGCCGTTAGGAAGACGATGATGAATTGAACAGTGAGTGTGGTGAAACTGCACGAAGGTGTCTGGGCCTTTCACCTTACTGACGGAGATGAGGTTTTTTGCGATATATGGAACATAATAGATCTGGTCAATGATAACAAGATTCCCATCTGAAAGTTCGACATTCGCACTGCTGACTCCAATGGCTTTTTGAGTACCATTATCACCAAATCGTATATCGACCGGGATTGCAAGAGGTCGATAATTGTGAAGCCACTCCTTCCGGGATGTGAGATGACAAGTAGCCCCAGTATCAAGGATCCAGGTGGATTCAGTCGAATCGGATTGTTGATGTGAGGCAGAAAATGCAAGGAAGGCATCCTCAACCGAAGATGTATCAGATACCACGGAATTACCATCCTCTTCTATCACGTTCTCAGATTCCGTCCCGGAATCAGAGACATAGTTGGCTTGACCTGAGCGATAGGGTATTTTTCCTTTGTTTGCTTTATTATGCCAACAGTCACGTGAATGATGGCTAGCCCAATTGCATATGCGGCAGTGTGGTTTAGCAAGGCGAAAATTAGGGGTATTGTGTAGCTTGGAACGATAACGACGTGTAGAAGAGGAACGAGAACGTTCCATATTGGATCGTGATGAAGATGAATGTCGATGGGATCGACCTTGTGTGGGGCGAAAACGTGTTTGTGGAGTAGAGTACATCACAAGAGTAGTGGTAGAGCCCGATGACGTTGAAGCCATTGTCGTGCGCATAGCCTATTCCTGAATAATAGTAGGTACAAGGGAGGGAATAGTAAGATTGGCTTGATTCGTCTTCGTTGTGATGAAGGGTTGCCAAGACGGGGGCAAGGCGGCTAACAGGAAAATGGCTTGAACATTCTGAGGAAGAATGAGTCCAGACAATATTAAATCATCCATAGATGTCCGCCAAGACAGGATGAACTTGGAGACATCATCGGACTCGTTCATAGAAAGTTTCATTAATTTTTTTAAGTTTGCTACTTGTGAGGAGACATCTGTGTGCTCATACGTTTCACGTAGTTGTGTCCAGATTTGATGGGATGTTGTTAGTGTTCGCACGGCCTGTTTTTGACTGTCTTCCATGTGAAGAAAGAGTTCTAATCGTGCATTCAAATCTTTGGTCCTCCAATCCGTGACGGCTTGCGCATTGGCTGCAACCGCTGGATCAAGCATAACTTGGGTTCCGTTGACGACGGTAAGCAGGTCCATTTTCTGCAGAAGAAGCTCCATGGTCATTTTCCATGGCTGATAATTGGTGTCGGTCAATTTATCGACTTTATAAGTGCGGGAGGCTGTTGCGGCTTGGGCCATGGGTGACTACTGTCCGGATCAGTGTCAACTTGCAGCGCTCCATGTATGTTCTTGGCATTGATTGGCTTCCTAGCCTGTGCGAGATACCATGTAGAAAAATAGAAACTGTGTGTGCTCACAAGATGTTGTCACAGACACTTGAGATACAAAACAAATGCGTGCTTCCTTTTCTCAATCGGTAGGATACATAGCGACAGTTCGTCGCTTCAGTATGTCGTTTCAAATCATGATGTTTGAATGTTTTAATTTATTAATAACTAAAATGACCAGGTGTTATATTTCTTTATCTTTTTCTGCCACAACAAAGAGACGAGTAGAGCGATCTCCATCCCCCGAACACCATCCAAAATGACGATGGAGAGTATCTCCCACCAAAGAGAGGAAGTGACAAGGTCGAATTCAAGCTAATGAATTATGAAATCAATCTGCGAGCGGGTCAATTTATGATGCCAGCAAGAGCAGAAGAAACCAAGGGCTCGAACCTTGAAGACCTTGGTGAAGACAAAGATCTAGCCCAAGGCAAATCAAAATACTAGAAAAAAATCTAAAGAAACCATTGGCAACCCCAACCCTTCAGTCAATGTCGCTCACGCTGGCCACAACTCGAAGATTTCGTTGAGAAAATTTGTTCATGAGACACCTTCAAAACCTTACATTGTTGGCCTATCTTATTCCTCTATGCATGCAGACCCTCGCATTGATCCGAAGGTAAAGAAAATGACGTCTCTTTTTATGTGCATTACGATCGATACCCCTTTCCATCATGGGGAGAAAGATTCTGGCCAAGACAAAGAGTATGCAATAGATGATGTCCATCAATCAATAGTAACATGCAGCAAAAAAAGATCAAGATGGCCATGATGCAGATTTGTGAATTAATAAGTTTACACATAAACTTATAATCAAAAGAACAATGCAAAATATGACGACTAAACGAACAGACATGGTTTATAAAACGTCAACAGACGTAACCCAAATTTAGTAACTACTCAAAAGCCCGATTGAGGCAAAATAATACACAGTTTGTTCATCTACGTAGTTTTCTGTTCTCTGTCTCAAGAGCACACACATTGAATGCTTCACATGGTATCAGTTTCTACGAAGCAACCTTAATCCTCCTCCACTTTCGCTTGTGACAGAGGTTCCTCTGATCCGGACAGAGTGAACTTCCATTACAACAATTATACACTCTTACAAATCCAAGCCTTACACAGTTTCCATCCCCTCACGCCATGGCTGCTGCTGTTGCTCGTACCTACAAGTTGGACAAGTTGGTCGGTTCCAACTACCTTGCATGGCGCGTCAAAATGGAGATGTGTCTCACCCAACTTGACCTTTGGGGCGTCGTTTCTGGTACAGAGGCTAGCCCAACCTCCATTGTCCCTCCTCCAGGTGCTGCTCCACTTACGGCTGCTCAAGTTGCTGCCCAAGCCGCTGCTCAAGATATATGGAATCTCAAAGTCCTGAGTGCCTGCACTGAAATGGTCCTACACATAAGCGACAAACAGGTGCAATTGGTACGCTCCCTTCCCACGTCCAAAGCAATGTGGGATCATTTGAAATCTCAATACGAACATACTGACCTGCCATCACAAGTGATGATTCTAAAGCGCCTCATCAACCTTGAAATGAAATCTGATCAATCCGCGGATACATTTGTCAATGATTGGCAAACTCTTTTGGATAATGCGATCATTGCCGGCCTAGTGATCCCAAACACGCTCCAAGTCATGCTACTTCTTGCTGCACTACCTTCGACATGGCGATCATTCATTACTACACAAACCACAGTCATAAATAAAAAACGGTTCCTCAATGGCAAGCAAAATTAAGCAAGAGCAGGTCATGAATGACCAGACGACCAAATCAACCCCTTTTGTCACACCCATGGCCATGAATACAAGGATTCACAAAAACTTCAGACAGTCCAACCTGCGAACCGGTGGAAATACAAACAACTTTCGAGAGCGACCATTTCCTTCAAATCGGCCATCATTTAATCAAGGAAACAGAGGCTTAAATCAAGGTTCCTCCTCTCGAAACATTCAGTGCAATTATTATCACAGGATTGGGCATCTAGAACATGACTGCCGAACTAAAAAACCTGAATCTCGGCCACAGACACGGTTCTAGCCACCATGAGCACAAGCACGGGTTGCACTGCTAGAAGATAACCAACAGCCAAATTATGAGGCATCTCAGGAACACAACTCTCTTCAATTATTTGCAGCAACAATTGATACTCAGAATGGCACAACTGATGATTGGTATTTTGATACCGGAGCCACTCATCACACATGACATTTATATGACAATGGTTGTCTAATTACAAACCTCTTGCACAACCACTTGAGGTGCGCCTTGGTGATGACAGTACCCAGTATGCTCAAGGTTTTGGCAGCCTCCAAATTCACTTACCAGATGGGCAACATACTCAAATTGATCGAGTATACTATGTACCAGCACTTACCCGAAACCTTCTCTCTGTGGTGTGGAATCCCATCCAAACACGTGGACCTCCCATCAAGCTCAGCCCCCCATGCAACCACTGGCTTATCACCACAAGCTGGCCATGCACATGCAACCCTTTCCCCGACTGACACGCGTCCACAAACCCCGCCATCTCCCTTAACATCCGATCCAGTGCTGATGAGCACTGGATCCTTATCTGACATCCTCGCCACAGCAAATGCTGCTGCCCTTGATTACAATCCCGACACTTCTGCAGCCGCCCTCCAAGATGACCTTCCCCTCGACAACATCCGTGTAAAGGATGCACCTTCCAACGCTGACGCTGATCTGTGGCGAGCAGCCATGGATGCCGAGTTCTCCTCGCTGCAACACAACGGCACATGGACTCGCGTTCCTAAGCCGGCTGGAAGGAGGCTCGTGTCCTGCAAGTGGCTACTGCGAAGGAAATACAATTCCGATGGCTCGATCTCACGATACAAAGCACGGTTGGTGGCCCGTGGCTTCACACAAGTTCCAGGTGAGGACTTTCATGAGACGTATTCCCCCGTCCTTGGCATGCCCTCTTTACGACTGCTCATTGCACTATTAGCTCATCTACAACTACACATCCACCAGCTCGATGTTAAGACAGCGTTCTTACTTGGAAGCTTGGACGAGGAGATATGCATGGCCCAACCTCCTTACTATGCTTCCACTGCTTATCCTCATCATGTGTACAAGCTTCAGCGTTCACTCTATGGACTGAAGCAGTCTCCCCGGCAATGGTATTATCGGTTCCACACTTTCATGCTGGAGCATGGATACCGCAGGCTTCCCACAGAGACAAACGTATACATACGGCACCTCCCAGGCTGTCTTCTCATCATCGGAATCTACGTTGACGACATAGTTGCTGTCAGCAGCAATCTCAGATATCTTCAACGAGTCAAGGCTGAGCTTGCTGCCACTTTCGCTATGGTGGATGGTGGCCCACTCCACTTCTGCTTAGGCATTCATGTGCAACAGAATGAGAGCAATGGCAGCATACACATACATCAGCAAAGATTTATACAAGACATACTACGCAAGTTCCAGATGGTTGACTGCCGACCTAGTCCCATACCAGGATTTCCTTCCAAAAAATTCACTGTCGAGATGGCACCATCTACCCCACAGGAAATCTCTGCAATGCGAAATGTTCCTTATCGACAAGTGCTGGGCTCCCTTCGTTACCTGGTAACATGTACTCGCCCTGACCTCTGCTTTATAACTGGCATGCTTTCACGGTTTATGCAGAATCCAGGTCCCATTCATTGGCAAGCCCTACAACGGGTCCTCCGTTACCTCAAGCAATCCTCTCAACTTGGGATTCAATACATTAAAGGCTCGCCCTCCCTCATTCAGTTACAAGCTTGGTCGGACTCCGATTGGGGGGGAGATCTTGATACAAGGCTTTCTACCTCCGGCTATGTGTTCCTACTAGCGGGGGGAGCAGTATCTTGGCAATCGAAGAAGCAGACTTCAGTTGCACTGTCCTCTACAGAAGCTGAATTCGTAGCTGCAGCAGCAGCAAGCAAAGAAGGCATTTGGCTAAATCAACTTTTGCAGGATCTGGAACTCCATGGCAAGATAGCAGTACCACCATTCATTTTGTTTATGGACAATCAGTCAAGCATTACACTGATCAAGACAATGAAGCACCACGAGAAGACAAAGCACGTGGATTATAAGTATCATTATCTGAAGGAGCTATCTGAAGAGGGCAAACTTATCGTGGAACACACTTCCACACAAGACATGTGGGCAGATTTCCTTACCAAAGCAAACCGAAACATGATCGGTGCTGCAAAGCTATAGGAATGATATAGATAGTGTCTCTGTTATATCCTTTTATCACATCTCGATAATTTTCTTAGTTTCTAAAGGAGGGGGAGTGTGTGAATTAATAAGTTTACACATAAACTTATAATCAAAAGAACAATGCAAAATACAACGACTAAACGAACAGACATGGTTTATGAAACGTCAACAGACGTAACCCAAATTTTGTAACTACTCAAAAGCCCGATTGAGGCAAAATAATACACAGTTCGTTCATCTACGTAGTTTTCTGTTCTCTGTCTCAAGAGCACACACATTGAATGCTTCACAAGATTATCAAGATGAAGATCAAAATAAGGGGGCTGAATTAGATAAAGAAGACTATGTTGAAAACGAATTTGAAGAAGACGATGATCTTGAGAATGAAGACATAACTCCTTTCTCTCGCTTGAGGGGAAAAAAAGGAGAACAAGCTCAAGAAATCCTAATTGTTAAAGTACCATATGCAAGTTGAACAAAGATGAAGACCAAAATGATAATGTTGCTGCTGATAATCCAACTATATAAGATCCTGGTTGAATCGAATTAATCATAATTGGTGACTCACCTCCAAATGGAAAACTGGTGAATCACACACAGAGTCACTTTCATACTCTATTACTCATAAGGCTTCCGTCTTAAGGGGTAGTATAGGAAGTAAGCCGTAAATCTTAGAAACATTCACACACACGGTGCAGAGGTGATATGAATCAACACGTCTCTAGATGAAACGACACCATCTACTACTATATCTCGATATATGCACGAATGTCAACCAATCAATATACACAATTGTATACAACCTCTGATTTCTATAGACAAGTGAGACTCAATGATTGATAAGAAGAATGCCAACAATATGCTAACAAAGACAGCTTCTCTGGTGCCGAGTTGTGCAAAAATGGCTCATCTAATCACATCGAGTGGTGCTAAGACACGAAAGAGGTCAATAAAAATAAAACTTTCATGCAAAGCTAGTTCATTTAGAGACCATGCATTTCTCAATGCCACGTAACCTTTGATTTAGAAACAAAGGTGGGAGTGGTTCTTAAACAGGTTTCAAAAAAAGTTGGATAAGTGGAGAAGCTTTCAGGCAAATTTGGCAGGGAGGAGATTGGTGCTTAACCACTGCCTTTACCCTATCTCTATTTTTTATCTATCTTTCTGGTCTCCCTCTAAAACTAGACTAGATAGATTTATCAGAATGTGTAGATCCTTTTTGTGGGGGGAAAACAACAAAATTTCCTTGGTAAGATGGAGCTACTATATTAAACCTAGGGAAGAAGGGGGGTCTAGGTGTTATAGATATTTCACCTGCTGCCAAAAAACTCTCTACCACATGGGTAGTCAAAGCTCTACTAAATACAGAAGATGATTGGGCTCAGCTTCTATTGAGAAACATGAGGCACATCTGAGCCTGCAGGGCTCCTAAATGGAGAAATTATCCTCTTACCTCAGCTATCTTCAACCCTAAACCCTGCAAAATCAAAGGAAGCACACTCTGGAAATCTATTTGGGGTGATTTTGAAGAGATAAAAACCTTTCTTCAATTCTCTCATAAAGATGATTTCATGGCCATGGACTTAGTATGGGTGTCAAAAGTTTTCAGAAACTGTACACTGACACAGAAATAATTTAGCTCGGCATCTTCTCTATTTAAGAAGGGACTACAATCTTGGGGGCAGTTATGGAACAGCGAACTTTTCAGATAGAAGACATGGCAAGAAATTAAAAGGGAGTTTTCTCTCACCAACCAAAGCCAGGGACTTATCATGGATAGGTTGGAATTATGAAAGGAAGAAATTAGCTCGAAAGGTGGCTCTATCCTGTGTATACATAAAGAGTTCAGTTGGGTACAATGTTCTTCCATACTTCCAATACCAACTCCAACTGATGATATGGATGACCTTTCTAGAACCCTTAATGACAGATGCCAAGTTTGACAGAGTTTGAGCTAAAAAAGTTCCAGAGAAGATGTCTTGCCTTGCTTCGCTTATTCTTCACAAAGAACTTTAGACTAATGCTAGAGAGCTCAGAATAGGAAAGGGAGATGACAAATGTCAAAGATGTCTTGATTGCATGGAGGATATATTTCATCTTTTTGTTGCGTGTCCCCATGCCAGAAGAGTTTGGCAATTCATTCAGATTGAGTGTGGAGAACCTGTTAACCCGAAAGCTATTTTGCTAGGAGATGCTTGCAAAATAAGGCATGAGCCTTGGTTCCAAATAAGGCACATGCTCTATGGTTCATATGGATCTCTAGAAATAACTTTCAGTTTAACCTTAAAGATCTATGTATTGATGCCTTGTTTGCTTCATGGTGGGATGGGAAAAAGGATGCCTTGATTTTCAAATAAGTACCTACAATTTGGAATACTCAAAATTGAATTCTGATATTTCAAGACACAAATGCTACTGCTTTATTTCTGATGAACACACAAAGCTTCCTCACTTCCTGCAGAGAAGAGCTAAGCCATTTCAATATTAGAATAAAAGAAAGCTCCCAAATGTTGAAAGAAACGTTCACATGCACATCTATAGATCCTACCTTAGTTTCTACCTCTTAAAATTACATTATTGTAGCCGCAATGAAACCATTGGTGTATTAATTCAAACTAAAATCTCCAAATCTTAGGAAAATCAAGAATCCCCAAATTTCATACACAAATTTTCTTTCTAATCCCCTTGGAATTATGCCCCCATATGGATGAGGAGCTTACAAGCCAGTTTCAAGACTATAGGCCTAGGCCTAGGTGATTTAATAGGTAAGAAGTATGTAGCTAACATATGCTTCGAAATTAGGTAAATTGCTCATAAACTGTAAGATTTTGCTCAGAAAAAAATCAACATTTATATAGTCCACACATACTTCTGTATTGGTTCCATAGTGGAGATTGCTTGCTCCCCATTTATATTGGCTCACTTTTTGTACCATATGGATCACAAGTCCTTCTGCACAAGATTCTTCCTCATGTAACTTTGAATAACTTATTTCTTATAGAGGTTTATAAGACCCTTTCAGTTAAATCATGGCCTTTGACTTTTGAGGGGAAAAAGAAATCTCTTTCTCGAGTATAGGTTGATGATGCTAGACGCTCCTTATCTATATTCTTTCCTTGTGCCATTCTCAACTAAGCACTTAGCTAAATAAGACCAAGGAGTCTTGGTTGTTAAGCATTCAATAGATCTCTATTATTAGCACACATCTAGGATTCATATTATGCTAGGATCACACTCAATGCTCTAGGCTTTACAAATATCTCTAGATGTGGATAAAGCATTAATCAAAGTTTGATTTGGACTCAAGAAACACATGAACGATAGGTTAACTTGGAATTTTCTTGGCACAATGGGACCACTCCTTAGGTGTAGGCAGTTTCAATCTTGTAAATGGAGATTTTTTTTTCATTTTTTCATTTATGTGCATAAAATGCATTCCATATCATGTTTGATGTATGCAAAAAAGTGTCATGGAATTTAGATCCTATGTAACTAAACATTAGAGTGAGGAGCTTCTAATGGAAATAGCTAAACATTAAAATGAGGAAGTCATGAGGAACACCTAACAGAACTAAGAGAAAGTAGCTAGGTACACAGTACATAATATCAAGGGAACGTATTGTATAAATTTGTTCAACTTTTGAAAAATGCTATAATAGCATCATTATCTTATGTTTACACTATATAAAATTAGATTTCCTTACATGTCCTATTACATGGATTCATTTTAAAGTAAATATAACAAATTATTTTCTTGATTCTTACCTCAACCTCGTGTGTTGCAGCATCATGGTATTGCATTCCAAGTTGATGCTTTTGATATCGTTCCAATATTTTTCCCATGCTATAAAAACAAAGATTGGAGCTTAGCTCTCTCTCTCTCTCACACACACACACACACACACACACACACACATTCCCATCCTATGAAAATGAACAATAGAACTCTCTCTCTCTCTCTCTCTCTCATATTTTTCTAATTTAAATCTTCTATTTGGTACATTATAGATTTTGTAAGAACAATAAGATGGCCAGGGGAAGAGGCTACCCATATAAAATACCCCAATTGCATTGAAGGAACACATGGTAAAAAGGAAGGCAATTGCATTGAAGGAACACACGATAAAAAGGAAGAAATGCCTTATAAAATTCCTCATGAAACTTGACATCCAAGAGGGAAAATCATAAGACCATGCAAGAAAGATTCCATGCATGAGAAAATTAAAAAATTGAAATAGGTGGTACCTTGCATAAACTCTCTACATGGTTACCTTTTGAGGACCATAAATTTCGTCTGTTTTGAGCAATCATGGTGTAGATCCATAAATTTCCAAATCATGAAGGCAAAGAGTATTTGATTTGTGGCAACGTAGCATTGAACAATGCTCTTGGACGCCATTGCAAATGCCATGGCGATGCCAGATAATGGATCACCTACTGCAAACTTGCAAAGGGCCACAACTATAAGATGTATCTGGTAATTGAGGTAAGCGCATGTAGATCTTGGATCCGTTACACGATTGTAAGTCAATCGCAAGGTGAAATGAAAATACCAAGTGGTGGATCATGACCCAACAAATAGAGATAAAGCTATGAGGATGTAGCTTGAGTAACAAGTGGGGGCAATGTGGATTTCGCCAAAGAAAGTAGTTCAATATCAAAGCAAGGAGCAAAGTGAAGGCTCGGGGGGGTCACTCATCGTATGTAACCCTATCACGTGAGTTCAACAAAAGGATATTTTTTATTTCTAAAATTTACAGAAATAAATATACATAAGGGACTATTTAAAATAGTTTTGGAAAAAATTTACAGATTTGTATAGAAAAGGGGTACATTTTATTAATGAAAAATTTACACAGATAAGGGATTTTAGAAATATGCCTTGAACGCACGTGGTATAGAGGATTTATACATAGTGACCCCCCTGAGAGTGAAGGCCAAGGTGAAGTGAAAAGAGGAAAATCAAGCATTTATCTTAGAGTCGAGATTATATGGAATGAATTGTAGTAAAGCGCCAACAATGATGGAGACAATGCACTGAGGAATGGACAGATAACTAATGGGATCCACACGAAAAACTCCAAGGGGAATAAGTGTTGAATTGATCAGTAGCTAGTTGGAAGGGAGCTATTGGTTGTTGATGATGTGTTGCAAACATAAGATCATCATTATCTTGTATTGGAAGTTATGCTGTTGAGCTGTTGTTAGTACAAAGTAACATCGATTGTGTCGTGAGTTGAAAGTTGTGTTCATGAGTGAGTGGAGATAGCTTAGATAGGTGTGTGGAGAGAAGCCAAAGACATGGGTGTATTGTATACAACAATGTCTTTTAGATTCCATCCTTCAAACGAGGAAACACGAATAAATTTTCTTTTTAAGTTCATTCTAAGCCATTTGGCAATGTGTGCTCCATGTGCTTGTGTATGGGTTTGCATTTGTCCTTTGTTTCATCTTTTATATCAATGAGCAATCTATATGAGCAATTGTGAGCATGAAATCCATCCTATGATGGACCATCACTTCTATTATCCAATCTACAGTTAAGGATATTACCTTGCAGAGCCTAGAGCAAAGGCAATCTGAATGCATTTATGGGAGAAACAAATTGTCATGTAACAAGTGATTCATAGCTAACAAATCTCATTTTTACTTTAAAATTGGACGCATCATAGATACTCATTAGAGGATGGGGCATTTGGTCTTGAATGATCAGCCTTACATCTCCTTATATTATCACTTTACCATGCAAATATCTTATCTCATGATGTATCCCTTTAAAACGCAAAGGATCCAACCAATTACTGTCTAATCCTTTGATCTTGCTTTGTTCTTGTTGAAATCTCTATGTAATGTGAGCAAGAGGAGTGCATGGGTATGAGAGTGGCTAAGCATTTAAAGGATAAGCCAATGAGGAGTGGCCCGTGGGTGAGTTGATTTAGGGATGAGGACCCCAATCCAAGTTTTATATAAATACACACATGGTTGAGTGTGTGGTATGGAATGTAATCCAAACATAGGAATTGGATAATCTCTCTCTCTCTCTCTCTCTCTCTCTCTCTCTCTCTCTCCACCTCCACCCCACCCCCCCTATTGTGAGAGTTCTCCTTTTGTGAGATTCCTCTCTATCCTTCCACCATTGTAGCTTCTCATGTCTAGCTCTCCTTCTTTTGCAGCATGGTATCAGAGCCAAGTTGGCTCTTCACTCTCCTTCTTGCTGCCATTTTTCTAGTAGTTGCATTTCTTTGTCCCTGTACTGATCGCTTTTTTTGTATATCCTATTGGTCAACTAGTTTCATCTCCCTAACTACAAATTAGTCGCTCAATTATTTCCATTTGTTGATCACTGTTAGCAGCTTGGTTAGCTAGTTGACAACTTGTAGCAAGCAAGCGACAGCAAGTACGCACTGGCCAGTGACAGCCAACAACAACCGCACTAGCAAAATGAAGAGTTATTGGCTGGATAATCGTTGACTATGTTCCTATGCTAGCCATAGAGTGGGAGGCACCCTCCTTTTCCGATCATGAGATCCGCAAGTTCCATTCTTCGTGAGAGAGTTTTCACAGAGAGAGTCAAAGACCTTGTTCTGTCAGGGACAAACCTTACTTCATGAGGCATCTTAAGTTCTTCGAGAGCTCATTTTGCCTAAGATTTCTAACCAGGATATATATAGTGCGAAGGAGAGCAAGAAATAATGGAAAACCAAAAGATTAATGTTTGATAGTGATGAGAAAGTTACGCTTGTCCTAGATTCTCAGAATAAGGTGCAGCACTCTCCTCAGACAAAGGATAAGGATACTTAGGTAGACCCCAACAGAATGCATTTGTTGTTCTGCAAGATGTAGAGGTTGAGGAGGTAGAGATGAATGTTGAATTGCAGAGGGGCGACTCCAAAGCTGTACTAGAGAAAGAGAAGATGGCAAAAGGGTGGAGCTTAGAGTTCCAAATAGAACTGAATAATCCAAATGCCGAAGGTATTGATAATATCAATGATTATTCCTCAAAGGAGGAGATGTTGGATGAAGCTCAAGCTTTGGAGCTAGCCATTAAGAAAAACATAATCATGGCTAAACCCATAACCAACAACTTTGCAGCAGTGCAATAGAAGATCGTAGCACAGATTGACAAAGAAATCAGAGTATCGACAACTAAGAAGCAATATATGAATTGATTAAGAGTATCGATTGTTTCACAGATAACGCTTTTTTGCATCAAGCATTCCTTCTCGACAGTCTGCTGAAGGTCTTGATACTGTAGTCGGGCTCACGTATTGCGGTACACAATTCAAAGCAATCTACATGGCTTTTTCTCAAAGAGACGTCGTCATCTACTCGTTGATTTTTTCGCCTGCAGTTATATGATCTAAAAGACACTAGTGTTTCTTGGACGTTCTGCGTCTGTTTCTCGCTCATTTTTCTTCAAATTTTCATCTGTGATGAAGCAGTTACCAGACAGCTGCGACTCTCATCACAGCTACGAGACAGCTGCAACTCACTAGATCTAAAGCTTCTGGAGCAGTGTTATTGTTGGTCGCAGTACACTTAGAAGACTCTGGCAAGTTTCTTTGCTAAGTGTTCTGGCTTCTCCAACGTGGCTGGTTTATCCTCTTCATATATTTCTTTTGGGCAAGTCAACATATAAGTTCACTAGTTAAATTGAGGCCCCTTTGGGCTTAATGATTGATCAAAAAAGTTGTTCTTTGGTGCCGTTGTTCTTCTCTATTTCTCTACATTTTTTTCATTGAATCATTCCAAATTGTGTTTTGTATTTAAAATGTCTTCAAAAGAGTTTCCCTTTGGAAACATCAAGCCATTTGAGGATTTCACACATGGCAAACACAATTGATATACACCCGAAGCTTACACACTTGGTGCCAAGGTCTATGTCTTTAAAGCTGGCTTGGATCGAGTTGAAGTGTCTATATGGAGCAAGATCCAAGCACTCTCATATAGATCTTATTAAGGTCGAGTTATTTCGCCTATGTTTTTTTTTAAGGAAAGAAATTAACTGAGTTGATTAATGAACTTCTTAGCATTACAAATCAGTTGGCCCCCACCGATGCAAAGGTTGAAGAGGAGGATGTAATTGTGATGCTTTTGAAGAGCATACCTAAAACACATGAAAGCCTTATCATGACCTTGAATCATTTACCCAGTCCCACTTTGGAGAGCATCATTAATTACTTGCTTGATGACGCTAGAAGCATCAAAGCGAAGAAAGAACCATGTCTACTCAAGAGAAATCCCTAGCAATATGTCATGTTAAGAAAAAGATGTTTAAAAAAAATTCAAGTATAACTATTGTAAGAAGAAGGATTGCGATGAAACCCCTTGGTTCTTAAATGATCCTTCACTCAAGAAATGGCACACACTTGTAGTGGAAGAAACCTTAAGAGCCGAGGAACTTTGTAATCTCAACCAAGATGGAATTCTCTAATTTTAAGAGGAGCATGTATGTTTGTAACATTGAAGTTCGAACAAATATATGGTGCACATGCCTTGTAATCATGTATACATTGAAGATGAGTGCAATGCTCATCTTGTGGTGATGAGCATGTGCTGCCACATGTTGGCATTGAGAGGGGATTCTCTATGTAATATAAGCACAAGGAGTACATGGGTGTGAGAGTGGTTAAGCATGTGAAGGATAAGCCAATGAGGAGTGGGGGAGTGGATTTGAGGGAATCCTCTTATTTTAAGTGGAGCATGTATGCTTGTAACATTGAAGTTTAAACATATGTATTGTACACATGCCTTGTAATCATGTATATCTTGAAGATGATTACAATGCTCATCATCTGATGCCACATGCTCACATTGAGAGGGGGATTCTCTATGTAATGTAAGCAAGAGGAGTATCCAGGTCTCAACTCCTTACTCTCTCCATTTTCATAGCTATGCAATGCTCATTTCTCTACATGGTCAAGAATCCACCATTGCCTTAGAAATTTTGGTATAATCTTACATAGTCTAAACCACTTTAGAAAGCATTAGCATTCCAAGACTAAAGGACATTTGAAGAATGAGAATTTTGAAAAAGGGTATAGAGTTTTGGTGTGATGTGGGGTGTGATGTAAAATGCATTGTTTTAGATTATCACTATCTTTACTAGGCTAGATTGCATGAATACATTAATTAACGGTACACATAGACATAAGATGGAGGTCTCGCTCATCATCCATGCATGTTGCAACCACCAAATTTATAGGGATCCCTCATCATGCATACACTTCATGGATGTATCTCTCATCATGCATGCACCCTCTTGCAATCAATGAGATGAGAAATCTTGTGTGCATGGTTTCACTCACATGGAATGTTCATTTACTATCTTCCTCCATACTGATACCACCCCATTCTTATACGTAACACAAGAAAAGATCCATTTAAGTGATCAAAGATGCCCTATAATATGTCATAGGTGTAAATCTAGTGGACATGGGCATCTCCAGCAAAGCCACATACCACCAAAGAATTTTCTTGACCGAAGTGAGGTTGGATTAACTTCATCCCACAAATTCCAAACTAGGATAAATTATGATATTATAGCCATGTGACACAAAGAATACCTGATGTGACAATTCATATATTATTCATGAGGTGCAAATGAAGAAGCATGAGCTCATGACATTAAATACATACCTAGAAACATTTGTGCGTGTTTGCATCTTGTGTGCATGCATGTGTATGTGCATATGTGCTTCCTTAGCCATGATACTTGACGATCTGTCACTATCTCGGCCATAACTAAGGACCATAGACCCAACTACATCAAGCCCGTCTAATCATAGTTTGTTCTCAATCTAGAACTTAAGCTTTCCTCCCATCTTGGGTCGTCCTCATGTTCCAATTGCATGGGTCTTGTCTCCTTGGATGAGCTTCCTAGCCTACAACTCTGCACGCCCCTACTTAGACTACCATTTGGTTCCATATTACTATGCATCCCAGTCTTGACATCCATTCTAGTACCTTAGCTTCCATGCCCCTTCATGGGCTACTCCTGAGCATTCAAGGGTCCTCTTGAGTGCATCTCCTATTAGACGACTTCTAGTTACCATGCAAACAGTGCTTAGACACAACCCCTCAGACTGCTCCCAACGTCCTTCATAATTTTGGTATTAAGACACGCTTGCACACCCTATGTGTGGAACCTTCGGTTTTTCTTCCTTACATATGGCAAGTCCCATTTAGAGATCTCACTGGGCAGTACCTTTGCACAACATCCCTAATCATGGGCATGCTGTCTGAGGTCATAGTATCAGTGCAACTTGGTCTCACATGTTAGTGGTATTGGCATAAGCTCAATACTCTTGACCCCTCTGGCTCACTCCTAGATTGGTACCAAATGGCTCACAAGGTCCACACCAATTTCTCGGACAAGGTCCTTCCCATCCTCACTCTTACACATGGGCCGACTTCCCTCTTTTTGCCCATTGCCAGCATAACGCATTCACACAACTCTCAAGTAACACACCCAGCACCAGTCCTCTATGTGCTCAATCCCAATCCACCATTTACCTTCTTATGAGTGCATGTGCTCAAGGATAGCAAGGGGCCAAGGAGGAGTTTTAAAAAAAAGACACCTCAAGGGGGTCACTATGCATGAACCCTATATATCGTGTGCATTCAAGGTCTATCTATAAAACACTTTTTCTATTTTTCATTAATAAAATGCACCCCTTTCCTATTTCATCTGTAAATGTTTTTACAAAATGCCTTTTTTGGCACCCTTTTGTCTGTGAAAATGTGAGAAAAAATGAAATTAAATATTCCCTTATGTTGAACTCACATGATAGTCACATAAATTATTGAGTGAACCCTGAGAGAATGACACTGAGATTGCATATGAAGTTTACAAGCCCACTAGCTTAACATTCCCTTTTCAACACCAGCTCACTAGTTTGCAAGCACATTGTAGAGGATAAGTTGGATATCCCATATACTCACCCCCCCTTGAGAGATGAGCTCTGTCTCAAATGTTTGAGGTTTAGCCCAAAAGCCTAACCCCAAACAATATAGACTTCAATGAGTGGCCATGCACCCACCCACCCTGAATGAGTGGCCACACACTCGCTATTCTACTATACTTGACTTTAAAATTACACCATCTCATAATAGGGGGATAATAATGAGAAAATGAACACGGCACGTGGAAAACCTTGTGACAAACACAAAGTGGAAAATATTTACATAGACACATACAAGATCTTTCTTTTGAAGAACACATTTTGATATGCCTTTGAGCATAGAACTTGTTTTGAAAAAAAGCAAAGTTCATGTTGTTGGCATATCTGTCTTGGAAACATGCACTTGGACTCGGCCCGAGGGATTTTGAAATCAATACACAACCAAGAGAGTGTCTGCTAGACAAAACTTCCACCCCATGCAAAGTGTATGGCTGGATGAACTATAGTGCCAGGCCAATATTTCCACCCCACCCACAACATCAAATTGTAAGGGAGCCCCAATAGAAATATTTTTATTATTAAATCCCAAATCATGAAGTACAGCCCACCATGGCCAAGCCAGTCCTTCCAACAGGGGAATGGTGTAACATTTGGTAGCCTAGCCCATCAGATCTTCGTTGATATTTCATGAGTACCTAGCATTGTACCATGCTAGTGCTTCCATCCCACCATTAAAATTATGTTGCAAGATAGCTCTAGACAACTTGGATGTTGTCTTTAAGCATACAAGGTCATATATTTCGAACATACCTATTATAGACACTACCCCAATCCTGTGTGTTCTAGACTTGCATACATCATCTCTTTTGTCTTGATTGGCCTTACATCTGGCCAGCATACCCAGCTAGTATACAACATCTAGTCTCTTGGTAGCCCATTAGGATCGATTTGGATCTTACAGCATATGTTTCACTTGGTCTCTCACCTAGATTGCATGCTTTATAGAACAATAATCCATTTTTCTCAAGTGTAACGATCCACCCAACAGTGCAATCCAGACTTCCCATCCAATCCATAGCATGAGGTTTTTGTGCCCTCTGAGTAGGATCATAATTTTTAAGCCCAGTTGTCCCTCTAATGTTGGCATTGGTAGAAAGTAGTTTAGAGGTTGGTATCCACCCACAAACCCCTACCCAATACATGTTGCTCGGTTTTCTAAATAGGTCTCTGCATAGACTCATACTTTGTGGCATCTTGCACTGATGTTTTTGAATTTAATCCTTTTGTTTCCTCTTGCACCACCAGTGTGTCAATAGTCGCAACTTTTTCACTTTGTTGAACCATAGCCCTAGATCCAAGTCTTGGATTTTTAATCCATCTCACTTTTTATGTCACTTCTAGGTCTATCTCTTCACAGTCTATTCCATATCCTTTAGCTTCATGGTAGCTCATCCTCTGCAGTCTTCTCTCCCTACAGCACCATTTCCTACCTTGCACCATTACATGCTCATCTCAGCTCCCCCAAGTCCGTGTCCAAACTCGTAGCATGTGTCATTGTTCATGACCAAAATGAACACATCCTCCTCATTACATTGACCCTACTAAATATTTTTGTAGCTAGATTCATGTTTGCATCTTCTTGGAGCCATATCCTTTCACTCTGAGGCATGCTCCATTATGTGTTCATCTGCATGGCAACCCTTGGCTCATACTAATAAATGATATTTACACTTTGAAACATCTTCTCTTGGGCTTGTCTCACCTGCCTGTTCATTGGTCTGTGCTTGAGCAATTGGTCACCACTTGCCCACATGTTCATCTGTTTGCTTTAGTTCCGTGTGGATCGCTTGCCACTTTGCTTCAGATCCACACAACCTTACTTTGTTTTTATAGTTTGAAGGGGTGGGGGGGGGACCTGGAACATAGTCATTGAGGATGCAGAACATCATCATTGATATGCACAAGGACACTTCCTTTTTCTCCTCAACCCTTGGGTTGTTGATGTTGCACCTACATTGCTTGCCTAAAGCCAATAATGGCTGTACATGTCTCCAAAGGACATATATGGTATCAACGTTGAGACAAGTCTTCCCCATATGACTTACAAAATATGAAGTTATTCCCATATGACTTGCAAAATATTAATTTATTAAAAGCTCGCACATTTTTTTAAGTCATATACTTTGCTTGTACTATTGTTAACTTTCATGTTGTTGCTTCTCACAAACTTCTTATAAAATCATAAATACTCCAATCTTATTTCTTTTGGAGAAGTGCAAAGAAGAACATTGCTTCCATGAAAATGGATCTACATTAGTCAAGGATGCATAAGAAAATGTGAAAATGATCTTAAAATGATGTAAAGTATCACTCAATAATGAGATACACAACCCTTTTCTTTCCATCCAAGACCCTATGGCATGGCCATTAACTTGATGCAACTATTGCGTTCTATGGTAGAAAACATAAAGGTCATATCCTTCAAGCTGGGAAATTTTAAGCTTCTCTCTTTGCTATAATGTTAATTATTTGGAGAATTGTTGCATGTACAATGATTTGATCTTCCCCACATTTGTCAAACGTATGCCCTTACTTTAAAAAAAGAAACTAGCTACTTTTTCACATCCATCACTCCATAGATTGTACTTGTATAAGGAAGTATTTTCCTTCAAGTATTTAGAGCATATTATGCATTGCAACTAGTAGCACTTGGCCAATTTGGATGTTGAGATGCAAGAATCTAGTGTAATAACCAATGACTCGTGCAATTTTAAGTGGTGTGAAAATAATATAATTAGACCTAATTTTCAACCGTTAGGTACAATATGTTGCTTGATCTTATCAAGTCTAGCCATCCTAATCTATTAAAAAGCCTTTATTAGGGTAGCAACTTGTTTGGAGAAGTAACTAAAGAAAAAATTAGAATTCAATGTATATGTCAACATATAGTAATGTCTCTAAAACTTGTATCCTCAACATTTCTTTCAAAGGCAATAATGTATGCTATTTGATTGCTTCGCCAATGATTTAGGCATGGGTCATGATAAACCATGTCCATCTTGGACTTGCAC
The DNA here is from genome assembly GCF_047967505.1 of Dipteris shenzhenensis. NCBI lineage: Eukaryota > Viridiplantae > Streptophyta > Polypodiopsida > Gleicheniales > Dipteridaceae > Dipteris > Dipteris shenzhenensis. The sequence continues at coordinate 18,827,559 of NC_141618.1, read as the reverse complement.
ATAAACATGTGAAACAAAGACACTTAATTGAATGGGAAATAAAGACTTTACGACTTCTCATGGTTGTTTTCAAACATTTCAATCTCTAGTTCACTTATCTTTTATCTATAATTGGTGAATGTTGGTGATAGAAGTGTCAAAAAAGAGACAAATCCAATGGAAGATCATCAATCTGCAAATACTTACACATGGAGCTAGCTCGGAGCTAGTTAAAGATCAAAATATTATAGCGCCTTTTAAAGTCTAATTTGATTTACAAAGTAAGGGGATCAAAAGAGAGGCTCAACAGAGGTAGATAAGGGCTTCAAATACATGCACTAAGTTTTCTATCCTTCAACAACTTGAGTAAAAATCGTGACTGATCTAATAGCAGTGCATGAGCTCTAGGTCTCGTCTGCCTTATAGATCTCAATGGTTGAATGCTATCAAACAAATAGAAGAGATGTACAATATTGGCAAAGGTGCTACATGTTCTTACTTCAATGCTAAGACCTGTGCTAGGATGAGCATTCGAGAAATGGAATAACTTATTGTGAGTCTTGAAAAATGTTTCGAATAGCCCATTGGGCCAGTCTCTAAGCAAGGGTGTGTGAGGTCAACCTTGTCTGCATACATGCTACTGATGCTTTCGCTACTTTAAAGCATCAAAAAGTATATCCTCAAGTCTCTTTGTGCATGAACCCACATGTTTCTTCTTTTCAAGGAGGCTTAAAACCTATGAAGAGGGCAATTGAAGGAAGCATTAGATGTGGGCATAGAATGTTCTAGCTTATGGTTCGTAAATAAGATTTGAGTAAGCTGAGACAAGAATAAAGATGTACTGGCATCTCCTGGTTTTCACAAGGAGTAAATCCTTTGCTTGCCTTGGCATCCATGATTTGAATTGATGAAGTGTTTCTCAAGAATTGTCTAGTATGGGTGACATTTCTAGTTGGGTAATACACTTAAAAAGTTGTCAAGAAAGGGTGCAAGTTCCAACTTTAGCAAAGGTAGTGAAAGGAACTAAGTAATAATAAGATATTAGAAAGAGCATTGGGAAAGGTCTTGTCAAAGACATTAATGGGGCTCAAATTCCAAGGGATGGGTCTAAAGTACAAATGAAGAACTTTGTTGTCATTGTATTGAGAAAATTCATCTAGGACCAAAATGCTATATTTAGAGTATAGCCTAATTCTTTTGTTTTGTTGTGATGGACGTAGTCTTTGTCTGTATACATATTACACTCTAATTATCACATTATAGCCAAGATCAAAGAGAAGCTCCTGCAACCAAATCAACTCTCATGTTGCAAATGATGCTGCCACATACTCTGCTTATGTGCTGGGCACAACAACACAGTGTTGTTTCTTGCTAGTCCATGAGACCAAAGATTGGTTGAGGAAGATACAATTGCCGCTATTGATTGCATTTGTGAGAATGGGCTGGCCCATTTTGTGTCAGAATAGCCAAGAAGGGAAAGAGTCGGAGGAGAATCCTATCTTCGATATACCAGACCATGTTTCTTAGTGTCCTATAGATATTTTAGTACACACTTTGCCGCTATCTAGTGACTTTGGTAGGGATTTGCAAGATGTTGTCCAAGCGAGTTCGTAGAATAAAGAATGTTAAGTCAAGTGTTTAAACCGACAAAATGGAGGAATCCAACAAGATTTTAAAAGAAATATGATCTTTGAGCAATGGATCAATCTAGTCAGAACGATTCTTGTTGGAAAATGAGGGAGTGGATACCGGGTTTGCCTTTGCCATGGAAAATTTGTCTAAGATTTCCATAATGAATTTTGTCTAGTAAAGGAAGAGGATACCCAAGTCATGAAAATGCTGGACTTCAAAACTGAGGCAGATCTGGGAGGAATAGATACCTCCCAAATCTACCATCTTGAAGGTAGAAGATAGTAGAACCTAGGCACTTTTGAGAAAAGAAAGATCATTGGAAATCAAAATGATGTCATCCACATACAAAGCAATGATGATAATGGACTGCCGGTCTCATTACAAATAGATGTTTGCATCTAAGGAGCATGGATGGAACTTGTTTGTCTAAAGGAAAGAATAATTCTTGAGATACCAAGCCCGAGATGCCTGCTTCAAACCATAAAGTGCATGATGTAATTGAAAAACCAAATGCTCTTTTCCTTTTACAATGAAGCCTGGAGGCTGCTCCATGTAGATTTCTTCCTGTAAGTTGCCATTCAAAAAATAAAATTTGACATCCATCTGATGACTTGCAAATTAAACTGTGTGGCAAAGGCCAATAGGATACAAATGCTGGCGATGCAAACAACATGAGAGAAGGTGTCATGGTAATCAACTAGTACCACCCAAGAAAAACCTTTAGCAACCAACCGTGCTTTACATTTATCAAAGGTACCATCAGCTTTGAGCTTGGTCTTATAGACCCACTTGCATTGAATAGAATCTAGGGCTGAACCCGTCCCAACAAGAAGGCCGCAAAGAGGGCCAAAATTCTCTTCTCTAAAAGTCATATCGTACCTCTGGAGGGGCATGCCAATTAATTGATTTCCTACAATTGGGAAAGCTCATACAATGAAATAAATCCATCAGGTTCATGATAAGATTCTGCATCTTGGTACTAGACTGTACCACCGATCAAAGTCAAAGCGTGAATCATTGATCAGGAAAATTTAGTGGAGTAGAAGCTAGTACCATAAACGAGTGGCCACAAAAAGGAAAGTCGAGACCAATCGAAGAGATCAGTCAACTTTGTTAAAATAGTCGAGGTTGATGTGTCGCGATAAAGGACTGTATATTGGAGTTGATAAGGGAATTCAGAAATGTGAGCGAACGCCTGATCTATGTCAGTTCATATGTTTACGTCCATGAACCTTTCAAATTTGATCAATCGGAACTAGTTGACAGTCTTCTCAGCATTGTGAAATAATTCCAATTTCCGAGGGTCAATATTCACTGATACGCGGGAAAGAATCTCATCGAACTTTATTATGTCCTTCGCAGTTACCTCAGGCAATACTATCGGCACGTACGCATACTACGTATTGAGGAGAAGAAGAGAAGAAATTTAATAGGTGAGACAAAGCAATTCGACGTCATTGGGTTTGATTCTTGACATCAACTCTTTATCAACCACACTAGTTCTTCCCATACATAACTTTAACACCTGGCGATATCTATTCTTGGAGTTTCCCACGGATCTGCAACTAGCTATCATCAATCATCTCTAATTACTGTTATTTTGCTGCAAGTATGTTTCTCTTATGGGTGGGAATTTCGGATGATTAGACACATATCTTGAAGATTTTTCGCTCAATCTCATCTCAAAAGCCATTGCTCTCCTAGGCCTATAAATGGTGTAATGCAAACTTCCTAAATGCAATTAGGTATAATAAAGGTTGATGACTTGCATTAGATTTTGGCATCAGCTCGCTTTTCCTCCCAATCAACCTTTCATTCCACATTATGAACTTAACCAACCACATGTACTAAAACTAGTTTAACGTACTTGAAAGCAACTATCAGCCAAAGCTCAATCACCATGAATGTATTGTAAATTCATTTGAAGCTAATGAACTTGCTCTATTAAAGGTTATTAGAAGAGATCGAACATAGACTTGAGGAGTTTGATGAAGTAAAGGGAGGTACTCAAGGGTTATATCAGCTTGCTTTGGTTGTGGATTTGTTTTCTCCTCTCGTAAATAGTAATGTGCAAACAATGGCAAGATCGAAGTCAATAGAAATACACTTTCCCTTGTCTTTTGGCTAGAATATCAAAAGTTTTTATGGGAGGAAAGATCATTTTTAAGTAGCACGATGTGTTCTTGAATTTTTCAGAGTGAGTATTATTGCTCATTGAGTATAGCCACTTTTCTCTTGAAGGGATTGCCAAGGTTTGGTATGAAAAATAAAACAATGTCGTGAAGAAGATTTGGCCCTTGTTGGTATGTAGCAATTAAATATCAGTTTGACACATGTGAAGAGCCTATTAATTTGCACTTGTAGGTGGATAAGGTGAGGCAAGGAGATGTAGAAAGCGCATGTCATATTTATATGTAATCATGCAACTATAATCTTTGATGGTCTAATAGCCACTCAGCCAAGCAATGAGGGCTTTCTTACCATGATGACCCACTATTTACTGAACCTCATGATAATAGGATTTATGATTTATTCAAGCTTAAGATCAAGTAGAAGAATCCAAGTACACTGAAATAAACACAATGAGTATCCCAAAAGTTCGAGAAGGTACAAAGTGGATCCTTTAGCATGTATGCTACCTCCTCTCCTAATGTTAATTTTTATTTTTCATGCATGGACCATGCAACCTCCTCAATATGCCTATGTAGCCTCATCCTCAAACTTTCTCATAGCCTCTTCAACGAGCACCTCTCTTGTCGACCCTCCCAAATCTTTATCCCCATCTTGCTGAAGATGTTTCAAGTTAGGAAATTGCAACGTTTCTTAACAATCTTTGCCTTCAGATGGTGGGAATTTGGGTATATAACAATTGTTCCATTTTAATAATTTCTCAAGACTCAAGTTTCCCGTCAATGATCTCATTGATGAGATGAGAACTCGGGGGACGAGAATATTTTTGGCTCTATTTTGAGTAATGGCTTTAAATGGGTAATAATGTACTTGAGAAGGTGATAGGGAGTATTTAGTTTTAAGGGCTTGTGCAATCATACATGCCCATTTAATATGCTAACATGGGCAATCAAGGATCCTCTCTAGATCAATTATGGACAAAACATACCTCGGCTTTTCTACTATGCATCTAGCATATGGATTTTGAGGGTATTTACCCCTCTATTATATCAAGACCTTTTGCTACATTATCACTCTTATTCACCCACTACTATGATGCAACAATATTCTTCTTTATCCATCTACTATGATGCAAAAATCTTCATACTACAAAATATGAGTCCTTCTTATGCTTGTGCTTATTAGTGAATCCACTTGTCTAGTGCCCACCTTGGCAACCCTTAAAGGGACTTGGAAAACTTCGATGCCTTTGTCTTTTAGAGCAGTAATTCCTTCTCCTTTGTGCTTTGGAGCTTATGCATTAAGGATTTAAGGGAATTGTACTTGGATCTTAGACCATGATACTTTAAAGGATTTTTGAAGGCCTCGGACTTGAAGCTTGGGGCTACTATCTAAGGATGGCCTCTTAAGCTAACTAACACCAACATGGAGCTTCATGCCCAACAAGAAGGAGGCTTGAGCTATAATTAGCTTGCCTCACATGAATGCTTATAGGAGGTTCAGCTAGGGGATCACCTCCAACTAAGGAAACATAGAGGAGGATATATTTTCTTTCTCATGAAAGGAAAGAATAACATAAAGGGGAATAAAGGGGGAATTTCATTATATAGATTTATTTGACACTAGGTTCAATGGAATCATAAATCAACCCAACTTACATGTCTTGGTTCAAATATTTTTATATTGAAAATTTTACATTTCCCCTTAAAGTGAACAATTAAACCCCTTATGTTTGTCAATTTTTTTGTCAAAAGTCACATTTATTAAAGTAGAGTTTTTTGAGTTCTTTTCTTTAGCACTATACAGCTTTATCATATCATCCCATTTAAGCTTTTCCATATCATCCCATTTAAGCATACTCGTTACAAGCTCGTCAATGTGATGGACAATAATTTTGTCAAAGGGAAGCATGATGATTTCTAATGATCTTTCACTATCCTAAACCTCACTCTGCTTTAGTTGGACCAAGAGTTTTCTCACCATTGACATATGTCCATAAAATCTTAAACATTAACAAGTGTTGCAATGTAGAGTAATCCTCTCCATTAACTTTTCTATTTAAGAGATCTCTTTGGGCATTGCACCAACTCCCAGTTGATGAAGGGACTTGTTTCAAGGCTTAAATTTTTAACCAAGTTGAAATTTGGTGATTATCTACACCAAAATTTAGGGCTAATTTGTGACTATTCAAAAAGACAAGTGGTAGCTTCAAACACAATGGTTAATTGAACAAAAATGATGATTTTCCTTCACTATATCCTATGTCACCAATGGCTGTCTGCAGACCCTCTTTCCTTGTTGGTCTTTTTATTTTACTACTACTCCCCATTTTATTTTATTTTGCTACTAGTCTCTACCTTCTTTTGAGTTGCTTGTATTGCTGGTATGTGGCTACTACAACTATAATAGAATTTTGCTTGCACTATTGCACTTGGAAGCTTGGATTGCTAGTTTGTCCACTATTTCTAAGCTCCACCTCCACCAATATTGGTTTTGTGTTAGCTACTTCTTGTTTTTCTAATACTTGTTCACTTGCTCTATTGATTTGTTGGCCACTACTCTTTTGTGATCTTTGTTGCTCTACTATGTTTTTCTTTGTTACTGCCCCTACTTTGATTGTTACAAGCTGTCAAAGTTATTTGTTACTATGTGTTGTAAGTCAAATGTGGTTGTTACTCACAATATACTACCTAGCGAGTGCCTATTATTGCTATGTTACTCTATTTTGGATCTTATTATGTGTGAGGATAGTGACAAGAAGAATGCAGTGTAGCTAGAATTTTTGCTTATGTTATGCCCTATAGCATTGAAGTATTGTAAGCAGTGGAAGAAGGCTGAATAGACATGAAAGGTGGCACAGACAGATAGAGTCAATCAAGGGTACAAAACTGGCTAAAATGGTGGCTATTCATAGATTAGCAATATGGAATGAAGAGAGAGGAGGCTACAATCTATGGTTCCAACCTAAGTAGCCTTTGATACCCTATAGAAAATCTAGGAATAGAGTAGCACAATGGGAAGCTTTGTGAAGAGAAGAGCTTTAGCAAAGATCAAACAATACTACATCAACTTGCATGGGGAGAGAGAGAGAGAGGAGACATAAGACTATATATGATAGGCTTTGCATATACAAAGATTAGGCGACCTTATATTTTAGTCCATACACGCTTAGGTCCCTTCAAGTAGAAGCAAACCATTTTAGTCCATACACTCTTTATGTGCGAACCATGTGTATACATTCACCCTTAACAATCAAGAGAGTGTTTAAATAACCATGATTCTCAATAGAGGTTGCTACTCCAAAAAAAAGAGCAAAATCTAGAGATGAGAAGAGGTTGACTGAAAGTATTAATAAATGGTATCCTAAATTCATTTTCGAGATGCACCTTGCCGGGGTTTAGAGGGGAATGAGTCGAGGGAATGGGTAGATAGAGGCGCTATCAATCTATTTTGACACTTTCCCAAAGAGAGAAAAGTTTCTAACCTTGCTTCTAGGTTTTTAGATGCTACGAAACACTAGTTGGCAAACTAGTTTTCCTTATGGTCATAAATGACTAAAATACGAATAAAACATCTAGTGGGGAAAATTAATGGATAACAAAGGTCAACCCATTCCTTAATGATAGCCCTAAGCCTAAAGAATTAAGGTCAATGCATTTCTCCATGAAGAAAACATCTAGTGAGGCAAAGCAATCGATAAGAAAGGTTAGCCCATTGCTCAATGATAGACCTAAGCCTAAAGGATTAAGGTCCTTACTGCTTCTTGGATATTTGGACCTTTATGGAGCCAATTGGTTGGATTCAAAGGTGTTCATTATAGGGTTTAGGCCTCATGATCAAGTAAGATATGACTTTATTTCAAGATTATTGACTTCAATAGGTGATAGTATGTCTACTTACATGGTTGCATGCTTCGGTAAACCTATTAGAAGCTGGGCCAACCCCTATTATCAAGGTAAGAGAAACCCGCATTTATGGGTCCCTATTGAGATGAGAATTAATACTAGGTACAATACTAGGTAGATGAAACATGGGTCCCTATTAACAAGTGAGAGCAACCCACATTTATGGGTCCCTAATGAGATGCAAACCAACACTATGTACAATACTTAGGTGTATGACTCATGAGACATGATACAGATGAGGCTTCAAAGCCATTTCCCAAATGGGAGTAGTTTGTGGTTCCCAAAAGAGATAATTTCATTGATGACAAGGAAACTATTATATTAAAGTCTTATGGTGTAGTCATAGATGATAATGAGACTATTATATTAAAGTCTTGTTTGGCAGGTTACTAATAGATTTATGTCCTAGTTGTCTCACGATGATTGGAGTTCCATTAGCAGGCTTCTTTATAAACCAACCTATAAAAATGTTGCACTCGTTCAGCACCCCCATAAACAAGTGCATCACCACCCAACCTCTTACATTCAAAAGCTAGCCCATGACCTTCCTCCCACAAGCTTGTACAAGTTGCTTCAAATACTTAAGTAGACACTGCCTCTCTACACTCTCTATCCATCTTCACTGTCTCACTTGTAGCCTTCCACTAGAAGACACCCATGAATAGGGTTCAGACCTGCAAGTGAATATTAGCACATTTCCTACCAAAAGAGAATCCCTAGGTAGACATTTAAACTTCTCACCTTCTCATGGCTGTCGATGTAGAGGTAACTACCCTCTAGGAGCAGTGTAAAGTCTATGGAAAATAAACCCTCACTTCTTTGCATGGACAATTCTTTGCAATTGGCCCGACAACCCAAGAACAATGTACTATCCCTCATCCGTAGTGAAGTTGAGGCAATGTTTGCAATTGCATATGACAATTCTCTTCAACATGCATTCCAATTAGGAGTGCCTATTTTGGGAGAAGCTCAACTAGCAATCCAATGGGGAAATCTACCCATACGAGCTGTGCGGCTCCATGGTATAAATATTCGCATGTGAGATGTCCAATGCAGCATTAACCCTCCTTAAGAATGATTTACCCTATCAACAGGAGACCCAAAAAGCAACAACAATTGATCCAACTATCCATTTCGCCCCTTCCCCACACTTGACTTTGGCTAACTTACAAGTTATGGCCTATTAGGAATAGTTTTCACATCCTTCAACAAGAGCTCCACATTCATACCTAATGCACAAGTTATGGGTTGAGAAATGCACATGTAATATTATAGAGATGTACTGTTTGAGATATGAGGAACAAGAAGTTACCATTCATGGGATTTGTGAGAGATGCATGGACTTGTTTACGATGGAGAAAGTCAAGCACCTTTTTAGTCTTGATTCACATGATGGCTCAAAAGATTCATTATTTTACTTGCACAATACTTCTTTGGGTAGCATGACGTGTGCTTTGGGAGATGCACTCATGTGAGAAGCCCATAGAGGTTTGTCAAAATGAATGTCCATCTTAGTGGCTGTTGTACATTGCACTCTACTTTGACAAATGGATGGTTTTCCTCAAATTCTACAAACATCATATAATTTTTTAGGCTCCATGAAACGTCGGTGGATTTGATCTTATCTTACCTGAGAAACATACACATAATTCTCCACCATAGGGCTCATGCGCTCAGACTCAATTGATGCAATGGGTAGTCCAACCATATGAACACATGCTAGACTCCCATTGAGAGATAGGTTTCTCTCTCGAATAGCGGGCCTAGTACAGAATTTCCCTTTGCCAGCCCATGGCACAACCGGCATTGGGATGCTTAAAAAAACATCTGACATCACCAATTATCAAATCCATCTATGTAGGACCGACAGTTGGCACCCCTATGGAGGTTGACGTGAAGCTCTCAAACAAGGATTCATCACCACTGGTGGACAAAGCAAAGTACAAAAGGCTTGTGGGTAGTTTGATTTACTTGTGTAACACATAGCCAGACATCAGTTTTGTGACTGGTGTACTAAGTAGGCTTTCCAATAAGCCTCGAGAGAACCATTGGAGGGCAGGGATGTGGGTGCTAAAATACATCAAAGGCACACTTGATTATGGCATCACCTATACCAAGGGCAACATCTTGACCGAATTCTATGACTTGGATTGTGGGCAGGAGACGTGGACAGTAGGAGATTAGTGATAGGTTACTGTTTCTCACTTGGATCTGGAGCTGTGTCATGGGTCAACAAGAAGCAACCCACGGTTGTTCTTTCTTCTCACGAGGCTGAGTACAAATCAACATGTTTTTCCTCTTGTGAGGCAGTGTGGTTGAGGAGGATTTTAGGGGACATGGGTGCAGTGAAGAACAAGCCTATGCAGTTATCATGTGACAATCAGAGTTGCATGGCAATTGCAAAGAACCCTGTGTTCCACGCTCGCACAAAACACATTGAGATTCAATATCACTTTGTATGCGAGCTTATCATGGATGGAGAGGTCGACTTGGTGTACTATTCGACATAGAGAATGCTGTGGACATCTTCATTAAGGCTCTTGGAAGAGACTTGCTAGAGAGGCATCTTCATCGACTTGGCATTGGGCCAAAAAAGTAAGTCACTTGTAGGTGGACATTGAGGGGGGGTGTTAGATATCAATGCTCTAGTCTCATGTAACTGCGCGGGAACTAGCTAACTCTACTTGTAAGCCCCCCATATGAGGAGAAGGCATTAGAGTAGCTCGGTTATCTGGTAGGTCTTGGTTTAGACACTAGATGGGGGCCATGTGTGGCCTGATGGCTCAACGGCTTCAGATGGAGTTGGCACACTGCCAACTAGGCTACATGCAAGTGTGGGAAGACATCCCATGACTAACTGCACTAAGGGTAGATGGAGCATTTCTCAAGGCAGCCCACTCTTGGGTTGCGGGGCCCGTTTGGAGCCCCAAATGATCCCGGATGGCTTTGGGCCAATAGAGACCATAGGATAGTTGCTCTATTCTATGCCACAGTTCTATCATGTGGTCGATGGCCTATTTTGGGACCAACCTCTAGTCGGCCATTTTGGGCGGACTGGGTTGGTCACGCAATTGGGTCTAACTGGTGGCTATATAAGAGCAAGCCAGTGAAGCACATTATCATCACTAGCTATAACAACCCTGATTCCTTAGCATCCAGCCTTTGTCCTCTACTGTTTCCAGCATGCCATCGAAGCTTCTCACACAGGAGCACATGGCTAGGAGGCAGCGCCATCTATTGTATCCGTTTTACAATAATAAAAATTTTGATTCTCCATACTATTTGCCTTTCTCTCTTGCATACGAGATCCTGTTATCTGTTGAGCATAGATGTCGTATTGTTTTCTTACATTCTAGTGGGACCACAACTTCAAGGCCATACACTAATTGAAAAGGTGTGTTCCCTGTACTAACCTTGAATGTGGTTTTGTATGCCCATAAGGTAGCATTCAATTTCTCTGCCCAATCAGAACACTGTGGTTCTACTACCTTGGTGAGGATAATGCATATTATTTTGTTGGTGGATTCTTCCTGTCCATTCCCTTGGGGCTAGTAGGGTATGCTTTTTCTATGGATTACCATGAAGCCAGAAAAGAGTTCTTGGATCACCTCATTGACAAAATGTGTGCCTCTATCTGACACAATTTCAATGGGGCATCCGAATCGGGTGATTACATTTTTGTATAAGAATCTTGTTGTGCTTCTAGCATCTGCTTTTTTTACTGCTTTAGCTTTAGTCCATTTTTTAAAGTAATCAGTGGCCACAATGATGTAGCGTGCATGTGTTACTTTTGCTGCTGCATGTATGGGACCCACATAGTTAGTCCCCCATTTTTCAAATGGCTTTTGTGCAACAACTGTTGTTAGGGGATTGAAGTTTTTGTGTTGTGGTTTAGTAGTCCATTGGCATACATCACAACCTTTTACATATTCATAGGCATCTGCCCACAGTGTTGGCCACCAGTAGCCTACCAGGAGAACTTTTCTTGCTGTGGCTTCCCCTTGGAAGTGTCCTCCTGCAATGCCTTCATGGACTTCACTCAGGATTGGCATGATCTCATGAGGCATTACACATCTTCTTAATATCTGGTCCTTGCCCATCTTGTATAGTTGTCCTGCAATGAGTTGATAGGGTGCAACATTTAGAATTAATTTTTTGGCATCTATTGCTTTCATTTCAGGGGGTGGTCTTATTGCCATCAAGTACCCAATGATATCTCCACACCACTATGAAACAACATCTATTTGAAATAGTGTGGCATCTGGTAAGTCATCTTTGACTCCAATGGCTTCTTCTCCCAACTTGACTCGAGACATGTGATCGGCAGTGTAGTGTTGGGCACCTTTGCAGACCACTATTTTGAAGTTGAATTCTTGAAGCAAGAGGAGCCATCTGGTTATTCTTCCTGTTGTACATGGACGGTTCACTAGATAAAGCAATGCTTTATGGTTGGTGTAGAAGACAAAATCATTTGCCAGTAGATAGTGCCAAAATTTCTTTACACTATACACCATTGCTAGGGCTTCTCTTTCGGTGGTGGTATAGTTGATCTCTGCATCATTGAGTTGTCGACTGGCGAAGTAGAATGGGCAATCTTTCTTATGTTCACTAGGTTGACAAAGCACACTCCCAATTGCATACTTGGATCCATCAATATGAACATGAAATTGATATCCCAATTGGGAGATATAAGGATGGGTGCTGTGATTAGGCGCCACTTTAAAAGCTCAAAAGCTTGGTCACACTCTTTGGTCCATAAGAATTCCACTAATGATTTGTAAAGTGGTCTAGCTATCACGGCATACCACAGTATAAATCTCCTATAATAGCCGGCATGTCCCATAAAGGCCTGTACACCTTTGGAATTTATAGGTGGAGGCAATGCCATGATGATTTTGATTTTGTCCATGTCAATTGCAATCCCATGTTGAGAGACGATGTGTCCCAAAACAACTCTGTGGGTGACCATGAACTGGCATTTTGTTGGATTTAGGGAGATGCCATACTTCCTACATTTGATTAGTACTTCTTCAAGACATTTGAAATATGCTCACATACGGTTTCACATCATTACATTACTTGAAACCTTATGTTTATCAGTTCAATGAGAAGACTTCAGAGTTCAGAGGCATTGTAGATTGTTTTAGTGTGGGCAGATAGCATTTGATTTCACACACACATGCCACCATTGTAAAGCTTATTTGGCTATCTCATGGCATCGTGCACATCATTATAGCCTTGTAAAGCCTCTTGGCTATTCTTGGCATCATTGCCACAAGCCTTGTAATACAAATCAGATTTTATATATTGCAGTTCCATCTTCACCGATGGTTCAGAGATTTCACTTGGCATATTCAGTGTATTTGCAGTTGATTCATACAGAGATTTTCACGACACTTTTAAGTACATTTCTTGCACGATGTCGACTAGCAACCTCAATCTGGAGACATCTCCTAAGTTAAACAAGTCCAATTATGGTACATGGAAATACCAAATGGAGACCATTCTTGTACTTCAAGACAAATGGGAGTATGTCAATGGGTCTATACCTAGACCATTGGATAATCCAACCACAAGTAGCTCTACTCCATCTGTTGTTATAGCACCAGCAACGAGATCTACAACAGGATCTATAGCTACACAAACAGTTTCCGCACCAGTAGTAGATCCTGCCATTGCCTGAGCTCAAGTAGAATGGGATAAGAAAGACAAGTATGCCTATCACCTGATCAAGCAGAATGTGCAAGATGTCATGCTAGGATAGCTCAACACAGTCAAGACATCAAAAGAAGCATGGGATATGTTCGCAGCTCTCTACTAGTCCAAGAACACATCGAGGATTCTCACCTTGAGAAACCAAATAAACCAGAGTTTCCACAACAGTAATGAACTAGTCATGCTTATGTACTCTGCATAAAAGACTACAACAATCAACTTGTAGCAGCAGGAGAGACTATGGACCCTGTGGAAATAGTTCAAGTCATTCTAAATGGACTACCAGAGGGATACATGATCTGGGATACATGAAGTCTAATGCAGATCATACTCTCTACTACAAAGTTCAAGGGGAAGACATTACTATTGCACTTTTGTACGTAGATGATCTGATTGTGACAGGAAGCAAGGATAGCTTCATCGAAAAACTAAAACAAGACTTATATGCAGAGTTTGACATGAAATAATGCACTATTGTCTTGGAATTGAGTTCTAAAGAGATTCAGATAGCACATTCATGAGTCAGTTCAAATATGTTGACAGTCTCCTAAAGAAGTTTCATATGGCAGATTGCAAGATCGCAGCCACTCCCATGGAATAGAGTTTGAAACTTACTAAAGATTCAGAAAAGCCTATAGTCAATGATAGATACTATAGGTAGCTCATCGGATCTCTTATATATCTGACAATCACACGGCCAGATATTTGTTATACAGTAAGCTCACTAGCACAATTTATGGCAAATCCAAAATAGTCTCACTGGAATGCAGCCAAAAGAGTCTTGAGATATATTAGAGGTACAAGATAGTTTGGGATAGAATACAGAGGAAGTCATCTATGGTTTCATGGACAGTGACTATGCCGGAGATCATGTGACCAGGAGATCAACACAAGGATATGCATTTTTCCTTGGTCAAGGTGCTATATCATGGTTGTCAAACAAACAGCCAACTATTTCTTTGTCTTTGACTGAAGCACAATATAGAGCACTCACTATAGGTCCATGTGAGGCTATATGGCTCAGAATACTATTGTCAGAAATAGATTACTTTGATAAGTCTAAGCCAACAACAATATACTGTGATAATCAATTGGCTCAAGCATTGGCCGAAAATCTAGTATATTGCTCTAGGACAAAGCACATTGATGTTAGAGAGCACTTCATCAGAGAAAGAGTGTTACTTGGTGACATCACACTATAGCATTGTGATAGCAAAGAGAATGTTGTAGACATCTTTACCAAACCACTTAGTAAAGAGCTATTCGAGAAACATCGACTAGCTCTTGGTTTGATGCAGAGGAAGGGGATTCCCATTAAAGGGGTGTGATGAAATGTAATGCTCAGTCCTTCTTCGATTCCCCAAAATCATCATCTTGAGGGAAGGTCTACTTCATGATGTTGATCTTGAGGGAAGGTGTTGAGAGTTCACGCTCAACATCATGTGATCATGTATGCATAGCACCATCACGTGATCATATGTGCATAGCACTAACCTTATAGAGTGCTATAAAGGAAAGGGTTAGATCCCCTAACCATAACCCTAAATGGGTTTGTATATATTCTATTTTTTCAACTAAATCTAGTGTACAGTTAGTCATTTGTGGTGTGCTCTCTAGTTGTGCCCTCTCTCCTCATCTCCACTCTTCTCCTCTCCCCTCTTCATATTTTGTGATGGGGTTGAACTAGCCTGACATGTGTCATGTGTACTGGGCAGCATAGTTGCATTTATTAATTTGTTAGGCTCTTCTTGACCTTCTTTTTCTGAAGTCTCTCGATCGAGATTCATTTGTACATGTGGCTTATATTTCTGAAACTTCTTACGTTGGGAATTGTGGAGTAGCTTTTCCACTGGTAAGGTGTTTCCAAGTAAGGGTTCATTTGCTGCGCATACTCCTTCCAGTCCCTCAGGGGACCATTCAAGAGGCGGTGGTTCTAATTTTAAGGGAGCTGACTTTGCAAGGTACAATTCGATGATCCTTGATTGGACTCATTCGAATTCATTGAAGTGCTCGGCCTTGGCTTTTCTGTGATTTCCTCCAGCTTTCTTGCGAGATCTTCTGCTGTTATCCAACTTTTGGGAGCTCGGCTACCATTAGGTCATGCAGAATGGCTGTCATTATCAAAGATTTGATCTTCAATTTCAGCATTTGTAGCCTCTGTTTCAAGGTCCCAAGGAAAATCTGAGTCATCATTGGTATGGTTACCTTCTTCCGGTTCGTTGTCCCACTCGAGGTAAGCCATAAATAATGGCATCTCTAGATTGATTGGTTCTTCATGTGTGAGTGGAGGATTTACTTGTAGTGCATTAGCATCTATCTATGAGAAGATGGGGTCTAATGAATGGCAATTGTTGATGGTTGCCAATGTTTGTATCCAATTATTGACATTGCTTTGTGAGCCACCCGCTATGGCATGTTGTTGCAAGGGAGCTGATTTGCTTGAGATTGTTGTTGAAGATGTGTCATCCAATGCTCTGTTGGGATATCTCAAGGTGTATGCCTCAGGCACACCTTATGTTTCTATGTGTGAGTGCTAGAGGCACAGTTAGGTGCCCACAAGCACAGTTAGGTGGTGGAAAAGCCACATAGGATGATTGAGTGAATCTAGGAGCAGATTGAGGAGATGATTGAGGAGCTTTGAGGTCATCAGTGATGTCAGTGACCTTGTATGAGGTGCCTACTTAAGGACCTCTTTCTTCTTCATTCTATATGCAAGTATTCTGATTTTGTGTCCACTCTACTCTTTCCTTTCAGTGTTCCAACATGGTATCAGAGCCATTTGATCCCCCTTGAGCCCATTTCTGCCACATCATCATCATCTTCTTCTTCTTCTTCTTCACCATCTCTCCCTCTTCTCCCAAAAATTTGCTTGAGCTTGTTCTCCTTCAATCCTCAACCATTTCCCACGCCCTTTCTGCTGGAGATCCCTCTTGATTGGGCAAACTTCGGGCTGGAAGGAATTGACGAAATACGCGCGCTGCTCGTCACCATTGCAGAAACATTGTCGAAATTCTCTACTGCAAGTTCTCTGCGCCTGCTCTGTCTTTTCCTAATTCCTTCTAGGGCAAGCTTCTCCATACTAGAGCTACCTTGTGCTGAAATCTAAGTAGCAATGGCTGCATATTGAAGGAGAAAACAGAGAAAAACCAGTCGACTTTGTTCAAGAAGGTGAAGGCGACCTGACGCATATTTTCGCCTCTTCTTCCCCGAGGATCTACTGTGGTATACCAGCTTTCTTTTGCCTCAGAGAGCCCTCTTTATTTTGCTTTGAAGAGTGTGATATGAGCCCTCCAAGTTCAGCTCTCTAGTTTTGACAGTTTTGACAGTTTTGACATACTTTTGAAAATGATGCTACATAAAATGCTACTCTAGCATTTCTGGTCTTTTGAAGTTTTTAATAACTTCACTACAAGTGTTGCTTCAGTTTTGTTTTGACTTGCTAGACTTGGTTGTGATTGGAAAGTGTTTATTTCATTCACTCCTATGAAGCATGCAAAAGTAGCATCATTGTTTGAAAACTAGTCACTACTATTTGCTACATCAAGTGGCTATACTTTGGAAGTATTTCAGTTCTTTTTGCCTTGTAAGAGAGATAGACAACACTGCCCAATATCTGGGTTAGACCCTCTCATGGCTACTTTATATAATCTTGAGAAGTTCAATGGAAAGGGGTTCCATACATGGCAAATGAAGGTAAAATTTGCATTAATGCGGGAGAACTTATGGGGACTTGTCAAACCTACTCCTACCGCTTATTCTACGGCCTCAAATGCTGGAGAATCTTCAGCTCCGACACGACCGGCAAGGGATCTAGCAAGAGAAGAAAAAGCATATGGTATAATTGCTTTAGCTTTGGGTGATGATTACATACATCATATATCTGACTTGGAGTCTCCATCGGAAGCATGGCAGAAGCTAGATTTGATTTTTGGTGCAAGCTCTCATATTTCTAAACTATCACTTAAAATCTCTTTCTTTGAATTGAAGATGGCAAGTGATACTACTTTAGCTGCCCATGTCAACTATATGCAGAGTCTTATGACTCAGTTAGCTTCTATCAACTCTCCTATCACCCCTGATGATGCTATGGCAGTACTACTTAAGAGTATGCCTGAAAGCTTTGATCACATTGTAAGCACTTTGAAGAATCTTCCCAATCCAAACCTTGAAGGCATTATCTTAGCTCTCCAAGAAGAAGAAAGACATATGGAGTTAAGGAAAGGCAATGACACTGCTTATGTTATGAAATTCGAGAAGGGCAAGTATTCTCCTTGCAATCACTGTGGAAAGACAAATCACCTTTCAAAGGACTGCTTCAAAGTTAATCCATGCACGCACTGTGGCAAAAACAACCATAGTGAGAAGTTTTGCAGAGACAAAGCAAAGACAGAAAATGCAAATCTACTTATAGTGAATTTGCCTCCACAAGATGAGGCATCCCATGAAGATTATGCATTTTAAATCATCTCTATGTATGCTCCAGATCTCTCTTTTTATGTCAAGGTACTCAGCCTGGATAGTCCTCCAAAATGAATGAAAATAAATTATTGTGTGTTGTGTGTTTTGTAAACACCTCTGGTCACCTTATGATGTAGGCCATGTGTATGTTTGTTCCATGGTACCTCTACAGACATTGTGTGCATGTACATGTAGGGGAGATAACCATTGGAAGGTCTGTTTATATCCCTTTCTGTTTACCTTACACCCAAGGAAACCCTTGCTAGCATGAGAACCTAGCCATAGATTTATCCTTGACCACCATGAGATGGCATGAGAAACTATGAGACTAGATGTATCCTTGACATAGCTTGAGGCATTCCCTTGAGGGGGGGTTTGTTGGGATATCTCAAGGTGTATGCCTCAGGCACACCTTATGTTTCTATGTGTGAGTGCTAGAGGCACAGTTAGGTACCCACAAGCACAGTTAGGTGGTGGAAAAGCCACATAGGATGATTGAGTGAATCTAGGAGCAGATTGAGGAGATGATTGAGGAGCTTTGAGGTCATCAGTGATGTCAGTGACCTTGTATGAGGTGCCTACTTAAGGACCTCTTTCTTCTTCATTCTATATGCAAGTATTCTGATTTTGTGTCCACTCTACTCTTTCCTTTCAGTGTTCCAACATGCTCTAGGCACGATTGGTTTAATAGCTCCTATCACCACATTCACCCTGACGGTGGTGTCACGATTTTGGATTGTTAGTCTATCAGTTCACTAGTCATGGAGGACTGATGCTTCCCGTAACCAAGGATGTCCCAGTAAGATTTGATAGGATTTTTTGGGGAGATCCAAGATTGTGAATTGAAGGGGAAAGCTGACTCCTACGATCTTTGTGAACACGCCATTCACTATTCCCAAGGGTTTAGCCTATGAATCATCGACAAGGCATATGTTGAAATTAGCCTTTTGCATTGGTGGGCGACCCCATTCTTTGTAGAGCTCTTTTGATAGGACATTTACACCTGCTCCACCATCCACTATGGCTTGGACTTCATTATATGCCTTGTGGATCAAAGGCATAGTAATGTTGCATATGTCATCTCTCTCACCCATCCACATAGGGATATCTTGGATGTCGTTCATAGGTGGAGGGGGATTTGTGAGCTCAATCCATCTTTTGAAACTCTCCCAGAGATTGGGACAATTCCGTAGGAGGATTCCGATGGGAATTAACACAGGTCAACTCAAGATGCTAGAGAGCGCGGCTCCTTCAAGTTGATGTAAACATTATGTTGTGGAGTCTATTGTTGGAATAGAGGCTTGAGTATAGTATCATTACTTTGTGGGGCCAAGTCATGGATTGCATCTTGAGCTTGCTTCTCAGACTCAAATTGAGCTTGTTTCTCAGCCTCAAATTGGGCTTGTTCCTTTCATTACCATTGTTGAAGTGCCTGAAAACGAGCCTTCTCCACCTCTACATTTGGATATGGAGCTTCTTTTATTTGAGGCTCAGGAGTTGATGTGGATGAGCTCGACTGCTCATTGCTTGGCGGAGGTGGAGGCACTTGTTCTTTCTTTTTGAGAAGTCGCTTTGGTTGGATTGGAATGTTAGGGTCCTTGGTGGCCTCTTTCTGTTGGCATGTAATTACATTTATGGGTTGTGATATTACACTTGCCGGACCCAAACTTTGATGGTCCACCCCAATGATGCTGATTGGGATGTCAGGCTTAACCTCTATTTGTTCTGTGCCTTTACTTTTCATGGGACAATCCATACAGGCATGTCCTATGCCACAATCTCTATAGAGGGGTTGGAAAGTAGCTGGGCTACCACGATGAGGGCACTCTGTGATTCGGTGATTTTCTCCACAACTGTAGCACTTGATTGGTGTGCGATATGTGTTGGGATGTACTTGATTTGCATAAACTAGTATTAGACCCTTTGCACCTTTTACATAGTACACTAGGTACTCTACTTGATACTCAAATGGCGCGTCTACTACCTCGGCTTGTAATTGATGTATGGGAACTGCCTGAGGAGCTAGATTTGGTGCTCTTGGATATGGTCATGGATTCGGATTCCTGAGTAGTTGTGGGACTTGTGTCCAAATGGGAACATGATTTAGCCTCGGAGCTAGGGGTGCTTGTGCAAGTGCCAGTTGCTTGTATACTAACATGGGTGCTGCTTGGTATTGTTGAGGGTGAGCAGGTTGTTGCCCATGTTGAAAATGTAACTGTTCTCATCATGGCCATTGACAATGCAGATATGGCACCACAACCTTGGTGGTGGATTTGCTTGTGTAGTGATCCTGGCTCTTAGGACTGGGCACTCATTTGTTGTATGATTAGCCATGCAGTGTGGACACCAAACATTTTCTTGCCGTAGATATGTCTGAGTTAGCGGCTGAGACAAGTGAAGTTTTTGTTCCATGGCCTGCATCATGTCTTCTTTTAGCTTCATGGTCATGGCCTCTAGGCAATCTTCATTTGATGTTTCGGTAGTGTCCTTTGATTTACCCTTTTTTGAGTGCTTATCATGTGTACTAGACCTGCCATCATCACTGCTAGTGTCTGAGTCGGTCATGCCATCCTCGATGTCAATGGCTGCTGTAGCATTGAACATTTCATAGCTGCTTATCTTTTTCATATCCTTTCAGATTTTCTTTCTTAGTCCTACATTGAACCATGCTGTGAGGTACTTTGCATCTGGGCGTGGGTCACATTTGGTGATTAATCTTTTCATCTTACACAGGTACGTGCGTTCATCTTCTCACCAGCCTTATTCGATCTTGCTTAGTTAGAGACCGGGATCATCTTGTGAAAGCGTCATTTAAATTCTGTTCGAAGTAGGTCCAATGTGGCATGTTCTTCCACTAGAAGGTCTAGGTACCATTCAGATGCTTCATCAGTTAAGGCCATGGGAAACCAAGCCACCTCGGTTTCATGGGATTGATCTTTAGGTGTTCACCTGTGCGATAGTTTTCTGGGCTCCTGCGTCTTCTGGTCGCGGATAGTTTTCTTGCTTCGCGCATATACTGTCTTCACCCGTGCAACAGTTTTCTGGGTTGCTGCGTCTTCTGGTCACGGACAGTTTTCTCGCTTTGCGCGTCTACTGTGTTCACCCGTGCGACAGTTTTCTAGGCTGCTACATCTTCTGGTCACGAACAGTTCTTCTACATTTCTGTAATAGTAGATCGTGCACCCCTCTCTCTCTTCTCTTTCTCTTTCTCTTCTCCTTCTCCTCTCCTCTCCTCTCTTTTTATTAAAGAGTAGGATTTGAACCCAAGACTCCCCCTTCACAAAAGGGAGACTTATCATTGGGCCAACAAGTTGGAAGTGATGAAAATGTAATGATTTTTGTTTATATATTGAAATCTTGGGAACTGTAACTCTCTAACCATGGGGAGTTTGCTCTTGCTGTAAAAAGCAAAAGTACTTCATTTCATGTGCTCAACTGCTAGATCGCCAATTCAGAACTTCTCCTAGTTCACTTCACAGACGCATGCCACACGAGGAGGGTGGATATTTATGTCACTTCTCGACATGTTTAAGGATTTGGTGCCAGGTCCTCCATGCCTTACGACTACCAATGCACGAGATCTCTTCCTTGAACTTCATGTCCACCTTCAATGGCTGATTGTCCAGTGCATTGTTCAAGGAGATGATGGGTGGAATGCTACACTGTGGATGATTCATGATGAAGAACTATTGATACACTGGGAGAACTTTGATTTTACTTCTACTGATTGTGCGGTGATCGAACTACTTGCTACTTCAAAGGTAATAAAAACGGTGTCCTTCATCGAAGGGTGGGATGCTCCCCAAGCTTGGGGGGAGATTTGGCGCATTTGCTTGTTAATTCCTGTGGATAAGCTCATCTGGAATGGTTTATTCTCAATCTCACTACAAAGGTTTCTAGGCCTCGGCTATGGTTGGTAATGTTTCGACCAAGGAATCCATTTGTACCTAATCAACCTTTTGTGCCTCATTTCGAGCTTCAAGTTGTAATTCTTTTTTGTCTAAAGATAAACTATCAACAAAGGATTGCAAGTTTATTTGGTGCTGAACGTTTGGCTCAAGTGTTGAATTCTCCCCATCCTCTCCTCCTACCTATCTTGGACTACCGAGAAACTTGGGATGTCCGAATTTTAGTCTTGGTGTGATGACATCTTAGATCCTGCAATTTGATGAAGCTTACAAACCTTCGACCAAGGCTGCTGGTGTGGGTGTGAAGCTCACTTCACCGGGTGGTGAGGAGTATTGTTACAGCAAGTCTACACTTGCAAGTACTTGCAATCAAGCTGAGTACTCGGCGCTCATTTTTGGGCTACAAAAGGCACAAGAACATCATGTCAAGCAACTTGAAGTGCAAGGAGATTCTCAACTAGTGTGTGAACAAGTTAGTGGAAGGTGGAAGGTGCGGAGCAAAGGCTTGGTTCCACTACATCAATAAGCATTGGAACTTTGCAACCAATTTGAAGAGGTAAAAATTCAGCATATCCCTCGAGCTCGAAATCTAGTTGCTGATTTCTTGGCACTATAAGGGCAGACCCGTGGCAGCACAACAGGGCAGATCTGCCCATACAGCCCGGACCCCTGTTGTACTTCAATCATGCATGATGTGAGTGGAAGCACCACCCCAACGAAGCCGCAAGCCACAAAGGAGGGTGATCATTTTTAAGGAATGCAAAGGTTGTGGTCATCATGAAACTAAGTGTTGGGTGTATTTGATACGAGTTTACCGACTTCGGAAGATCATCAGAAAGGTCCTCAAGGACATTGCTCAAAAGAAGGATGCCAGACCGCACACCCCTTGAAGAAATAGCATGGCGACTACAAGAACTAGAAGAAGCTGAAGGTGATGTGCAAGCTCTCCAACTGTTGACATTTGTCATGGCATTCTTGTTTGCCTTGACGAACAACCTCATGTAGTGGAGATGCAGTGCCGTGTCTCTAACCTTCGCTTGTAAAGATGGATGTGATATCATGAGGGTTGGTCCTTTTAAGATCGTCTATGTGCAATTCTATGCTGAAGATTCTTCCCATGTGGTATTTTATAATACACCAGTCCCACCCTACCCTGCCTATGCGTGCTTTGTTGATGTATCTTCACTCGATTTTCAATTCAAGCTTCCTCTTTCTATTGTTTGTCCATAGATAAGCCTCGTCTTGCCTCTCTCTTTTCCATCTTCCAAGTATGGCTGATATTCCCATGTTTTGTGGATGGGTGGAAGAAAATCCAAATGAGTATTTTGTGGCCTTCAAGCGCCATTGTGTTTCTCTCAACTTTCTTACTGAAGACAGATGGCTGTTGGTTCTTCCCACATTTCTAGAGGGTTTGGCTCAAGTGTGGTATGAGAAGCAGGCCGAAGATGTTCACCAAAGCTGGCCAAGGTTGACAGCAATGATGATTGAGTATTTCGGCAAAGAAGAGTCGGAGAATGTGTACCTGCAGGTGGCAAACTTGCAGTCAGAAGGTGAGACAGCACGTCAATATGTGGATCGAGCGGCCGTGCTCCTGGACCATTTAATTGCCACACAGGAGGACAATGCTGGATTTTGAGCTGGAATGACTCAGCATGTGCTGGGCTACCTTGTAGCAGGAGCAAGTGATGAATTCCGCCTCAAGCTTAAATGGGAGAATCTAGAAACTATGGTGCTAGCACATGAGATTGCTCAAAAGTTTGATAAAGTTCAGTCTGACCCCGCTTCAAAGAAGACAATGGTCCCTCCACAACCCCCTGAATTCCTACAACAACAACCTGGGGGGTATAACTCAGGGGCATACCCCCAGCCCTCATCAGGGATGCATCCACTGCCTCCACCTCAAATGTATGGTCCTCCCTTAGATGCTTACCCTCAACAAGGTGTATATTCTCACCCTCCGCCTCGAAGATTTCCCCAGCCTCACCCACGAGCCCCCCTCCTTTCTACTCCCTCGGCCCCTCCAACTAAAGAGGCCCCTCTTGCAACAGAACCTGGAGTTAATGACCTAGCCAAGGCCCTGAATGATCTTTGGCTTGAGATGGTGGGCATCAGAAATCAAGCCAAACACCCTCCAAGAGACCGTGCTAATGTTGTATGCTACGAGTGCCACCAGAAGGGTCATTATCGCACAGAATGCCCCAATATTCCAAGGGTGCATCTTCTAAGTGAATCTGGCACTTAGGATTCTGATGTAGAGATCCTTGACCTCGAGAAAAGAAGTCGCACCACCTCGAACCCCTCTCCAAACCATGGACCGGGCCGCCCTAGGATGCTGAGAGGGCAAACCCACCAATAGATAAGACTAAAATATCTCACGGGAGTAAGTGGTCACCCTCAGATTTTCCCATCGGCTCAAGGCAAGAGGACTATTCGGTCGTTCAGGACCTTGCTCATCAGTCTTTGAGCATCACGCTCCCTCAACTAATAGCATTAAGCCCTAAGGTGAGACGTGAGCTACAGCAAGGGCTCTCAACAAGGAGGAACAAGAAAAAGGGAAAGGTAAGAGAGGTATCTTTTATCTCTGAAGAAATTGATCGGCACCCACACACAGTCGATGTCATCATAGATAATTGTTGTATCAAAAATGTGTGTGTTGATGGTGGAGCTGCATGTAATATCATGGTGCTCCGAATCATGAAGAAATTGAATTTGAAATGTACAAGGCGTTCCTCCACTCGAATCAAGGTAGCAGATGGTCGATGACTCGCCACCCTGGGAGTCATTGAGGATTTGCCCATCACTATCAATTGGTTGACCACCACTGTCAATTTCTATGTAGTGGACATTGAAGATACAGGCAGGAGTTACCCAGCCATACTCCGGAGACCATGGTTTAGAAAGAGTGATGCAGTCAATTATTAGAAGATAGGACACATGTCTTTTGATGCTTCTAACGAGAAGATCCCGGTGCAACCCGGTGCCACGGAACCAGAAGAAGAAGAGGAGAAAGACAGTGATACTCTCTCATCCTCGGTGTCTGAATCAATGGAAGAATCAGACAGGGGGGAGGAGTCCTCAAAGGAGGAAGTTTACATGATGGGGGTGTCTTCAACCCCGCCATCTGCAGAAAAGGTAACAGCTAGTCCTCAACAGCTTGAGTCTATGCTTTCCCCAGACCTCACTCCAAGAGAGAAAGACGAGTTCCTAGAAATGTTCAAAGATTTCCCTGACCTCTTTGCAACTAGCTACCACCACCTTCACCATGTGACTGCCATAGAGCAAAGATAGAGCTGAAGCCTCATGCGAAGCCTGTGGCTTAGAAGTATCGGAGATTAGGGGCCCTGTAGACGGATGCTTTGCACTTAGAGTTGCAGAAGCTTGTAGAGGTTGGGTTTATTGTTCCAGCTCACAATACTGAATGGGTTTTTCCAGTGGTAGTCACCCCAAAGAAAAACAACAAGTGGCAGGTTTGCATCGACTATAAGAAACTCAATGCAGCCACCAAGAGGGATCATCATCCTCTGCCCTTTCAAGACCTCATTCTTGAGAAGGTAAGTGGTCATGAGATGTATACTTTCTGTGATGGTTACTCTGGGTTTTATCAAATTAGAATTGCCGAAGAAGATGTGCTTAAAACCACATTTGCCACAGTCTGGGGGACATTTGCATTCAAAGTAATGCCATTTGGCCTCACCAATGCTCCTGCTACCTTTCAAAGATTTATGCAGATGGTGTTTGCTCCTTTTTGGGGGGATTTTTTGGAGGTGTTTTTAGATGATTTTTGTATATTCTCATCACATAAAGGAGCATGTCATGAAGGTTAGATTGGCCTTCCAAAGGGTCAATGATGCAAACGGCAGTCTCAACCTTGAGAAATGCACCATTGGAGCCACTCAAGGGAGGTTATTGGGACATATTGTCTCATCCGAGGGCGTCAAGCTTGACCCCAAGAAGGTAGAAGCTATCCTCAAGCTCTCCCCGCCAACAACAAACATCAGGTACGCTCATTTGTCAATCTAGTAGGATACTATCACTGCTTCATTGATCAATATGCTACTTTGACACGACCTATGACTATGCTATTAAAAGATGGGTTTGATTTCTCTTGGAATGAGGATTGCGATCATGGGTTTGCACAAATCAAGAATGCTCTAGCTTCAGAACCCATTCTACACAATCCAGATTGGTCAAAGGCTTTCTATATCAATCCTAGGTTTGGTGACCACACTCTGGCAGGTATTCTTCTCCAGCAAGGGGAGGATAGGTTCATGTATCCCGTTCGATTTGCTTCTCGACAATTGCTCGACACTGAGCAATGCTATTCAGAGGCTGACAAGCATGCCTTGTCTTTGGTTTTTTGCATTGAGAAATTTAAGCATTATATGGCTAGAAAGTCCTTCATTATACTACTAGCACTGGTCTTGCAAAGCAGGTTCTTCAATCACCAAATCCCATGGGCCGGTTGGCCAAACGGTTGGCAATTCTACAAGAATATGATTTTTCTTTCAAAATTGTAAAAGGGAGATGTTCCAACTTGAAGAATGCTTTGATTGATTCAGAGGAGTGCCTTGATGTAACCCTTGTAGTAGCCATAGAAGTTGGGAATCCACGGTGGCTTAGTATCATACACCAACTCAAAAGGAGTGTGACCTGTAGATGTTTTATGAGTCATGTTGTAAGCCCACACAGCTTCAGTGACCTTTTGATCCCACTGGCTCCTGTTCCCTGCAGCCATTTTTCCCATGGTTTTACAAAGGAGGCCATTGGTCCACTCTGTTTGACCCCCATGGATGCCGGATAATAGATACTAGAAGTGTGATGATCAATACCCATGTGATCCATGAGTAACTCCACTGCTTTATTTAAGAATGGACTCCCATTGTCAGAGACAATCTCCATGGGTGTCCCAAACCTTGTGCAGATACGTTCAAATATGAAATTTGAAACTGCCTTACCATTTGCAATGGGGAGGGCAATAGCTTTAGCCCACTTAGTGACATACTGAGTGGCTACCAAAAGATACTTGTTTTTGCAGGCAGTCATGGGCAAGGGCCCGACAAAATCTATTCCCCACTTCTGAAACGGATGGATGGACATCACTGGGTGATGTTGCCCAGGACGCAAATCCTTCCTACCAAAGAATTGGCATGGTTCATAGGTTTTTCAATACAAAGTGACATCCTTGAACAAGGTCGGCCAATAGTATCCAGCATGTAAAATCTTCTTAGCTGTATAGTCACTGGCATAGTGGCCTCCACAAAATCCATCATGATAATGCTTCAATACCTTAGGCACTTCATCTACATCAATGGCCCGTCTTAGTACCCCATCCATGCCTTGACGGTACAACACCCCATCAGGGAGGGTGTAGCGCCTACTATCTCTACAGATCTTCTTTCTCTCATAGCTAGTACTTTCTAGAGGAAAGGAGAAAGCAGTCAGAAACCTATAAATACCACTAGAGATAGAGATTCCAGCTTTGAGATTGGCACAAGAACAAAGGATGATAGAAGATGAACATGTAGATGCCAGATTGGTACAACTTGAGAAGTTAGATGAAACTCGACGCCTTGCACTACACCAAACAGAGATCCAAAAGTATCGACAAAAGGCCCGCTTGGATGCCAAGATTCGCAAGGGATGGGAAAGACATTTTGCTGAGGGGGAGGTTGTGCTATGCTTTGATAATAGATTGGACCAACAAATGGATAAGAAGTTTCTGCCACTGTGGACTGGTCCATACAAAGTCATCAAGGAACGTAGCAATGGGTCTTTACAAGTTCAGGAGTTGCATGAACCATATGGCAAGAAGGTGATCAACAAGTGTTATCTCAAGCCTTTCTTTGTGCATGATGGACCCAGGCATGGAAATGCTGTGCATTCCCTACCTAGGGGGGGGAACTGTTATGGATAAAATTGTCTAAGGAAAAAGGCATTAATATGTGTGTGTGTTTGTATATGTGGCAATAGTATAATAAAATATGGTGTGCATAGGGCTAGGGTTGAGGTGGCACGGCATGACCATGTGCCACCCTTCCACATAAGAGGACCCATAAGGTGTGTTGTACATAATCCATGGTAGTAATATTATAAAATGTAAGGTGGCATGGCTCCTCCATGTGCCACCCCTCTACCTAGGCTGCATTTAGTGAGTTCTGGCTCAAAGTCCATGGGAGAAGTGATATAAAATAGGTGGAGATGGATATTATATTGGGTTATTCCCTCCATATAGGATAGGCCCATGTGGGGGAGGTATAGAAGGTCCAAGAGAGCAAGTTAAATAATGGGGAAAGTAGGATGAGGTGGCAAGATTCCTTGTGCCAACCCTCCACTTGTCCTCCTAGAGGTTTGAACATATTATAAAATTGGGAAGAGAGCAAGGAAGTATCATAGACTTGAGATATGGGGCTTGATTTATGTGGAAAATTGAGGCAAAGGGTTGTCGCACATAATTGAGAGTGCGTAACCGCCTAGCCCACATGGGAGACTTTTCCACACACACCATGCATGTGGGAGGATGCATTAATTGGGAGAGACCCCCTCTTTTGGCTATAAAAGGAGGGGGCTATTCCTTAATGAGACACGCTCATTCTTGTAAAGCCACCTAGCTGGTACTTTGATATTTCCCTCTCATCCTTTCTTTCAAATAAAGTATGGTCCTCTTCCCTTGATGTCTCCATCTTTACATTCCTCCTCTTATCATGTACATGCTTCTCTTCCCCCTCTCCCTTTCCCCTTGTGTCATAGTCTCCCTCTTCATTCCCTCCCCTTCTAATTCCTTTTCCCCTCCCATGATAATGTTTCGCCCTCATAATCTCCTTTCCTCTATGGCCCTCGATTGTCGCCATGCTTAGCCTCTAGCCTCTGGTTTTGATTTCTTTTCCGGCTAAAAGTAGTAGAATTTACTATAGTATTTTTAGATAATATCCTTATGTAGATAGTTAAAATAGGAAAAAGCATGTGGCTTTTAAGAAATGTGTTCCAATTGCTTGGAAACAACTCTCTCTCTTTTTTTAAAACCAAAAGAGTGATTTCTTGGCAAAAGAAATATGGTACTTAGGACATATTATATTCCAACAACGAATTTGTGTGGATCCCAAAAAGTAGGACCATAATGAAATGGACACATCC
This sequence comes from Dipteris shenzhenensis, assembly GCF_047967505.1. Lineage (NCBI taxonomy): Eukaryota > Viridiplantae > Streptophyta > Polypodiopsida > Gleicheniales > Dipteridaceae > Dipteris > Dipteris shenzhenensis. Next base: position 18,798,701 of record NC_141618.1, on the reverse strand, counting down.
TACAAACCTAGAGGAATTATAGATGTTCTTATGTTTGTTCAAATCATATAGAAAATTCATCCAATAGTTTTCTAAGATAGTTGTTCCAATCATGGGTGCGCTTAAATGAAAGGAAAGTATGTTTATATGGGATGAACCTCGAAGGAAGAGTTTTGAAAAGTTAAAATTAGCTATAGTTATATCTCTTGTCTTAAAGTTGATCCATTCATGATTGAAACATATGCCCATGATTTTGCTATTGGGCAACACTTTTATAAAAGTGTCAAGTAATGGCTTTAGAAAGCAAAAATTTAACAAAATTCATCATCATAGACAAGGAATTATATGCTACAGCTTATGCTTTAAAAAAATCGAGGCACTATTTATATGGTGCTAGATTTGAGATCATTTTTATTAAGAAAGTATCAAATGGATTTGCAATTAGTCAAAACCTAAAGAAAAAGAAGCTAGATGGGATGAATTAATGCAATAGTTTTTAATTCGATTAGTATTTCCAAAGGAGAAATCTAATTGTTGATGGTCTTTTTCCCTTGCTGCTCGGGTGGTCGGTACCCATATGCTCACTACTCTTATGTTGATTCTTGCATTCTTCAACTAGCCTATATGGAGGCTATATGCCAAATTCTACTACAAGGTGTAAGGAAAACTGAGCATCGCTAACTTAAGGTTAATGTACATGGACAAGATCTATGAAGATGTACCATAAATGGGAAATATGAAAGGCACATGCTTGCTAAGTCTTTAGCTTTATTCCCATTAAACAACTTGGGGATTATCCTCCTTTATAGGTCAGTGAACTAGACTATGCCATTGATGAATACTTCCACTAACCAAAAGGTTCTATTTCACCCTAACTTTAGGTTTGGTTTGAGTGGACTAAGTTTTGCATTGTATAGTAGAAGAAGCATGTTTTTTCTTAGGTTCTTCTATACAATATATTAGTCATGCCACTCCTTCCTTTGTCTTTGGATTACTTGTTGTGCCCATGCCACTTAGACTGTATGTTCATATAATTCTACTAGCTACTAAAGTCCTCTATTGATAGCTTCTTGCTCTCCCAGATAATGCTTGACTACTACCACTTGTAAACTCAAGATTAGAAATTATAATGGGACTACCACTTCCAACTTGCAAGCCATTCAAAATGTCTTTAGATTTATTGTACCCTTGTATTCCATCCTATACACCCAAGGGGCAACATTCTACTTGGCATGCCAGCCATGTTGGTTTGTGTTGACCATTTTTGTGGGAATGGACTTCAAGACCTCGTTTGTCAATTTTTGGGCAAATCATTTTTGTGAGAATGGAGTTCAAGATATTGTTCGTTAATTCTACTTAGCTATTGCACCTCAGCTACTAGTAGGCTATTGCTACTTGATGTAGCCCCATTGCTCTTTCCTTCACGAGATCAAATTCAGTGGCTTGTGATATTGAGGTAGAATCCTCCTTGTTCTTTGGCATAAGTCACACTTTACACATTGGGCATGGGAATTTTTAAACAAAGTGCTCCACTAAAGCCCCAATTGAAGGACTTTCTACAGAGCGATCTCTCTCAAGCATGTCCTCTAGAAAATCTTGTGTGCGCTGTGGTGAGAATAATACCTCATTTTTATGGTAGAACCCATCTCCATAGGATCCCAATGCACCTTGGTGATAGAGCTATCCTCTAATTAGACTAAGCTATCAATTCTTCAATGCTAGTTGCCCCCTTTTGTCTGTGGGCACAATGTCGCTTAAGGTTAATACTTGAGAGTATCCTCATACTTGCTCTTGAGGATGTTAACTACAAATAGATGAGCATCTGGTAACTTGATGTCAAGACTACCTTTGCACCATATAGTGTTGGTAGTCTTGATTCAGAAGTGTAATTCCTATAACAACATCATCCAATGTACCATTCTTCCTTGCGTGACTGTTCAATTGACTAGATATATCAATTCTTAGTGATCAATATAGAAACCAAGAGGTTACCAAGCAACTACTACTATAGATCCTACCAAGGGCCTCTCACTAAATGGTCACAATATAGTTACTACCTTGATGCATCAACATGTACGTGAAAGATCACATCCCATCTTGATTGATGTAGAATGGGTGTGGTTTTGTTACTTGATTTTTGTGGGCTTTAATTTTTGTAGACAAGTCTCCATTCCACTGCTACTTTACCTCCTTTTTTGTGAGCTCATAAGTGCTAATATAATTCTAGAAAAATCTTTGATAAAACATTAATGAAACATATGAATGAGCACAACTAGATTAGGTCCTTGGTTTTGCATTTATGTCTTCTATCTTTGATTCTTGGTTCTCATCCTATCTTTAGAGATAACATGCTCAAATAAAAATGCCAGATCCTACACAAAAAACACACATTGTCAGAATTAAGGAGATCCCTTATTACATTCCTTTGACCTTATGAAATAATAAGTTCTATATTATGGTTTGGTGATTTGAAAAATCCCTTCTATATCTTTTACGTGAAATGATTGGCTTTATATTGAGCCCATGTCATATGTTTACATATTTTTAGTTTCTACTCTTGAAAGAGCCCCAAATTGAATTTGTAGAGCCCCAAAGTGAATTTGTTACTTTCAATTACTTTTAATGATCAAAGGTATATCAAATACTTTGGCTCTTGAGTTCTTTATTTTTCCTCTAGGATGCACAATCCAAGACTGCAACAAAACACAAAAGAAATTGCCATTATAGGTTGTGTGGAGGAAACCATGCAACATATTACATAATTAATAAGTTCTAAGTTTATGTAGGCTATTAATGACCAACTTTGTTTTAGAATGTGATTACCTATTATATATGGAAATTCTACTAGTTCTTTGGCTGGAAAGATCTCCACCCTAGGTGGCTTCATTTTTCCATTTCCATCCACTCCTTACAAAAGTGGGACATCGACGTTGTTGAGCCTCTTCTGATTGCCACTCAAGAGAATAAATATTTGTACCCAATATGATATAAAACGGATAGAAATCATGGCTATTCTGGTGAGCAATGGTGAGGTGATATGTGACTTCATCTTTTCTTGGTTTTTCTCTCAATTTGGTACTGCCATTAAGATCATATTAGACCATATTACCATTTTTAATAATGATTTTGTTTAATTGTTAATGGGCATCATATGTAAGCAACTTTCTGTAACACTTTTGAGACTTGGTAAGAACATTGGGAAATGTTGCTAGTTCCTCCTAAAGCAAGGGCACCTAGAGGTATTAAGAGTGTTTAGGTAATATGCTTTGAGACGTTCAAAACGTCATTAGGGAAGGTTGTTTTGGTTTCTCCTTCATCAAGGGTCTTAAAGGCATGAAAATAGCATGGAATAGACCATAAGAATAATTAAAGAACTTTGATCCCAGAATGGCGAGCAAGTGGTGAAGAACAAAAAAGTTATATTTGGACCTATTTGCATTTCCAAGAATGTGGTCCATTTTCTTATAGTTATTATTGTAGTTTTCCTAAACTAATAGAGTTAAAAACCCCAAAAATTTTCAGCTCTAGTACAATGAAAGGATGTGATAGTGTACATAAGGAAGCCATTAATATACAAGCCAATCAAGACAAATAAGTGGATAGTGCAAACCATCAATCACAATGTCACATGTCTATGTTTTCATTTTGGCAAGAAAACATATACTAGGAAAATATAAAAATATAAATGATTGGAATGCACCAAAGGGTTCCAATCTATTCTAAGGGAATGGAACAAGTTTTCTAGAAATTCAAGCAATTCGATCCCCTTTGTACTCATCCAACCTTTTCATTTTGTTGCTGAAAGAATAAATCATCCTTTATGTTGATCCACTAGAAGGAGTATAAGAAAAGCTTTCTAGATATTCAATCATGTGGAAAGAGAGCTCTTTTGTACTTGAACGAGGATGGGAAAAGCATTCTAGAAATTCAACAAGTGGAAAAATAATAGACATCGATTTTTTTGCTACTTTCTTCTGAGTCACCGTATGCTCTAGTGCCTCATAGGATAACTTCCATGTTTCATATTATTACAAACATCTACGATGCACAGGAAGATTGACTCCTCATGAAACACATGAAGATTGACTTCTCATGAAAGACAGGAAGATTGACTCCTCATGAAACACAATGCAAGTATAATCCCTCTACCTATTAACAACCATCCTCATATCATTGGCACTTGGATGTGTATCGTTTACTATGCCCTTCAAGCATTGATAAAAGAAGAAAATATTAAAATAAAGAAAAGGAAGAATATTAAAATAAAGAAAAAGGAAGAAATGCTACGCATGACTAATGCTATTGATGTAGAGCTATTGTTAGGATAGTTGTTATGATTTGGTTAGTAGTATTAAGAAGGGGTTACCGACTCCAAAAGACTTAGGTAGTTAGACACACGTTTTTTAGATAGTTAGAAACTCGCTTTTTTACATCTCGATGCACTTTTTTACATCTCCATGAAATAAGTTCGAATGTAAATAGATATAAATATGTAGGAAATCATGGCAAAGTCTGTGGCTCCCAAGGTCATTACCAAGGAAATCAAGACACAGCCTATGGCTCCCAAGGTCAGGCTCATTAACAAATTTAGCGATCATGGCTGGCACAAATACCCTAAACGGCCTGCCGATGCAAAGTTTATCGAAGTGCAGTCTCTCCTCACCAAGGGTACACTGATCCATAGAGACGACATATTGCTTCACACAATCCTTGACCATCGCCTCAAGGAAGCAGCACAATTCCTATCCACAATCCTGGGGGTTAAGTGCGGCAAGAATCGATCCCTTCCACTCCGCACATTTGTTTTGCTGAGTAGGAAGCTAAAACAAGACTAGGTCCATTACTTAGTCATCTTCTTTACAAAGAAACTAGATGTTTCTTTAGGCCAAAAATGTAAAATTCCACACTTATTGGCTATAATCATTAAAAAAGAACTACAAGAAAGAGAAATGACTCTGCCCTAGTCACCAAAACCAATTGAGGAGTTGGACATACCCTTCTCACTAGTATGGGAGCTGTCACCAACTTCTCCTACTATCACATTGATAGGTGCAAGTGCCTTAGAAGAAATATCTATTCTAGAGGTTGGGATTGTGGAATTACCCCAAGAGATGCTACAGCTCGGTGCACAATTGCAACCAATATATCTCCAACAAGAGCAACAACCAGAGCCCAAGGCAAGATTGGCACCAGAACTTGAGGAAAGATCGGCACTAGCAAAGCCTACATCGGTACTAGAACCGCCCATCGACGCCATGTCAGTTGATGAGCCACAAGGGGAGCTAGTATAGATCAACAGTATGACTATTGTACACAAGGGACTAAAATACCATCGGAACAACCTCCCCCAAGTACTACAGAATCATCGGTCTGACTACATGGCCACCACTTGTATCAATAGTATTGCCAGACCTCATCACGGTCTGCTGTCATTCTCCAACATCAAGCTAGCCAAATGATCCAAATGTCAGAACTATTCACTAGCTTGGCCAAGGAGGAATATGCAAGAGAATTGGAAAGACAGACTGCAATAGAAATCGAAGACCAATTCCAAGGAATCGCCATGGAGGTAGGCACTTCGGGCTTAGATAGATGAGAAGGAGGGAAGAAGTGCACATGAACCAAGCTCTCCAAGCTCAAGAGAAGGCAATGAGGGATGTGACCTCCAACCTCCACCAAAGTCAAACACAACTGATAACAATAGTACAAGCAACGGCAATCCTATAGAGGTACTATAACTCCTTGACATCCGCACATGCTCAATAGATGGAGGTAGTGTCACAAGCTTGACTCACTCTAATTCACAAAGAAGAAGAGCTCCAGGATTGCAAAGACAAGATTGAAGAAATGAAACAATCTTTGGTAGTGCGTGCCTTCACCATTGACGAGATTACAAGGGAATGCAGAATCTTAAAGGACCAACTTGCTGCCGCTCAAGAGGCCAGCACTTCACAAGCACATCTTGGACCAATGGTCCAATACCACCATTGAAGACATTCTTCAATAGGCCAAGGTCACCTTGCAAATGAGAAAGCTCAAGGAGGCATATACAACCATCTACCATCAATACAAGGAAAAAATGAATGGGATGCACTCCCAAAAAATAATAATCTCCAAGCTTGAACTCCAATTGCTAGTGCACAAAAATGAGGCATTGTTGTGGCTGATCTACAAGTGGAAGATCACCTCAACGCACGTGTGCTTATCCAATGGAAGCAACTCCAAATCATAATCATATCTGCTCATCCAACAATCAAATGGGAACGTTCCATTAGGACCAAAACCCTACGCATAATTTGCCAAGACATGTCCGAAGATGAGAAAAATATCTTCTGCCTATCTACACATGCCAGGTTTATAACACTCAGGACGGATGCTTTCATTTCATGGGTAGTCCTTCCCTTAGGGTTATTGCAAGTTTGTTGCCATTGCTACAAAGGCCATCCCTATTATTTGCAAGGCACGACATAACCGACATCCTACCCATGTAGCTGATCATCCCATCGCACCAGCAAAAAGAAGTGTTGGAAGATGATAGGGCCTATCTCACATCCAACTTCCCACATCTAACCACTCTTTCTGCCAACATCATAACCTCACTTACCCTTGCTGCTACCACCCTCTTAACCTTCCCCAAGCTCCATCCTAACATCTATTCCCTCCATTGTCTCTTTGCTCATGCCTCTCACCATTTTCAACTAACCCAACAGTCACCAACGTATGAGCCCCTCACACCTAGCTTTTTCCCCTCCCTTGCTAATCCTACCCTTGAGTATTACCAAGCTGCTCAAACCATTTGCCCAGTTCTTCCCCCCCTCCCCTCTACTCCCCCTTCTGCAACTAACACTGTGCCATATTTCTCCCCCATGTTCCCAAATTCTCTCCCTGCCCCATCATCACCTCCGACACTACTTGTGCTTCCATCAACAGAAAATGACACAGTATTTGATTTTGAATATCAGGATCGAGATAATCCAATTCGTACGCCCATGCCAAGTTCCAATCATGGGTATGATTTTGATGAGATACCACTTCCCAGTAACCCCATCAAGGAATTTTGGCAAATATCCTGATATGAAAACTCAAGGTGGATGGACCCTGGACAACTTTCGTACCAACCTTCGTTAGCATCAAATTACTAAAGGTTGGATTAGCAAGTTGGATCCACAACTTGGTTGGTGCCACCCAAGCTCTTTGATGTAATCTTCTTGAAGGAGTACCTATGGGCACCTCCATATCTCAGAATCCATCCCAAGTTCTATGCAGTTCCACGGCATAAAAAATGGGAAGCCAACATACACATTTTGGCTAAAGATCAAACCATTAATTGGCCAATGATCGAACCATACTCTGGTGTAGAATGGAATATCCAAGGCACAATGGTCCGAGCACTTCAACAGCATGAGCAAATAATGCGTGGCAACATTGATCACTTCCTTCGCCTAAGTGCTATATTCTACAAAACATTGGAATTCATTCTGGAGGTCCCATGTTACCTCGATTCCCATTTTCCTCCACTCAGTTTCAATCCCAATGAACGGTCGATGCTCAGATTACAAGCCGACTCTATCAAAGAGTGATCTTCTTAGAAGCATGCCACATATCTCTGTTTGAGCAAATGGTGGATACAGGCTACCTGTTGAGCAAAAATTGTATGATTCCAAGGCTTTACAACAGGATCGACTGGCATGACACAAGTTCCACAGCCACTGTATTAAAGGCATGGCAACCCAGGTACGTGCTCGTAATAAGCCATAACCCAAGGATGGGTAATAAAATGGATCCGGGAGTATGTTGACTCTGTGCCAACATGGACTTAGGTAGAACAGAATGTGTGTGTAGAGTAGCGGCAAAGCTCCGCTTGTACTTGCATAAGGCTAGAAATAATCCCTCTTAGAAATCTAACTTGCATGTTCTACATGCATGTTCTACATGCAAGTTCTACATGCTACTCCCAAAATTTATACAAGGTTTCCTTTGAAATCATGCTCTCTTCTCTATCTTGTAAAGTTTTATTGGTTGTTTCTAGCACAACCTTCTTTGGAATTCCCAAAGCAAGATGGTGTTGGCATTCCACACTTCCATCCAAATTTGTTTGGGGAAGATGAGGCTATGGTAATGTATGATCGTCAAGGATTTGCTTTCATGTTGCAATTGCGTTTCTAGTTCTTCTTTTCCTTTAAGCCTGTAGGCATTTCCATGAATTTTATGAACCACTTTGCCTTTTACCTCTACCTAGATTGCCCAATATGTACCATGTGATAGTCTAGTTAACCATTGATATCATCGATTACATATGGATGTCCCATTTACCATGGGTTTCAATTTGGGTTTACAGTGTCTTGTGCTCAAGTCCTTATCACCTTGATGAAGAAAACAAGAAAACTCTTGAAGAAGATAGTTATGTCTATTACTCCCTCTCTTTCTCCAAATGCTGATGCACTTGGCTTCACAATCATCTTTTGCAACTTTTCTTATGCAAAGTTTCTTGCAACAAACACGCATAAGATTCCTTTCTATATTCTCCTTAGATAACATTACATGTCTCTTGGGTTCTATAATTGGTGCCATGATTCATCGCCTCTTGACACACATACTTTCTTTTTGTGAATATTTTCTTGCATTTCTGAGTTGTGGATCCATTATCTAGCATTGACTTTATTTCTCTTGAATCTTCATCTCTAAAATCAAATGCAAAGTGGCCTTGGGAATTATTTGATGTCACTTTATAATATCTTGGAATTGGCAATCTAGTAGACAACTTGTTCATCAAAGTCAACCTATTGCCAATGTCTCTTGAATTTTGTGGCTAACTTGTTTCTCCTTCACAGTTAGATGTTCTACCATCTATATGATCCACACTAGTAAGTACATTAGGACCACCACAAGTCTTATATATTTTGCCATCTCTGCCCTCCATTCCAATAACAACTTCATGACCATGATCATTAATATCAACAATTCAAGTGAGCATGTTTGAGTCGCTTGCAACCCAAGATAAGTCTTCTATACCAGTGAGCATGTTTGGGTCACTTGCAATACAAGACGAGTCTTCTATACTAGTGAGCATGCTTGGATCACTTGCAACACCATACAAGTCTTCTATACTAATGAGCATTTTCGAGTCAATTGCAACACAAGACACGTCTTCTATACCACTAAGCATGTTCGAGTTGGTTGCAAGACAAGCAACCTCTTCTCCATCAGCATCACTTATGATGATGTCCTCAATACTTGTGAGCATCCCACTGTGGCGGTCTTCAAAGCTACTACTATTTCTTTATTTGGAGCCCATTTGTGTAGTTTCTTTCTTCTTGTAATACTTTCTTGTGTCTTCCATCACATTGAAGGAAATTGTCTTAGGACCACTTGATTTCAAGAAAGCTAACCCCCATTTGATAGTATTATGAACATGTATATGTGATGTATTATCCATTGCATTTTGAATGATGCCTTTAGTAGTCAACATAAGTACCTCCACCATACAGAGAAAATTATGAGAATAGCTATTGAATCTGCCAACCACTAACACTTCTCCGAAGAAGAAAAACATATTAACTTTTTCCCTCGGGAAATAAGTTTTCTTGATATCTTGAAAGTATGTCTTTGGCACAATTTCATCTCAATTCCAAAGAGTTCTTTGTGTTTGCATACAAATCACAATTCCTGATCCTAGCCTTGCACATATTGAACATCAGTTGGCCCATCAAGTGAAAATGCAATACCACAATCTAATGACTTTGAATGAGATTCAAAAGCATAGGATAATATATTGTATGCCTTGTTCCTAAAAAATGGTGTATCTTTACACCACCTTTAAATATATTATTCCGTCAAATGGTGTATCTATGCACCCCCTATATATTGAATTCGACAAATTCTTTTCCATACAATCAAATGACGTATCTATACACCCCTATATTTTTAATTAAACCAACTCTTTTCATATATTGAATATTGAGTGGATGTGCATAACATCTTAAGATTTATTAGACCATATTTGTGTGGGGTGATCCATTTTTTAATAAATTTATCCATGATGGATCGAGTAGAGTCACCACTTACAACCTTGGGAAATTTTTAGGTTTATTATGTGGAACTTACACATATAATGTTCCCAAAATACCCAAATTTTGAGTCTACTAAGTGATATTGAGCGGAGGTGACCAATTCAAAAAAAAAGTCCAAACGAAGTGAGAAAGTCCAATGTTTTTGAATAGTGTGTTTAATCAGATCTTGTTGGTTGGCTCCTTTCTTATGTGGTCCTCCATTATCTCTCTCCTCCTCCTCATCATGATCTTCTCTTGAATCTTCCATCTTGATCACTCTCATATTCTCAACAACCTCGAGCTTCATACTCCTTTGTACAAAGACTCATTGAGCATAATAATTATTTAAACAGATAATAATGTAAAATTACAAGCATATCTATTCCTTGGAATACAGAAGAGTCTTCTATGTTTCTTCTCTATTTAGATGTTTTAAATTTGTGTGTATTGTGAGTTCCATTGTCCTTTACATTGAAGTTTAGATGCTAGGAGGATTTTTTCCATGGAGAAAAAGGAAGACAAAAGAAAAAAAAAGGAAAAAAGAAAGGAGGAAAGAGGAAGACAAGGCAAAAACCATGGATTATGCATCAGATTATTACTTGTTTTTTTTTTAATAAAAGGATTTGTGTAAGAGAAAAGAGGATTGTTTTTCCATGGATTTTAATTATTTAAGAAAAAAATAATTTTTCAAAGGAGGTTTCTTAAATATAAAAATTCATACTAGGATTTTTAAAATATGGAATAAGTTACGAATTATGTTTCTTAGTTTTAGCATTAATAGTACCAAATGATCATGAGGGTAAATAAATTTATTATGTGGAAAGAATAGTGCTAGAAAGTAAACTTTTCAATTGGTAAGGAATTTTGGGCTTTGATCCAAACATGAAATAAAAAATGAAATAGATGTTTATGACTTGCCTAGCATTGTTTTATTCATTGGCTCGCTGTGCTCAGTCTTGATCCCTTCCTTGGAAACAACATGGCCAAGTGGTATATAGACCTTGACACAAAACACTGCACTTGGCCAGCAGGCTCAAGGACATCCCCACCTTCCTACATTTAGCAAAGACTTTGTTGAGGAAGGCAAGGTGATTGGTTTCTTCCAAGTAAATGAAAAAGTCATCCCAAGAGATTGCAATGGACTGGTTGAATACTCCCTAGAACATTGATGTGATGTTCTATAACCCATATGGCATGGATTTGCAAGAGTAAGCCGAGATTAAGCCCCCCCCCTTGGTGATGAATGTAGCCTTGTGTTCTTCGGGTTCCAACAAGATTTGATTATACCTAGCCTACTTGTCCATGGTGAGTATATCTCATGATTACTATCTTGTCTAGAATGATATCAATGAGGGGAAGCAAAATGGATCCGAGAGCTTTCTATAGTTGAGCACACTCAAAAATTTGTCTAAGCATTAAGATTTCTAGAGTCAATGCAATCCTTTCTATTCTTATTGGGAACCACCACAATTGAGAATAGCCAATAGCTTCAATTAATTGCATAGATGGACCTGAATTGAATCAATTGATTGAGCTAATCTTTAACCTACTTGGAGTAATTTGACTTCATCTTGCATCTCTACTATGGAATGGCTTTGCTTTGCATATCAAGGTAATATGGTTTGACAAATCTCAAGTGACACACCATGTAAATTGGTGTAGCTCTAAGAAAAGATTTTCTTATAGTACATGGAGATATTTTTTATGGCAAGAAGTTGATTAACAGAAATAATTTTTTGTGTACCTACATTGTGCATGGCTTCTCATCCAAGTTCATCCAAGTTCAATTCTTTGATTTGTTTGAGAACCAAGATCTGGGCACCAAGGTGAATGACTATTGCATTGGGGGATGCAGAGGACGTGATAGTAAAATAAGAGAGGAGAGAGTTGGAATGGACATGATATTGAAATAAGAGAGAAGAGAAACAAACATAGCTTGGATAGAAGGTTTCTCTCAGAGTTTTTTGTAGGTGGAAGAAAAACGAGGATAAAGAGGAGGAAAAATGACTAATTAAGAGTGGAATGAATATAGTTTGAAACAAGCTATTGGAAGTTGCAAGAATGTATTTTTTGAGTGCATGGAAGAGGTGAAATGTTTTAGAAGAGAGAGAGAGAGAGAGAGAGAGAGAGAGAGAGAGAGAATTGTGATAAGAGAGATCAATAAAGAAAATGAAGGGAGATGGATGGGAAGGGAAAGGATCAGGCAATCAAGGGGCTATATGGATAGACGTAGGGAGAGAGAACAAGGAAGACCAAGAGCACCGTAAATGGTGTGATCATATTAGAATAGGTGGAGAAGAAGGTAGAAGTGGAGGCACTTTGGAAAGGTGGATATTCAAGATGGAGGAGGAGCACATAGATGAAGTTGGGAGAGAGAGAGAGAGAGACAAAGACAGAGAGACAGAGACAGAGAGAGACAGAGAGAGAGAGAGAGAGAGAGGGGTTGCAGGAGACTATCATTAATACTTTCCTTATCTATGTATGCTAATCAAGATCTCATCCCTTTTTTAGCCACTTCTGACCATTATATAGATTAGCCTATTTCATGAATGTCATTCATCCTAAGATTTTTCAATGTTGCAAAATGCCATGAAAGTGATGTGTAAGATGGCTTATGCCATTGATTGGAAAAAGTAAGTTCTACAAATTTAAAGAAGCATGCTCATGTTCATGCACATGCACATTCACCTATGTCCACATGTGCTCATGTTCATGCATATGCACATTCATCTATGTCCACATGCGTAGTACAAAGTAATCCTTCTTTCTGTTGTTTCTTACATTCACATTATTAGAATCTGATAAATAGACTCTAGTGAGATTGTTTCATAGGGTGTGAAGTTAAGACTCCACTCTATGAAGATATTTTCTAAAATATTCTTAGAAAACCAAATCGTAGCATCCTTTCAAAAACAAGTTTCAAATGAGAAACAAGTGTGATGTTCTCAAAATATCTAATTTTTAGTATTTAATATTATCAACATGAATTTTAAATATAAAAATACACTGAATATTTGACATGATAAGTTATCTATTTCTATTCAACCACGTCATAGATTTAGAATTCATGCATTATGATTCAATGAATCAAAAGTTTGGCATGCACACATTATGACTCAAGAGGAGGAATACAAAGTCCTACCTAGCTTTCCTTAATAATCCCTTGCGTTGCCGTTTTAAAAGAGATACATCTAGTAGGAAAAGTATGCCACCTAGCAAATTCATCCTAGGAGATAAAGGGAGTACAAAGGGAGCCTATAAAGGTTCACAAAGTTTCTCACTATTTTATGATGAATTTTTGGACGTGAAGAATACATATTGGCGAGGGAAGTAGCAAGCTAAGGGTGTCCACTTTTTGTTCACTCCCCAATCCTTAGGAGGTGGAAAAACAAGCTTTTTAGCACACAAAAATGCAAATCTCACCTACTTCCCTATGGATCTAGTCTTTGAAGTCTTCTGACACAACATCACACTTGCTATTATGCACACAATTGTATAGTCTGATAAAAAATTCGATGCACACACAAAAAATTTCTTTGTGTCACACGGCATGGTTCCAGGGTGGTCACACGTTTGTCACGAACAGAGAGTGTCATATTAAATTCTAAATTTCTCACTCATTTTAGATTAAATGTTATTGAAACTTTGTAAGTGGTCTCTTTGCATTATGTAGAGCTTAACTTGATTTATTGGTAATTTTTTGAATGATTTATCTAATTATAAATAATTATTTATAATAAATAAAGTCATAAAATACATGCATTTTAGTAGCACACCAAATCCAATTCAGTGGAAGGTTAGTAGGCACATAAGGGTGTGTGGTTGAATCATCAAATCCCAAATCCAATGGTTAGATTTAGGAAGATTGAAGTTTAATTTTTACTTTTACTCCTTAGAGGATCAACAAAGAATATTAAAAATAAATCTAGTAATCCTCAAACATAACCAAACATTTCAAAAATGTCAATATTTTTAGTCTTCTGCATGATGAATAAGAGGAAAAAATTTTGGTTAAATTTGAGTAAGGGAAACGTACGATATGGCCTCCAACGGTTAAATCTCCCTTTTGTGGGGGAAAAAGGGCCACCCAAGCCTAATACCAAGACAAGGTAGGCTTGGTATTAGGCTTGGTGAGGTAGGCTAGGAGCATCACCGACCCTAGTGGCAAGCCTTTGGAGTCTGCATGCTGCCCATGTGGAAGGCTGAGTCATCAAAACCATGCCACGTTGTTAGACCACGTGGTGCCATCTCATCAAGCAGATGTGACATCACTCCTTGCCATGTCACCTTACATTGCCACACGTGCTGCCACATGTGCCACCTCATCATTCCACATCATCAACCATGTGATCACACAATGCCACCTTGGCATACCTCCTCAACCTTGCCACGTCACAAATCCCTCCACCTCAATTTGCCATGTCAATCTACCACCTCATGAATGCCAACTCATCATGCCACATCACCTTTCAATGTCATCGAAGAGGCCCAGTACCACATCATGACCATGCAGGAAGAAACTATATTACCACATCATGACCATGCATGGTGCCACATCAGCCAGATGTATACACATGACGATGTGCGAGGCATACAATACCTCGATCGAGGTATATAACCTGGGTGAGGCATACAATAACTCGATCGAGGTATGTGACCGAGGACACCTAGGGATACCTCGATCGAGGTTCATACATACATGCGTAATGCACTGAATACCTCGATCGAGGTATAAGGTCTGATCGAGGTATATGATCGGGGCTCTGGGCATAGCAGACCTCTCCACCAAAACTTAGCCAATTAGTATCAATCTTAGCACCAAAACTTAGCCAATTAGTTTCAATCTTAGCACCTCTCCACCAATAATAATGAAGAGCAATCTAGTGGATGAGTTGAGGCTCTCTATAAGACACCACGTTTTGGTTCATTTCACCCATTCTTAGCCATTCTTGCCTCCTCATCACTTTGTCACACCTTCCATCCTACTTTCATTGAGAATGGGTTCTCAAAGCCGTAGAGCTAGTCGACGTGAAAGATGTAGGAACCCCCCCCCAAATCTGATTGACGAGGAGCACAAGCGGAAGGCTCATGAGCGCAAGAGAGCCTCTAGAGCTCGAGCTCGCGCTGCCACCACTGATCCACCTCCAGCTCTACCTCTACATCCCACCTCCACCCCCACCTCCACCCCCACCCCCACCTCCATTGTCCCCCCATCCTCATCCGCTCCCCTACCTCTAGCCTCTGCCCTTCCCCTAGCCACCTACATTTTGGCCTCCACCTCTACCTCTTCCCCCTCCACCCTCCCCCCTTGGGGGGATCACTATGTATAAACCCTCAATATCACATGCGTTCAAGGCCTATTTGTAAAATCCCTTATTTGTAATTTTTCCATTAATAAAATGTACCCTTTTTCTATACAAATCTGTAAATTTTTTCCAAAATCATTTTAAAAACTGCCTTATGTATATTAATTTTTGTAAATTTTAAATATTAAAAATATCCTTCTGTTGAACTCACGTGATAGGGTTACATATGATGAATGACCCCCTCGAGCCTCCCCCCTCCCCCTCCCCCTCCCCCTCCCCCCGCTCCGCTTGGCGCCTCCCTTCCCCCGTCCACCCTACCATCTCCCATTGATCCCCTTGCCCCACCTTGCAGCAGTAGTGTTGCTTCACGACGTGACTTATTGAAGTCCACTATCCATCGTCGTACTAGCAAGATTGTGCAGTCTTTTTTTTGTGACCTCACGCTAGCTTCGTAGTCTTCTCTTCTCACGTCCCTGATTGATCACCCTGACTTGGTAGAGTGTAGGAGGCTTGCTGATCTTGGTGCATGTAGAGATAGGGTTGTATCTAGCGAGGTCTTTAGCAGTGTTCGACGTTCCTATGCTTCTATTAAGCATAGGAACTCCAATGATGCCTTGGCAGCATGTCGTGCTATTGTGGCTGCCATTAGTAGACCTCATATGATAGGCCATGTGCGTACCGCTTCACGTCTTCTTTAGATTGCACCGTGCACATTGCGAGCAGGCATCATTAGGAGGCAGAGTCTAGAGGATAGTGAGACTGATGCTCTTTGGGCTTCGAGTGGTCGCGCACCTCGCAGCGATCGATTGTTGGATGATTCCACTAGGTCCTTCATACAATAGTTTTGGGAGGAGCATTGCAGAGCATCCCCAGTGTTCAAGAAGGCATTGCGGAAGAGGGTGTCATGCGGTGTGTACATTGAGCATGGTGCATGTTTTTTGGAGTGTACCCAGACTGAGTTGTACACTCAGTTTGTAGAGGCGCACCCAGAGTTCAAGATTGGGCAGAGGTCATTTGAGCGATGCAGGCCATGGTTTGTGCGATGCTCTCAGGAGCGTGACACATGCTGTTGTCGCTACCATGTGGATTTTGGATTGATGTATGACGTATTCCGTTCCCTTGATGGTCATAGGGGAGTGGTTCCTACTAGCCCTCGCGACTTCATTCATTCCATATTGTGTACACGAGATGGTGATGCTTTATTCCACTCCCTTGATTGTGTGGAAGGCACGTGTACTTTGTGTGGTGACTTTGCTAGAGTGCCAGGAGTTGCACTAGATACTTGTGATGTGCAGATGGTTCATTGGCAACAGTATGAGTATTGTACCTTAACATTAGATGGTGGTGCACAGTTGAGGAGGTTGCAGCTTGTGGGGAAGGAGACACCACGTGTTGTATTCATTGACTGTTTTCGAGGGAAGCTGTACCGCTACATACGCACGCCACTCGCACACTGCGAAATGGGAGGATCGTCAGTTTCGTGCATGTTTGAGAACATTTCCTACAGGGGTGGTTGTCTCAGTGGTGGACTTTGCGGAGAATTACACCTTTGCACCACAGCATGAGATCCAATCGGAGTATTATGTCTCCGAACAGGTGACGTGTGATTGAGTATTGGTTTTTTCCTCGCCTCATTATATTGAATTATTTCAATAGTCATATTTTTTTTCAATGCCATATTGCAGATTGCTATATTTGTGCACATTAGCTATCGTCATGCACAGGCTCATGTGGATGGCATTGATAGCACCATGGACTCACCCATCATTGTGCGAGAGTATCACTTCTACATTAGTGATGATCGATCGCATGATGCCCATTTTGTGCAGCATTGCTTCACTTTGCATGATAGTTTCTTGAGGGATCATGGTGTCACATGGTAGCGGCGCTGGATCTGGTCAGACGGTTGCGGTGGTCAGTTCAAATCCGCTAGACAGTTTTATTGGTTCTGCAGATGGCACCGTGAGACAGGCATTCCGATTACATGGAGCTACTTCGAGACAGGGCACGGTAAGGGAGAGCACGATGGTGCAGGTGCTTGCGTGAAGCGTGCTTTGCGTCGATACCAGTTGCGTCACAGTGCCAATCGCTTCAAGGATGCACATGATGTGGTGCGATGGTGCAGCCAGCACTTATCCACTAGTGCTACCTCCTCGTTTCAGTCGCGTGACGATAGGGTGGTGAGCCGGTATTTTTGGTGCGTGGACATTGGGAGTCTTGATCGGTCTAGGCCTTTTGATTGTCGTTTTGTGCCTGGCACTCTTGATTTCCATTCCATCAGGAGCGCAGGTGAGTCTCACCCCGCGATCTTTTCTTGACGGTTTGCATGTTTTTGCTTTGCATACATTGATGATGATTGGGGAGGGTGCTCCATGATACCATGGGCCGATCCATGGGTACGGCGAGTGCTTTCTCCCTTCCAGCCTTGGGAGGAGATACATGATGATCAGGATGCGGGATTCAGTTCCTCTAGAGATTATGACCAGCTTACAAATATTTTGCGTATTGGTGATATCTTCACGGTTATTGCTTCGGAGGGCAATGAGGAGGGTGTGGATTATTAATTGTTGCGATGCTCTATGCTGAAGAGTGCGTTGAATGAGGATACAGTGGATGGGCATGGGATGCACTTCAATGCTCATAGCATGATCATAGCTGGCCACTATTTTCAGCAGATACAGAGGCGTGGTCGCTATATTGAGTTCCACGAGTACATGGCGGATTAGGAGGCATACATGTATTCTCATCTTGTTGTTGGGATCAAGATTATTTTGAGTCGTGTTCGCACTCACAAGGCGACGTCCACTCCACGATGGTGCCTTGCAGTGGCGGATCACGAGAGCATACTTGCAACTATTGGCATGAGAGCTGATCCTGAGGAGTAGCACATTACATATCATATTTTTTGGGATCATCAGTTGATCAGATTGATTTTTATTGGGTATCACTAGTTGATTACACTTTTTTGTATTCGATATATATAGGCTCACTGTGTGACCGTACTGTGTGACCGTACCATTGTAATTTTCATGGACTCATATTTTGTATTTCACTATGATGGCTGTATACACATTCATACACATCATTGTATTAGATTCTATTTTTTACATGATGTCCGATGTCTTCTCAATGGGATTTGTTGTGTTTGTAATACAAAAAATTGTTTATTAGTAGTAATGTTGTAATTTGTTTTGTGCTTTAGGACATTTTAAAAATGTGACTAAGAAAATTCACGCACGTACTAACGAAATACGCGTGTGGACTTACTTGTTGCGGATGAAACTTCGCACGACTCTTAGGCCACCCTAGACATACATCCACGCGAGATTTGGTCTGAATTGATTTGGTATGCGCCACGTGGAAGGTACAATGCGTACATTTTTACAATCCCTACTAGCATGACTACGTATGAGCTATGGCACATGTACTAACGAAATACGCATGTGGACTTATCTGTTGGGAATGAAACTTCGCACGACTCTTAGGCCACCCTAGACATACATCCAGGCAAGATTTGGTCTCCAACTTATTTGGTATGCACCACATGGAAGGTATAATGCGTACATTTTTACAATCCCTACTAGCACAACTATGTGTGAAAAATGGCGCACGTACTAACCAAATATGCATGTGGACTTATCTGTTGGAGATTAAACTTTGCATGGCTCTTAGGCTACCGTAGACGTACATCCACGCAAGATTTGGTGCCCAACTGATTTGGTATGCGCCACATGGAAGGACAGCTGTGTACATTTTTACAATCCCTACTAGCACGACTACGTATGAGCTATGGCGCATGTACTAACGAAATACGTGTGTGGACTTATCTGTTGGGAATGAAACTTTGCACGACTCTTAGGCCACCCTAGACATACATCCACGCAAGATTTGGTCTCCAACTTATTTGGTATGCGCCACGTGGAAGGTATAATGCGTACATTTTTACAATCCCTACTAGCACGACTACGTATGAAAAATGGCGCACGTACTAATGAAATACGCACGTGGACTTATCTGTTGGGGACGAAACTTCACACGCCTCTTAGGCTACCCTAGATGTACATCCACGCAAGATTTGGTCTCCAACTTATTTGGTTTGCGCCACGTGGAAGGTATAATGCGTACATTTTTACAATCCCTACTAGCACGATTACGTGTGAAAAATGGCGCACGTACTAACCAAATATGCATGTGGACTTATCTGTTGGAGATTAAACTTTGCACGACTCTTAGGCTACCGTAGACGTACATCCACGCAAGATTTGGTGCCCAACTGATTTGGTATGTGCCACATGGAAGGACAGCTGCGTACATTTTTACAATCCCTACTAGCACGACTACGTATGAAAAATGGCGCACGTACTAATGAAATACACACGTGGACTTATCTGTTGGGGACAAAACTTCACACGCCTCTTAGGCTACCCTAGACGTACATCCACGCAAGATTTGGTCTCCAACTGATTTGGTATGCGCCACATGGAAGGACAAATGCATACATTTTTACAATCCCTACTAGCACCACTAAACCCTAAACCCTAAACCCTAAACCCTAAATCCTAAACCCTGTTGGGGACGAAACTTCACACGCCTCTTAGGCTACCCTAGACATACATCCACGCAAGATTTGGTCTCCAACTGATTTGGTTTGCGCCACGTAGAAGCAATCCCTACTAGCACGACTAAACCCTAAACCCTAAACCCTAAACCCTAAACCCTAAATCCTAAACCCTGTTGGGGACGAAACTTCACATGCCTCTTAGGCTATCCTAGACGTACATCCACGCAAGATTTGGTCTCCAACTGATTTGGTTTGCGCCACGTAGAAGAAATCCCTACTAGCACGACTAAACCCTAAACCCTAAACCCTAAACCCTGAACCCTAAATCCTAAACCCTGCTGGGGACAAAACTTCACATGCCTCTTAGGCTACCCTAGACGTACATCCATGCAAGATTTGGTCTCCAACTAATTTGGTTTGCGCCACGTAGAAGCAATCCCTACTAGCACGACTAAACCCTAAACCCTAAACCCTAAACCCTGGACCCTAAATCCTAAACCCTGTTGGGGACGAAACTTCACACGCCTCTTAGGCTACCCTAGACGTACATCCACGCAAGATTTGGTCTCCAACTGATTTGGTTTGCACCACGTAGAAGGAATCCCTACTAGCACGACTAAACCCTAAACCCTAAACCCTAAACCCTAGACCCTAAATCCTAAACCCTGTTGGGAACGAAACTTCACACGCCTCTTAGGCTACCCTAGACGTACATCCACGCAAGATTTGGTCTCCAACTGATTTGGTTTGCACCACGTAGAAGCAATCCCTACTAGCACAACTAAACCCTGAACCCTAAATCCTAAACCCTGTTGGGGATGAAACTTCACACACCTCTTAGGCTACCCTAGACGTACATCCACGCAAGATTTGGTTTCCAACTGATTTGGTTTGCGCCATGTAGAAGCAATCCCTACTAGCACGACTAAACCCTACTAGCTCAAATGCTGAGTGGGCTTTTCATCACCACGTCTTAGTTACTAGAGCATTTGCTTCAAACTTCATCAGCAACTAGCTCATAAGGTTGCCTAACTTCAGCTTAGAGCATTTGATGAATGGTGGCTCCAGCAAGCACAATTATGTGAAACTTCGGTGCACTGTATTCGTGTTGGCACCGGCATGACTTAAGCACTTTCCTCCTAGCCAAGGATTTGCCCCATCACAAGGAATCTTGGGCTCAGAGGTTGTGTGAAATGGTTGAGAGATGGAGGAGAACAAGCTTAAAGATAAAACGTGGGAAGAGAGGGGAGAAATCCTTCATTGTGAAGAAGATGATGACATGGCACTCAAAGAGGGCTCAAGGAGGGTGAACATAGCTCTAATGCCACATGTTGGAGTAGCAAGAAGTATTCAAAAGATGAAGCAAAATGGAGGATTTTATTCACGAGAGATATCCTGCATATATAGGCACAAGTTACATCCAAGAGTGACATCACATGTGAGCTCAATAGAGCATCTAGATCCATAAATCACTCCACTGATTTCTCAATCAAGCCCATGAATCTATCAATCACACCTAATGGAACCTTCTACAACCAAACCTAGTCACACTACCCACCATGTGGTGAGACACACACCCATACAAACCTTGTACCCCTAGGTACACCCCATTACATCAATTTGTCCATCATGTGATTGACGCAGATTGTGGAATAAAGGAGAGTGGATGCATTAAAGTTTCCTAGAATTATCTTTTTAGGAATATAATTCTTGTGCGATATATATGACTTGTTAAATAGAAGTGAATGTGAATGTAGCTTGTTTGTACCATGAATTCTTTAACATATCTTGAATGAGTGCCCTGATATGATTTGTAATGTGTGTTTTATATGTGTGTATTTGGTTCTTTTTTTTCAAATAGATTCTAAATGGAATCCCTCCTCCATGATGGTCTTTCAAAAATCCCAACCCAGTTCCCCATGTTGCTATCATTTGAGACATCCAAAATCTTACATGTAGTAAAGAAGATTGTGCATGATACAGATTGGGTGAATTATAACATCGAAGTGCATGCATGTGGGTGGGGTCCATCGCGCATGGATCGGCATCAGGGTGGGTAGTGTTATGGATAAAATTGTCTAAGGAAAAAGGCATTAATATATGTGTGTGTTTGTATATGTGGCAATAGTATAATAAAATATGGTGTGCATAGGGCCCAAGGTTGAGGTGGCAGGGCATGACCATGTGCCACCCTTCCATGTAAGAGGACCCATAAGGTGTGTTGTACATAATCCATGATAGTAATATTATAAAATGTAAGGTGGCAAGATTCCTTATGCCAACCCTCCACTTGTCCTCCTAGAGGTTTGAACATATTATAAAATTGGGAAGAGACCAAGGGAGTATCATAGACTTGAGATATGGGGCTTGATTTATGTGGAAAATTGAGGCAAAGGGTTGTCGCACACAATTGAGAGTGTGTAACTGCCTAGCCCACATGGGAGACTTTTCCACACACACCATGCATGTGGGAGGATACATTAATTGGGAGAGACCCCCTCTTTTGGCTATAAAAGGAGGGGGCTATTCCTTGATGAGACACGCTCATTCTTGTAAAGCCACCTAGCTAGTATTTTGATATTTCCCTCCCTTCTTTCAAATAAAGTATGGTTCTCTTCCCTTGATGTCTCCATCTCTACATTCCTCCTCCTATAATGTACATGCTTCTCTTCCCCCTCTCCTTTTCCCTTGTGTCATAGTCTCCCTCCACTTCTAATTCCTTTTCCCCTTCTATGACAATGGTTCACCCTCACGATCTCTCTATGGCCCTCGAGCGTCGCCATGCTTAGCCTCTAGCCTCTGGTCTCGATTTCTTTTCCGGCTAATAGAATTGGTGTGGATGCTGGGATTCGAGCCCAAGTCTCCATGGCTAGTGGCAAATCTTCTACTCGTACCGGTCACATCGACAAAACTATACCATCTGTGCTCCTTCTAAGCTACTGCGCGCGCATTCGATTCGCGCGTCTACTGTGTTTGACCGTGCGATAGTTTTCTGGGCTGCTGCAACTTCTGGTCGTGAACAGTTTTCTCACCTCGCACGTCTACTGCGTTCACCCGTGTGACAGTTTCCTAAACTGCTGTGGCTTCTGGTCGTGGACAGTCTTCTCGCTCCGCGCATCTACTACCCACACGACAATTCTCTGGACTACTGCGGCTTCTGGTCGCGGACAGTTTTTTGAGTTCCTGCAAAACTGTAACAGCAGATCCCGTGCCCCCCTCTCTCTTCTCTTCTTCTTCTTCTCCTTCTCCTCTCCTCTCCTCTCTTTTTATTAAAGAGTAGGATTTGAACCCAAGACCTCCCCCTTCACAAAAGGGAGACTTATCATTGGGCCAACAAGTTGGAAGTGGTAAAAATGTAATGATTTTTGTTCATATATTGAAATCGCGGGAATTGTAACTCTCTAACTGTAGGGAGTTTGCTCTTGCTGTAAAAAGCAAAAATAACACCTATTTCATTAATTTTGGACTTTTTGTGTTGTTTTTGGACGAAGCCCAAAAATCCTTCCCAAATGAAAACTTTACTTTATGAAAATATCCTTTCCAAATCAAAATTTTACTTTCTAAAAAGTTTCTTCCCAAATCAAAAGTTCACTTTGTGGCACTGTCATATTCACATAAAAATATTGTTTTTTCAATCTATACTTTTGCACCAACATGCAAGAATTTGAAATAATCCTATATTAGAAATTCTAGCTATATCTAAGTTATTTGTTAATTTAATTATTTTTAATATTTTTCCTTGACGTTTTTCCTTCCCAAATCAAAAGTTCACTTTGTGGCTCTATCATATTCACATACAAATATTGTTTTTTCAATCTATACTTTTACACCAACATGCAAGAATTTGAAATAATCCTATATTAGAAATTCTAGCTATATCTAAGTTATTTGTTAATTTAATTATTTTAAATATTTTTCCTTGACGTTTTTCATTGACATGATAAATTTATAAATCCATGAAAGGAGACTTAAATATTTCATGAAAATAACATTGTCACTCGGCAATATGCACAAAATTTAACAAAACTTTTAATAAATAGAAAGAAGACATGATGCCATAAGACCAAAGAGGGATAATAGCAATTGTAGCTAAATTATGTATATGATTACATTGAGAGACGTTGCTCTTAGCTACAGTCTTTATATCCAAAATGATATAGATTGAACATATGTTTACAATTTAAATTGTTGCTCTTAAAGAGCCTCAATTCGTGCCATCTGCATAATTTGACACCCCATTGTCTTATTGCTCAATGTCACGACAGTCCCTTGCCAGTTGCCATCTGCATAATTTGACCTAGGCTTGTCTTGCCAAGCCTTGCCCCTTGGGTGCATTGACTCCCCATTGTCTTATTGCTCAATGCGATAGTCCCTTGCCAGGTGCCATCTGCATTAACTCCCTGTTGTCTTGCCAAGCCTTGACCCTTGGGTGACATCCAGTGCAAAATACAGGTGCCATCTGCATTAACTCCCACAAGTTATCTTGCCAAGCCTTGCCCCTTGGGTGCATTGACTCCCCATTGTCTTATTGCTCAATGTGATAGTCCCTTGCCAGGTGCCATCTGCATTAACTCCCTATTGTCTTGGCAAGCCTTGACCCTTGGGTGACATCCAGTGCATATTTTGACTCTTATTTGACATACGAGGTGATGACTCTGATTATAATTGTCTTGGATTGGCTCCTTGCCTAGTACCCAAATAAAATCCTTCTGAATCAATGGACTTCAATACAAAGCTTTAATCATGGATATTCTTCATTTGCGCTATCTCCTTCTACTTCCTCCATGGCGAGCATCCTTAAAAATTCGTGTATGACCCTTGGGTGACATCCAGTGCAAAATACAGGTGCCATCTGCATTAACTCCCACAAGTTATCTTGCCTACCCTTGCCCCTTGGGTGCATTGACTCCCCATTGTCTTATTGCTCAATGTGATAGTCCCTTGCCAGGTGCCATCTGCATTAACTCCCTATTGTGTCTTGGCAAGCCTTGACCCTTGGGTGACATCCAGTGCATATTTTGACTCTTATTTGACATACGAGGTGATGACTCTGATTATAATTGTCTTGGATTGGCTCCTTGCCTAGTACCCAAATAAAATCCTTCTGAATCAATGGACTTCAATACAAAGCTTTAATCATGGACATTCTTCATTTGCGCTATCTCCTTCTACTTCCTCCATGGCGAGCATCCTTAAAAATTCGTGTATATGCAAAATAGTTTGTTGTGGTATTTTTATTTTTCCTTCTACCTCATATCCCATGTGCTTCTTTGATTTCTTTGCCCTTGAATGCCAAGACACTATGATTGTCTCTGTCGAAACTTGAGAGACTGCTTCATCATTTGGGACCCACTCCTTCATTATACAATTAGTATATAATGTGTTGTTATCCATATTCTCCTTCCTGCCCTTTGGCTCATACCATACCGCTGTAAATGTTGTAGCTCTCCCTTGGTCATCTCTTTGCACATCAACTACTTTTGCAACCCAAAACTTCACATTCTCATATTCATCATCCGATGGCCGAACCACAACAAAACAATCAACCTCTATATCTACTTGTGGCATAAACTCTCTCTTCTTCGGTCCACAATATGGACGTGGGAGTAATGATACAAAATCATTTTCAAAGACTGGAGCTGGGCGCAAATCGTTATGAACATTTGGCCAAAACATATTGCATTCTTCCTTGACATCCTTTGAGCCTCGCATTCTCTCAAGGTCCTTTATTAAATTTCGTGTCTTGTTAATTACAGTGGTAGTGTGTTCTCTCCAAGCAGGCTTCGAATCAGGATATCTCTGGAGCATTTCCTCTTTGTATGTAATAAATGCTTTTAATCCATCTATTTCACAATTAGACCTCTCATTAAATTCTTGTATAGGAGCCCATGTTGGATACCTTTCCTTGCTGGGAATTGAAGTTAAGAGACTGTAAGGTTCTTCAGGTTCCCATTTTGTATCATGAGAATACTGTTGCCATTGCATTACGGGTTTTTCATCTTTTAAAAAAAAACGAAAGTAGTGTGGATTGGTATGACCTGTCAATGCATCACCACCCGTTTGTATGAAAGGTAGAATGAAGCTCTTCCAATCATACATTCTTTCGAGCCTCTCACATACTGTACTTTCCTTACGACCACCAACTTGCCTACCACATCTTCTTACCAAGTCATCTATTGTCTCCACATCCTTGCATTTAAGCTCCCTTGAGACTGTGCTAAAAACTTGATCGATATCCTCATGTGTATGCCCAACATACAAAAATCCACATTCGACCTCATTGAAGATTTGATGAGCAACTAGCATGGAGCAGAAGGCAAACATAAGTACATTCTTATTTTCTCGCCAGCAATTATCAGCTTGTATTCTCAAAGTCGGTGGCAGGCGACCTTTTTCTGCATGTACATTGCGAATTGCCTTCATAATAGATGTTACAACCTGATTGCTATCATGTAGATGCAAGGAATCAATCCATATATCTGCAAAGAACTTAATTCCATGCACTAACACTCCACATAGATGTGTCTTTAGAAAGTGCTTTCCTTGTAATTTAGGTGGAGTGGCAACAAAACGAGGCAATGTTGTTGTATTCTGATCCATGCCATCTACAATAAGACACATGTAGTCATCAGGATGCGAAATAGCTTGCTCCTTCCAAAATGCATATTTTTGTCTGGAATGTCGAATAAGGTCATGATGAGATTTTCGGTTTTTTTTGTATAATTCCCTTTGATTTGGACATGTTGCACTCTCAATCGCTCGCTTTAAATCATCACAGACATTGCACTTTGACATTTTTTGCCTCCTTGGGATTTTAACATATCCAAAGTTCTTCTTCCAAAGAGTATACAAAGTATGAGAAGAAGCTACAGCATCCCCTCTTTGCCTTTGCTTTTCTGCAATAGAGTCAAATACTTCGAGCTTTGTCAAGCCCATTGGAAGGTGCATTTCAGTGATCGCATCACCGTTAGGGAGTTTGGTAGATATATGGGGTTGAGGCAAAGCATTTTCATGTATGAAGTCTTGTAAAATTGCTGCTGCCCTGACAGTTGAGATTCTTGATTTGGACCTTCCTCTATTACCGTGAATGCTAAATTTGTTGCCGCCCTTTGCCTTGGTGACTAAATCCCAATATGTACCATGGGATAATCCAGTAATATTGCGATATGCCTTATTGCAAATCCTTTTTCCATTTACGAGAGGTTTTACCTTTTGTCTTGAACTTAGCCTTTTATTGCCATTCTGAAGAAAGCAAGAGAGACTTGTGAGAAGGTATTCATTTCTTTCGCTTCCCCTTCTTTGCCACACGTGTCCTCTACATTCCCTGATGTCTGCAAGATCAATGAAGCGCATACATCTTCGCTTGCAACATAGATATCCCAATGCATTTAACATGTTCTCCTCCTTCATTACTCTCTTCCTCTTTGGTTGCTTTTGTGGATCTGCCTGGATTCTCTTTCTCTTCATGCATATGTATGACCGTTTTCGTTCCTCGTACACATTGTTATCTGTATTTATGCACTTCTTCTCCTCACATTTGTTTGTAACCAAGCATCCATGATTGGTCGTTGCATCCTTGTTCATATCACAATCAAAGTTAAATACTGAATAATCCTCTGTTGATCTCATCCTCATTTTTAACATACTCTTAGGACCATTCAATGAATTCAATATTCTACGAGAGTATTGAGAACCTTGAAACTCTTCCACTCCTGAGAGAACATCACTCATTGGGACATCTTGCATGGATTTCACAAATCCACAACCTTGATTGACACCAGGTTTGTTAATATGCATGAACTCATCCACACTTGACAAGACATCGCTATTGAAACCTTTGCCCTTCTCACTGTGCAAGAATTCATCCACCCCAGATAAGGCTTCGCTTCTAAAATCATTTTGTTTCTTGGAACCAATGAACTCATCCACTCCAGATAAGATGTCACTTCTATAATTGAGTATATTGAAATCATCCACATTTGAAGTGATAGAGCCTGGCACATGGGCACGCTTTTTAGGTCCTTTGATATTGTAGTATGCGTTGTCTTTATCATTGAAAACCACGTGCCTCTTTCTCATGTTTAAAAATTGCATGCTCCATCTCATATTCTTGCCTACCTCATAGTAGGGATCACATAAGGATGTTATGTTATCAACCATACCATCATCAGTGACTTTTAGAATCCTCATCTGCGCAAATGACCATTGCTCCACTTGTTCAAATCCCAATACTTCACCTTCTGCTACAATCTTATTTGCAAATGATCTCATTTGTAGAATGTCCCCTATAGTAAAATCCAAGGTGGTGCACTTTGTATTCTTGATAATGTCTGTTGCATAAGTCTCATCTTTGTCCCATGCTATAAATGATTTGTTGGATGTATTGTAGGGCATAACATCTCCAAGTGTTTCCATATCTCCACATTTATACTTTAGCTCAACATGTGCGCTAAGAATCTTTGATACAGTAACTGCTACCTTATCTTCGCCAAGTCTTCGAAAGTGGCAAAGAGAATTGGGATCACTATCATGGATTGTAGCAAATGCAACTACTTCTCTTTTGCTACATAAAATCACATCCATCCCTGGAACAAAATCTATAGCCATCTCCTTTGTGAGAGTCCTTCGCAAGCAAGCTGCAGTGGCAACAATTACATAAATATTAGTCTCTTTTTAATAATCTACTTATTTATTATAATTTTTAATTAGTACTTAATTTATTAGTGGGAGAAGTTATGCGATCAAATACTCATCAGATGGACATGCCAAGTTATCCTTTGCATGGTCAATCTAGCATTAAATACTATTTTTGCTCTAGTGTCATGCACATCCGTAAAAAAACATGAGCCTACTAGGTACGTTATCCAATCAAACACTAGGTACGGATGCGGGTGCCACTTTGCATGTAAGTCAATTCCACCTAGTTGAGGTGTACAAAAAGTGTTGTGCCCATCGGATATGCTTTGCATGGTCCATCGAGCATTAAATACTATTTTTGCTCCTATCATGCACATCCATAAAAAAAACACGCTGCTAGGTGTGTTATCCGATTAAGTACTTATGCGATGGGAATGCCACTTTGCATGTAAGTCAATTCCACCTAGTTGAAGGTGTGTGCAAAGTATTGTGCCCATCCAATATGCTTTGCATTGTCGATCAAGCATAACACACTATTTCTGCCTTACTGTCATGCACAACCATATAAAAACATGGCCATAGGTGTGTTATTCAAATAAGTACTTATCAGATGGGGGCTCCACTTTGCACGCAAGTCCGTTTTAACTACATTGAGGTGCATGCAAAGTATTGTCACCATCGGATATGATTTGCATGGTGGATCACGCATTATACACCATTTTTTCCCTAATGATATGCACATTCGCACAAAAACACGCCATTAGGTGTGTTATCTGACCAAGTACTTATCGGATGGGTGTGCCTCATTGAGAACATTTCAATACCACCTAGGTTGAGGCATAAAAAAAGTTTTGTGCCCATTGGATATCCTTTGCATGGTCGATCGAGCATTAAATACCATTTTTACCTTAGTGCCATGCACATTCGTCAAAAAACGCAGTCCTAGATGTGTTATTCAGACTAGTACTTATCGGATGGGGGCTCCAGTTTGCACGCAAGTCTGTTTCAACTAGGTTGAGGTGTGTGCAAAGTATTGTCACCATCAGATATGATTTGCATGGTCGATCACGCATTATACACCGTTTTTCCCTAGTGGTATGCACATCCGCAAAAAAACACGCCCTTAGGTATGTTATCTGACCAAGTACTTATCGGATGGGTGTACCTCTTTGACAACATTTTAATACCACCTAGGTTGAGGTATAAGAAAAGTATTATGCCCATCGGATATGCTTTGCATGGTCGATCGAGCATTAAATACCATTTTTGCCTTAGTGCCATGCACATTCGTAAAAAAACACGCTGCTAGGTGTGTTACCCGATCAAGAACTTATGCAATGGGAATGCCACTTTGCATGTGAGTCAATTACACCTAGTTGAAGATGTGTGCAAATTATCGTGGCCATCCAATATGATTTGCATGGCTGATTGAGCATTAAATACCATTTTAGCCTTAGTGCCATGCACATCCGTAAAAAAACACGCTGCTAGGTGTGTTATCTGATCAAGCACTTATGCGATGGGCGTGCCACTTTGCATGTAAGTCAATTACACCTAGTTGAAGGTGTGTGCAAAGTATTGTGTTCATCGGATATGCTTTGTATTGTCGATCGAGCATAACACATCGTTTCTGCCTTAGTGTCATGCACAACCATATAAAAATACAGCCATAGGTGTGATATTCAAATAAGTACTTATCAGATGGGGGATCCACTTTGCACGCAAGTTCGTTTCAACTACGTTGAGGTGCATGCAACGTATTGTCACCGTCAAATATGATTTGCATGGTCGATCACGCATTATATACTATTTTTTTCCTAATGATATGCACATCCGTAAAAAAACACGCCATTAGGTGTGTTATTTGACCAAGTACTTATCGGATGGGTGTGCCTCATTGAGAACATTTCAATACCACCTAGGTTGAGGCGTACGAAAAGTTTTGTGCCCATCGGATATCCTTTGCATGGTCTATCGAGCATTAAATACTATTTTTACTCTAGTGTCATGCACATCCGTCAAAAAACACGTTTCTAGGTATGTTATAGGATCAAGCACTTATGGGATGGGCATGCCACTTTGCATGTAAGTCGATTCTAGCTAGTTGAAGGTGTGTGCAAAGTATCGTGCCCATCGGATATGCTTTGCATGGTCGATCGAGCATTAAATACCATTTTTGCCTTAGTGCCATGCACATCCGTAAAAAAACACGCTGCTAGGTGTGTTATCTGATCAAGCACTTATGCGATGGGCGTGCCACTTTGCATGTAAGTCAATTACACCTAGTTGAAGGTGTGTGCAAAGTATTGTATTCATCGGATATGCTTTGCATTGTCGATCAAGCATAACACACCGTTTTTGCCTTAGTGTCATGCACAACCATATAAAAACACGGCCATAGGTGTGTTATTCAAATAAGTACTTATCAGATGGGGGCTCCACTTTGCACGCAAGTCCGTTTTAACTACATTGAGGTGCGTGCAAAGTATTGTCACCATCGGATATGATTTGCATGGTCGATCACGCATTATACACCATTTTTTTCCTAATGATATGCACATCCGCAAAAATACACGCCATTAGATGTGTTATCTGACCAAGTACTTATCGAATGGGTGTGCCTCATTGAGAACATTTCAATACCACCTATGTTAAGGCGTAAGAAACGTTTTGTGTCCATCGGATATGCTTTGCATGGTCGATCGAGCATTAAATACTATTTTTGCTCTAGTGTCATGCACATCCGTCAAAAAACACGTTGCTAGGTATGTAATCCAATCAAGCACTTATGGGATGCGCATGCCGCTTTGTATATAAGTCTATTCTACCTAGTTGAAGGTGTGTGCAAAGTATCGTGCCCATCGGATATGCTTTGCAT
This sequence comes from Dipteris shenzhenensis, assembly GCF_047967505.1. NCBI lineage: Eukaryota > Viridiplantae > Streptophyta > Polypodiopsida > Gleicheniales > Dipteridaceae > Dipteris > Dipteris shenzhenensis. Next base: position 18,767,291 of record NC_141618.1, on the reverse strand, counting down.
GGTGGATCGAGCATTAAATACCATTTTTGCCTTAGTGCCATGCACATCCGTAAAAAAACACGCTACTAGGTGTGTTATCTAACCAATTACATATCGGATGGGTGTGCCTCATTGCGAACATTTCAATACCACCTAGGTTGAGGCATACGAAAAGTTTTGTGCCCATCGGATATGCTTTGCATGGTCGATCGAGCATTAAATACTATTTTTGCTCTAGTGTCATGCACATCCGTCAAAAAACACGCTTCTAGGTATGTTATCCGATCAAGAACTTATGGGATGGGCGTGCCACTTTGCATGTAAGTCGATTCCACCTAGTTGAAGTTGTGTGCAAAGTATTGTGCCCATCGGATATGCTTTGCATTGTCGATCAAGCATAAAACACCGTTTTTATCTTAGTGTCATGCACATTCGTCAAAAAACGCAGTCCTAGATGTGTTATTCAAACTAGTACTTATCGGATAAGGGCTCCAATTTGCATGCAAGTCCGTTTCCACTAGGTTGAGGTGTGTGCAAAGTATTGTCACCATCGGATATGATTTGCATGGTTGATCACGCATTATACACCGTTTTTTTCCTAGTGGTATGCACATCCGCAAAAAAACACGCCCTTAGGTATGTTATCTGACCAAGTACTTATCGGATGGGTGTGCCTCTTTGACAACATTTTAATACCACCTAGGTTGAGGTATGAGAAAAGTATTATGCCCATCGGATATGCTTTGCATGGTCGATCGAGCAGTAAATACCATTTTTGCCTTAGTGCCATGCACATCCGTAAAAAAACACGCTGCTAGGTGTGTTATCCGATCAAGCACTTATGCGATGGGAATGCCACTTTGCATGTAAGTCAATTCCACCTAGTTGAAGGATCGTGCCAATCGCGGATATGCTTTGCATGGTCGATCGAGCATTAAATACCATTTTTGCCTTAGTGCCATGCACATCCGTTAAAAAACACACTTCTACGTTTGTTATCTGATCAAGCACTTATGCAATGGGCGTGCCACTTTTCATGTAAGTCAATTCCACCTAGTTGAAGGTGTGTGCAAAGTATTGTGCCCATCGGATATGCTTTGCATGGTCGATCGACCATTAAATACTATTTTTGCTCTAGTTTCATGCACATCCGTAAAAAAACACGCTGATAGGTATGTTATCCAATCAAGCACTTACGGGATGGGCGTGCCACTTTGCATGTAAGTCAATTCCACCTAGTTAAAGGTATGTGCAAAGTATTGTGCCCATCGGATATGCTTTGCATGGTTGATCGAGCATTAAATACCATTTTTGCCTTAGTGCCATGCACATCCGTAAAAAAATACGATGCTAGGTGTGTTATCTGATCAAGCACTTATGCGATGGGCGTGCCACTTTGCATGTAAGTTAATTCCACCTAGTTGAAGGTGTGTGCAAAGTATTGTGCCCATCGGATATGCTTTGCATTGTCGATCAAGCATAACACACTGTTTTTGCCTTAGTGTCATGCACAACCATATAAAAACACGGCCATAGGTGTGTTATTCAAATAAATACTTATCAGATGAGGCCTCCACTTTGCACGCAAGTCCGTTTTAACTACGTTGAGGTGCGTTCAAAGTATTGTCACCATCGGATATGATTTACATGGTCGATCACGCATTATACACCGTTTTTTCCCTAGTGGCATGCACATTCGCAAAAAAACACGCCCTTAGGTATGTTATCTGACCAAGTACTTATCAGATGGGTGTGCCTCTTTGACAACATTTTAATACAACCTAAGTTGAGGTATAGGTAAAGTATTATGCCCATCAGACATGCTTTGCATGGTCGATCGAGCATTAAATTCCATTTTTGCCTTAGTGCCATGCACATCCGTAAAAAAACACGCTGCTAGGTGTGTTATCCGATCAAGCACTTATGCGATGGGCGTGCCACTTTTCATGTAAGTCAATTCCACCTAGGTGAAGGTGTGTGCAAAGTATTGTGCCCATCGGATATGCTTTGCATGGTCGATCGACCATTAAATACTATTTTTGCTCTAGTTTCATGCACATCCGTAAAAAAATACGATGCTAGGTGTGTTATCTGATCAAGCACTTATGCGATGGGCGTGCCACTTTGCATGTAAGTTAATTCCACCTAGTTGAAGGTGTGTGCAAAGTATTGTGCCCATCGGATATGCTTTGCATTGTCGATCAAGCATAACACACTGTTTTTGCCTTAGTGTCATGCACAACCATATAAAAACACGGCCATAGGTGTGTTATTCAAATAAATACTTATCAGATGAGGCCTCCACTTTGCACGCAAGTCCATTTTAACTACGTTGAGGTGCGTGCAAAGTATTGTCACCATCGGATATGATTTACATGGTCGATCACGCATTATACACCGTTTTTTCCCTAGTGGCATGCACATTCGCAAAAAAACACGCCCTTAGGTATGTTATCTGACCAAGTACTTATCAGATGGGTGTGCCTCTTTGACAACATTTTAATACAACCTAAGTTGAGGTATAGGTAAAGTATTATGCCCATCAGATATGCTTTGCATGGTCGATCGAGCATTAAATTCCATTTTTGCCTTAGTGCCATGCACATCCGTAAAAAAACACGTTGCTAGGTGTGTTATCCGATCAAGCACTTATGCGATGGGAATGCCACTTTGCATGTAAGTCAATTCCACTTAGTTGAAGGTGTGTGCAAAGTATCGTGCCCATCGAATATGCTTTGCATGGTCGATCGAGCATTAAATTCCATTTTTGCCTTAGTGCCATGCACATCCGTAAAAAAACACGCTGCTAGGTGTGTTATCTGATCAAGCACTTATGCGATGGGCGTGCCACTTTGCATGTAAGTCAATTCCACCTAGTTAAAGGTATGTGCAAAGTATTGTGCCCATCGGATATGCTTTGCATGGTGGATCAAGCATTAAATACCATTTTTACCTTAGTGCCATGCACATCCGTAAAAAAACACGCTGCTAGGTGTGTTATCTGATCAAGCACTTATGCGATGGGCGTGCCACTTTGCATGTAAGTTAATTCCACCTAGTTGAAGGTGTGTGCAAAGTATTGTGCCCATCGGATATGCTTTGCATTGTCGATCAAGCATAACACACTGTTTTTGCCTTAGTGTCATGCACAACCATATAAAAACACGGCCATAGGTGTGTTATTCAAATAAATACTTATCAGATGGGGCCTCCACTTTGCACGCAAGTCCATTTTAACTACGTTGAGGTGCGTGCAAAGTATTGTCACCATCAGATATGATTTGCATGGTCGATCACGCATTATACATCATTTTTTTCCTAATGACATGCACATTCGCAAAAAAACACGCCATTAGGTGTGTTATCTGACCAAGTACTTATCGGATGGGTGTGCCTCATTGAGAACATTTCAATACCACCTAGGTTGAGGCGTACGAAAAGTTTTGTGCCCATCGGATATCCTTTGCATGGTCTATCGAGCATTAAATTCTATTTTTACTCTAGTGTCATGCACATCCGTCAAAAAACACGTTTCTAGGTATGTTATAGGATCAAGCACTTATGGGACGGGCATGCCACTTTGCATGTAAGTCGATTCTACCTAGTTGAAGGTGTGTGCAAAGTATTGTGCCCATCGGATATGATTTGCATTGTCGATCAAGCATAAAACACCGTTTTTATCTTAGTGTCATGCACATTCGTAAAAAAACGCAGTCCTAGATGTGTTATTCAAACTAGTACTTATCGGATGGGGGCTCTAGTTTGCACGCAAGTCCGTTTCAACTCGTTTGAGATGTGTGCAAAGTATTGTCACCTTCGGATATGATTTGCATGGTTGATCAAGCATAACACACCGTTTTTGCCTTAGTGTCATGCACAATCATATAAAAACACGGCCATAGGTGTGTTATTTAAATAAGTACTTATCAGATGGGGGCTCCACTTTGAACGCAAGTCCGTTTTAAGTACATTGAGGTGCATGCAAAGTATTGTCACCATCGGATATGATTTGCATGGTCGATCACGCATTATACACCATTTTTTCCCTAGTGGTATGCACATCCGCAAAAAAACACGCCCTTGGGTATGTTATCTGACCAAGTACTTATCGGATGGATGTGCCTCTTTGACAACATTTTAATAACAATTAGGTTGAGGTATAGGAAAAGTATTATGCCCATCGGATATGCTTTGCATGGTCGATCGAGCATTAAATACCATTTTTGCCTTAGTGCCACGCACATCCGTAACAAAACACGCTGCTAGGTGTGTTATCCGATCAAGCACTTATGCGATGGGAATGCCACTTTGCATGTAAGTCAATTCCACCTAGTTGAAGGTGTGTGCAAAGTATCGTGCCCATCGGATATGCTTTGCATGGTCGATCGAGCATTAAATTCCATTTTTGCCTTAGTGCCATGCACATTCGTAAAAAAACACACTGCTAGGTGTGTTATCTGATCAAGCACTTATGCGATGGGCGTGCCACTTTGCATGTAAGTCAATTACACCTAGTTGAAGGTGTGTGCAAAGTATCGTGCCCATCGGATATGCTTTGCATTGTCGATCAAGCATAACACACCGTTTTTGCCTTAGTGTCATGCACAACCATATAAAAACACGGCCATAGGTGTGTTATTCAAATAAATATTTATCATATGGGGGCTCCACTTTGCACGCAAGTCCGTTTTAACTACGTTGAGGTGCGTGCAAAGTATTGTCACCATCGGATATGATTTGCATGGTCGATCACGCATTATACATCATTTTTTTCCTAATGACATGCACATTCACAAAAAAACACGCCATTAGGTGTGTTATCTGACCAAGTACTTATCGGATGGGTGTGCCTCATTGAGAACATTTCAATACCACCTAGGTTGAGGCGTACGAAAAGTTTTGTGCCCATCGGATATCCTTTGCATGGTCTATCGAGCATTAAATACTATTTTTACTCTAGTGTCATGCACATCCGTCAAAAAACACGTTTCTAGGTATGTTATAGGATCAAGCACTTATGGGATGGGCATGCCACTTTGCATGTAAGTCGATTCTACCTAGTTGAAGGTGTGTGCAAAGTATTGTGCCCATCGGATATGCTTTGCATTGTCGATCAAGCATAAAACACCATTATTGCCTTAGTGTCATGCATAATCGTCAAAAAACACGATCGTAGGTGTATTTTTCGAACAAGTACTTATCGGATGGGGATGCCACTTTGCACACAAGTCAATACTGCCTAGGTTGAGGAACGTGTAAAGTCTTGTGTCCATTGGATATGCTTTGCATAGTCTGTCTCACATGATACACCATTTTGTTCCTAGTGTTATGCACAATCGTCATAAAATACATAGGAGGTGTGTTATCCGAACAAGTACTTATGAGATGGGTGCACCACTTTGAATGCAAGTCAATAAGACCTAGGTTGAGGAGTGTACAAAGTTTTATGCCCATTGGAGAAATGTAGATGCGATAATATTAGAAAATTCTCGGTATATGTATATGTGTGTGTGTGTGTGGCAAACAATTTTGGCACAAAGTAAACACCTAGTGCACAAATTATGCACTTCATACCTTGAGTAAATAAGCTTGTTGATGAGGATAAATATACCCTTGAATAAAAGCACAGTTGTTGTATGACCACAATAGGATCGCTTTGACACCTGTGATTTTGCCCATATGTAAGTTTACAAATAGTATAAAAAATCATGTAATAATATATTAATAGTTTGCAAATGTGTATAGCAAGTGAGTAATGGGAAGTGGAAGTGGGAATGAGGAGGGAGGAGTGGAATAGGATAGGGAAGTAATAAGGGTGTATGATAATTAGTATAAAAAATAGTATAATAATATATTAATAGTTTTTAAATGGCAAGTGAGTAATGGGAAGTGGAAGTGAGAGTGGGGAGGGAAGAATGGAATGGGAGAGGGGAAAGTAATAGGGGAGTAGGCTAATAAGGGAGTGAAATGAGTGAGGAAGTTAATAGGGGATGAAAAAGAGAAGGGTGAGATGGGGAAATATGGGATTTTGGAAAATGGGACGTGGTGGAAATGTGGGATGGGAGTGGTGGCAATGGGGAGGAAGAAGAAATGGATGGATGGGAGGAGGGCTAATGGATGAGGGATGGGGGTTCAATAGGAGAGGGGGAGTAATGGGAGCCAATGGGAGAGGAGATAAATGAAAAGCCAATAGGAGAGAGGGGAGGAATGGAAAGCCAATAGGAGAGGAGGAGGAAAACCTAATTTTTCTTATATATAGTCTTCCTTCATTCATTCTTTCTCCCCTCATTTCATTCAAGCAAGAAAGCAAGGACGATCAAGAGAGCAAGGAAGGAAGAGCAAGAAAGCAAGAAAGAGCAAACTTACAAACTGTTTCCAGGTACTTGCAAACTTTTTTTTCTAGTTTCTTTTTTAAAATTTAAAGAGAGAGAAATTAGAGAGAGAAAGGTTCAGGGGAGGGGAGGGAGGAGGAAGGGAGGGGAGGAAGAGGGTGGGACGGGAGGGAGGAGGAAGGGAGGGGAAGAAGGGGCGAAGAGGGAGGTGGGTGTGAGGGTGGGAGGGGAGGCTGGCGCGGCGGGTGGGAGGGAAGCGGGTGGGTGCAGAGGGGAGGCTAGGAGGAGGAGGGGGGAGCGGTTGAGAGGGGGAGGGGGGGGCGCAGCGAGAGGAGGGGGGAGCGGCTGAGAGGGGGAGGGAGGGGGCCGCGGCTGAGGGGGGGAGGGTGAAGAGGGGGGGGAGGGGGGAGGAGGGGGAGGGGGGGGGCGCCGTGAAGAGGGGGGGCTGGCGGCCGCGGCCGCCAGCCCGGGAGGGTGGGGGAGCGGCTAAGGGGGGGAAGGGGGGGTGGGGGAGGGGTTGCGAAAGGGGGGGGGGGGGCGGGTGAAGAGGAGGGGGGGGGGGGGCTGGGTGAGAGGGGGGGGGGGCTGGCGGCCGCGGCCGCCAGCCCAGGGAAGGGGGGGGGGTGGGTTGGGAAGCGGGGGGGAGGGTGAAGAGGGGGAGGGGCTGGGTGAGAGGAGGGGGGGGGGGGTGCGGGGTGGGTGAGAAGGGGGGGGGGGCTGGCGGCCGCGGCCGCCAGCCCGGGTGAGAGGAGGGGGGAGAGAGGAGAGGGGGGGGGGGCTGGCGGCCGCGGCCGCCAGCCAGGGAGAGAGGAGAGGGGGGGCGGGCTGGGTGCGAGGAGGGGGGAGAGAGGAGAGGGGGGGGGGGGCTGGCGGCCGCGGCCGCCAGCCAGGGAGAGAGGAGAGGGGGGGAGGGGTGGGGGGTGGGTGAGAGGAGGGGGGGGGGGCTGGGTGCGAGGAGGGGGGAGAGAGGAGAGGGGGGGGGGGCTGGCGGCCGCGGCCGCCAGCCAGGGAGAGAGGAGAGGGGGGGCGGGCTGGGTGCGAGGAGGGGGGAGAGAGGAGAGGGGGGGGGGGGCTGGCGGCCACGGCCGCCAGCCAGGGAGAGAGGAGAGGGGGGGAGGGGTCGGGGGGCTGGGTGCGAGGAGGGGGGAGAGAGGAGAGGGGGGGCGGGCTGGGTGCGAGGAGGGGGGAGAGAGGAGAGGGGGGGGGGGCTGGCGGCCGCGGCCGCCAGCCAGGGAGAGAGGAGAGGGGGGGAGGGGTGGGGGGTCGGTGAGAGGAGGGGGGGGGGCTGGCGGCCGCGGCCGCCAGCCAGGGAGAGAGGAGAGGGGGGGGGGGCTGGGAGAGAGGAGAGGGGGGGGGGCTGGCGGCCGCGGCCGCCAGCCCAGGGAGAGAGGAGAGGGGGGGCTGGGTGAGAGGAGGGGGGAGAGAGGAGAGGGGGGGGGGGGCTGGCGGCCGCGGCCGCCAGCCAGGGAGAGAGGAGAGGGGGGGCGGGCTGGGTGAGAGGAGGGGGGAGAGAGGAGAGGGGGGGGGCTGGCGGCCGCGGCCGCCAGCCAGGGAGCGGGATGGGTGGGGAGGGGTGGGGGGTGGGTGAGAGGAGGAGGGGGGGGCTGGCGGCCGCGGCCGCCAGCCAGGGAGAGAGGAGAGGGGGGGGGGGCTGGGAGAGAGGAGAGGGGGGGGGGGGGGCTGGCGGCCGCGGCCGCCAGCCAGGGAGAGAGGAGAGGGGGGGGGGGCTGGGAGAGAGGAGAGGGGGGGGGGGGCTGGCGGCCCCGGCCGCCAGCTGGGAGGGTGAAGGGGGGGGATGGGTGGGTTGCGAAGGGGGGGGGGGTGAGAGGAGGGGGGGGGGCTGGCGGCCGCGGCAGCCAGCCCAGGGAGTGAGGAGAGGGGGGGGCTGGCGGCCAGCCCCAGGGAGGGCGGAGGGGGAGCTGGGTGAGAGGGGGGGGGGGTTGCCAAGGAAGGAGGGAGGGGGGCCAAAGGGAGAGTGAGGAAGAGGGTGGAAAGGTTGGGGGGGTCGTCAAGGGGGGTGGGGAAAATTTAGGAAGGTTAAAAGGGGTAGGGGGAAAAAGGGGTAGGGGAGGAAGAGGTTAGGCGACGGGAGAGGGGAAGGGTAGCAAGAGGGGAGAGGGATTTTGGGGAAGGAGGGAGAGCGGAGGGAAGGGAGGAGTTTTGGCGGCGGAGGAAGGGGAGGGGAGGGAAGGAGGTTGGAGGAGAGGATTGGGTCGAGGGATGGATGGAGGGAAGGAGAGGAGAGAGAGGAGAGAGAGAGAAGGAGAGAGAGATGGGAGAGGAGGATTTGACTTACGAGAAGAATGAAAAGGACGTACGAGAATGAAAAGGACTTACATGAAAAGGACTTACGAGAATGAAAAGGACTTACAAGAATCGAGAAGAATGTTGAACATAAATTTGAATTCAAAAGGAACGTATAAGAAGAAAGTATAAGAAGAATGTTGAACACAAATTTGAATTCAAATTTATAATGAATTCAAATTTCCCTCTCTTTTTTGAAAATTCAAATTTATGTGTAGGAGTGGACTAGTTTTAACTCTCTCCTCGTTTCATTGAAGCAACCAAGAGCGGAAGAGAAAGGATAAGCCGAGCCTTACTTTTTTCACTTTTTCCACTTTTTCCAGGTACTTGCATTCTTTTTTATTCGTCTTGTAATTCTATTTCTTTACTTACAATTCTTTTCAATTAGTTTCTTAGAAGGCATTACAATTCTTTTTAAATTAGTTTCTTATTTGAGTTTTTGAGTTCTATTTTAATTAGTTTTTTATTTATATTCGAGTTTGTAAATTTGAGAAATGGGAGAATAGGGATTAGTTTCTTATTTGAGTTTTTGAGTTCTATTTTAATTAGTTTTTTATTTATATTCGAGTTTGTAAATTTGAGAAATGGGAGAATAGGGAGGGAGGGAAAGAGAGAAATTAAGAGAGAGAAGAGGGGCTCCTTAAGAGAGGGAGAGAGAGAGAGAGAGATTCACACAGAGAATAGGGGCTCCTTAAATGAGAGAGAAGAGTAGGGAGGGAAAGAAAGAGAGAGGAGAGAGGCGGAGAGAGATTAAGAGAGAGAAGAGTAGGGAGGGAAAGAAAGAGAGAGGAGAGAGGCGGAGAGAGATTAAGAGAGAGAAGAGTAGGGAGGGAAAGAAAGAGAGAGGAGAGAGGCGGAGAGAGATTAAGAGAGAGAAGAGTAGGGAGGGAAAGAAAGAGAGAGGAGAGAGGCGGAGAGAGATTAAGAGAGAGAAGATGGTAAGGAGTGAGGAGAGAGGGGGAGAGAGATTAAGAGAGAGAAGCGGGTCTCTTGGGGGCCGTGGCTACTTGAGGGAGGGAGAGAGTAGGGAGAGAGAGGGAGAGAGAAAGAGAGAGAGGGAGAGAGAGAAAGAGAGAGAGGGAGAGAGAGAGAAAGTTTATAGGAATGAAACGTGGCGAGAGGAGAGAGGAAAAGAGAGAGAGAGAGAGAAGAGAAGAGGGAGACTTAGGGAGAGAGAGGGAGAGAGAGAGAGAGAGAGAGAGAGAGGAATGAAACTTCTGTGCTAGAGGGAGAGAGAGGGAGAGAGAGAATAAGTGGGATGAGGATAGAGAGAAAAATACTTAAGAGTTGTCAAAGAGAGAGAGAGAGAGATTAAGAGAGAGAATGAGGTGTCTTGACTATGACTACAAGGAGATTTAGGAGGAGAGAGAGAGAGAGAGAGAGAGAGAAAGTAAAGAGAGTTTTATATATTTACATCTTTTATATTATATTTTTAAATGAGAGAGAAGAGTAGGGAGAGAAAGAAAGAGAGAGGAGAGAGAGGGAGAGAGATTAAGAGAGAGAAGCCGGTTTAGGGTTTAGGGTTTAGGGTTTAGGGTTTAGGGTTTAAGAGTTATAGAGAGAGAGAGAGATTAAGAGAGAGAATGAGGTGTCTTGACTATGGCTGCAAAGAGATTTAGGAGTAGAGAGAGAGAGAAAGTAAAGAGAGTTTTATATATTTACATACTTTATATTATACTTTTAAAAAATTATAAAAGAGTGAATTTATGGTTTATTTTGAAAGTGAGATAATGTTTTTATATATATTCATCTTTTAAATTGAAAAATGTTAACTTTTCTTTAGATACTTGTTCTTTATTTATATCACATGCAGGTTTAGCCTCTACATCACAACCCCTTCTTTTGCATATTTAAGCCTCTTAAACCCCAGCACATTAAAATGAACACAGAAAAAGAAATTATTTATTGCTTTTCTTCGCTTCGACGGTTGGTTTAGCATAGTTTAGCATAGATTAGATTGCCTTAGAGGAGAGACAATTCTCCAAGTTGCCAATCGAAGCCATGCTCAAATTTTTCTAACTAGTTCCTATTCGTTGTCAGTCCCTTCGCTCACATGCGGTTTAACACTCATAACATGCTATTAAATAAGACCTTTTACCATTTACCAAGAAGTTTATCAGTGGGCAGATTGCATGAGCAAATATCAGTGGACAGATTGCATGAGCAGATATCAGTGGACAGATTGCATATATCAGTGGACAGATTACATGTCATGGGACATATTGGAGCTTGATGATTATTGGTTATTTTTATTGCATTTGTATAAATATTTAAGCTCATTTATTGTCATTAAAATCCTTGTAAAGCCTTTTATGCTATTTTTTACATTTATTGTCATATGAAGCGCCTTGTAATAAACCCGACCATCCCGACCATTCACTAATTAACGAGTATCAGTGGGATGCATAAGTGGATATCATGTGGGCTGCATAAGTGGATATCACTGGAACAGTTTTTAGTGGATAGATTGCAACAGTTGGGTATCAGTGCTCAGATATCAATGGATGGACAGATTACATGAATCTTCACGAAGATTGAAGCTTTATCACTAGACGACATTTTATATTACTTGTAAAGCTTTATTGGCTAATTCTTTTACATTTGTACAAATATTTAAGCCTTGTAAAGCCTTTTAGGCTATTTCCCACATTTATTGCCATATGAAGCCTTGTAAAGCCTTTTGGGCTATTTTCCACATTTATTGTATCAAGGGTTGTATATTGTACTTTACTTGTATGTATCTAAATTCTTCATTATCTTTTCTTGTAGGATTATGGAGCAATCAGCTAATGTGATGGCTATACTAGATGACTCTGAGATCAGAGAATGGGTTTCTGATGTCACTTTGAATTTCAAAGGAAAGGAATATAGCCCCAATGGCTTTGGTAGGTGGACTCGATATCACATGGGTAGAAGAGCCTGGTTTCTTCATCAAAAGGAAAAGAGACTCTTTCTACTTATGTCAAAAAGGGAGTTCAATGGTGTTGAAGATCCATGGGATGCTACTTTCTTCAAAAAAGATATGACTTCAAGCCTTGTAGTAGGCATAATAATTCAGCGAAAAGACACCTTTGTGGATATTTTAACAAAGAGTTCAGATCCTGAAGTTGGCGGTATGCATTTTATTGTGTCAAGGAGAGACGCAAAGACCTTTGTGATGCCTCCTCCTCAACCATCAAAGTTTCCAGAGTTGCAAAGGGCATTGGAGACTCTTTCATATACTTGGGAGCAATTTCCTAGTGTGGTGGCAAAAAGGTTGCATGCAAAGATAATGCTTGAATACTTTCAGGATGCAGAATATGCTCTCCATATGCAAGAATCATCACATGAAGGAGATCAAAAAGCTCAGACTTCAATGCAGGGACAAGAAGAACAGGCACACTGTCACAAACCTGTAGAAGATGAGCGCAAACTTGTAGAGCCAGAAATGGTGAATGTAACTAAGGATGATGAAAAACAAGACTTGAGTGCACGGGAATTAGCAAAAATTGAAGAAGATCAAGGTCGATCCACTGCAGTTATGCTAGAAGCTCTTGCTAGCAAGCCACGACGTGAAATGCAAAAGGCTAGTACTGCAAGAGCCACGGTTCCAAGCAGTAAGAAAAGACATCGTCCCACTGTAGAGAAAGATAATGTGGATGAAAAACGGTCAAAAAAAGAGAAAGATGAAGAAGACTCAGAATCTGAGGCTGAAGATGATCAAGATGAACTCACATCAATTAAAAATCTTAATCTGCGTCTTAATGAAGCAGTTACAGATGATGATGTGGGATATATCTGGGGTCAAAGGACGTGGTTTGTGAATGCCAAAGATGTGGAAGCTGCAGCTCTGTTTACTAATAGCCGAAGCCTTGATATATCCTATGCAATGCAAATATACGAGGCTTTGAGAGATGGCAAGAAACCTGTGGCAAGTAATGTGGTCTTGCGCCCAATAATGTTTTGTCCAACCAAAAATAGTTTTCTGGATCAAATAACATTTACAGGGCCTACACATTTCGAGGAGATCTTCAGTCAATTCTTTAAAAACACTCTAAAAAATATTCCACATGAACGAGGCGAAGAGGCACAAGGAGAGAATATGCTAAAGGAAGTCAAGAAGGAATTTCTCCTTCATTGCAGATTCCAGCCCATTGATGGTCAACATTGGGCTTATGCTTGTAATCAGATCGCAAGGGAAGCAAAGGAGGGCAAAAGACTCACTCCAGAACAATTTGTAAAGATAAGCTCATTCCATTATTATCCTGCAACGATCTGTATATTCAAGCATGAGATTAAATATTTGATTGAGTCCGAAAGACTTAATCATTATGTCCATGGAAAGCGTAAGATATCCTCAACATCAGAGGTCTTACAGAAGGCAAGGGTGATATGGACAACATTTGGTTCCCCAAATCCTGATTTGAAGCGAAAGGTCACAAAAGCAGACGCCGACACACTCACAAACTTTTATACTTCTTTGAGTGCAGTTGTGCCTAGGGGAACCCAAGAGCGGGAAGAAAGTATGACAAGCCTCAAGGTGGTGAGGGACAGATATGCCGACTATACTTCTATCATCTTTCGTCCTGTTGAAGTGTTCAATGAGATGCTTGAAACGTGCATTGCTTGTGAGCGTGGACAGCTGACCTATGAAGCTCCTTTGTTTATCTCCGGCAAGTCAAAGGTAATGGATAAGAAGGAGTTGACGGCAAGGATGTGGAGGCCTGTAAAGTACTTACCTGATAAGTATGCATCCATGGCAGCACAAAGAATTTTAAAGAAAGAATGGTTTTTTGGAAAAAAAGACAAAGACCACTGCATGGAAGAATGCATCAATGTACAGGTGAGGCGTGATGCAGTGCATAGTGCCATCAAGTATTTGCTGTCAGAGAAACAAATTCCACTTACTCATTGCAACATTGACTATAATGTGGTGAAGCATATAGCTTCTTTGTCAACACCCAAGGTAAAGCTATGGGCCAACAGGTGGATTAAAAAGGATGAAGATGGGTCGGAAATAGTAACCTCTTATATGAGAAAAGAGATCCCACAACAGGTGGTTGCATATGTGGAAAGATTAATCAGCGAGATAAGAATGCCAACAGATATGCACCAAAGCTTTCAATTCAATGTAGAGGTTACGGCAGAGTCTGGAAAGCTTGTCAACTTCAGGGGAGTCTCAGAAGATGACTTCTTTAAGAATGAGTCAGCATGGGATAAGCCACAACTATTCTTTATCAATGAAGTTTCTAGCGATGATATCCATAACTTCATTGATAGAATAGTATATACCACCATTAGCAAAGTGGCGATTTGTAACATTGTCATATTTGTTGATAAAAAAGACAAAGAAGCCATGCAGGTTACTCTAGAGCGAGCATATTCATCAGATTTGAAGATCTATAGTGGTGTTTATGCAGCAAAGAGAGGCAAGAGAGAATGTGGCATAGCGATTCAAACTCTTGAATCATTCTTTCTATGTATGCGGAGTCCCAACCCTGATCACTCTTTACAAAAGAACATAAGAGGGAATCCAAATAATTTGAGATTGATGCTAGAAGAGCAAGATATTCCCAGGTCCATACATTATCAGAAAAACAACTACGGAAGTCCTGCAAAAAGTGGGAGTCTCTTGCTTACCATGATGGAGAATTTGCTGCCGGCAGGTTGGGAGGTCACCTTGTGCAGGATGGGATATTTATTTGAGGATCTCCTAAGAAAAGGCAACTCCACCAATATTATTGAAAATAAGCATTTCATGGCCTATTTCCAGCTTCAAGCAGATCTAACCACAGGCTATGAAAAAGAGATAGACCACAAGGACACCGATGACATGGATGATTACCTTGAAGATCATAATGTCCCAGTTGTTAATGATGAAAAGATGGACTTACATGACCCATTCACAGAGAGGTTGGTGGATGAAGACAAATATGATGATGCCCTCTTTGATAATTATGGCTCTCAGGGTTATGAAAAAAGGCCACTACGACAATACTTAGCGGTATGAACTCTCTATTTCTCAACTAAATACAATTTTTTAAATAAGATTTAAATTTAAAGATAATGACTCTAATCTCTCATATTTATTTACAGGCAATAGAGGGAGAAGAAATGGATGAAGTCAATACGGAGGCACTCCCTTCCACTTCAACAATGCAACCACCTCTAAATTTGATTGAAAAATCAAATTTAGCTGCATTAGATAAAATGGAGAGCTCATTTCAAGTTAAGATCGTTTTGAAACGAGAACCTCAGTATTTAAGCTTTGGTAGAGAGGAGGTTTCAATCCTCTCCAATCCTTTAAAAGAGGTTAATGACAATGTTATCTTGGCCATTCTCAGGTAATGTTTATTTATTTATTGCTACTTCAATAAGCTAACATTTGTTTATTTATTCACAGTTCAGTTATATATCAGTTTCCTAGTGCAGAATGCAAATCAATTCTATGAGCTAATGTTTGTTTATTTCTTGGTGCAGTGTAGTTATTTCTCAACTTCCTAGTACAGTGCAGCATCGTGTCTACATGGTCGATGCTCTCCTTTCTTCTATTCTTAGCTCTCCTCAAAAGACTATAGAAGATGTCTGTACCTGGTTAAGCCCTTTGAATTTAGATGGGGTGCGAGTCATCTTAATGCCTTATCATGAGGCGTAAGTATCAACTCTAACCTTATTTTTACTATTTCTTTGGCAAGTTTGTGTAAAACAATAATCATTTTTATTCTGGTCGTGTAGCTCACATTGGAGTCTGATCTTCTGGGACCTTGAACTCAACCATTTATGGTTTGTGAATTCAATAGAAGGCTATCATGCCAACTCCCCAAGGTAATTATTCTCTTAATATTTTTGATACTTTCTTATTTTGTATCTTATGATCATGACATATTAATATATTTCATATGTCATGCTGGACAGTGCTGCATATCGGCTAGTATCTGCTGTCAGAACAACCACGGAGCAACAAGATCAAGTAGAATTCAAAAGACGTCTGCCAGTGGAGCAAAAAGATGGACACAGTTGTGGGTGGAGAGTCGCCTACAACTGCATGTTGTTTCTTAGAGAGATTTTTGATCTGGAGTTACCAGTCAAAATGGAATCATATACAGAAGCTGATCTGCTAGCATTTCGGGCTGAGAGTATTCAGCATCTAATTACTACCATTGGGAAACAACATGAAAATATGACTACATTGCAGCATGTATAAAACCTTATCTTTATACTTGTATACTTGTTCCAGCCTTTAAGTGGATGTATAAATCTCATGACTTTTTTATATTTTCCTCAAAAGGAGAAGAGAATGAGTTTAATGAAAGCATACTATCTTTATACTTTTATAATTATTTAAACCATTAATTTTATTTGGGATGTATAAATCTCATAACTTGTCTAATGAAAGCATGCTATCTTTATACTTCTATGATTATTTAAACCATTATTTTTATTTGGGATGTGTAAAAAAATTTTCATCCAAGAGAAGGAGAGACTCACTCTAATGAAAGCGTGTATGAAACCTTTTTAAATTTTTGCTCCAAGCAGAGGAGAGACTTACACTAATGAAAGCATATATGAAACCTTATCTGCTTGTTTAAGCCTTTATTTGGGATGTGTACATCGCATAACTTTTTTATATTTTTATGGCAGAAGGAGGATGTGGAGGACATAGCAAGTGAAGAAGAATACGATGTAGACTACTCCCTCAATAAGATGAGTCATAAAAATATGAATCTATTGGAGCAGATTGGAAGTTCATTCACTGCTATGTTGTTAATTCGACAACAACCTCATTTTTTTGAATTTGGTGAAGAAGAGATTTCAATCCTCTTGAATCCTAAGAATGAGGTTAATGTCAAAGTCATTACAACCATCCTCAGGTTTGATGCAGCCTTTTCCTTGGCTTTATACTTTGCTTATTTTGATTAAACCCAAGAAGCTAATACTTTTTTTTTAAATATAGCAATGTTATAGCAAATTTTCCGCAAAATATACAAAGCGTTTCATATATGCTCGATCCTCGTATTTCGGAAGTGCTTATCAACAAAGAAGAAACCATAGAGAATGTTTGCAAGTGGTTGAAGCACATTCCTATGAATGACGCACGAGTTATTTTTACAGCATATTATGAGAAGTAAGCATCAAACCCTACTTGTTTTTCCTATTGCATTTGCTAGAATTGTCTCAAACACAGTAATTATTCTTTATTGATAATGCAGCTCACATTGGAGTCTGGTAGTCGTGGACATCCTTGCGAAGAAGTGCTTCTTTGCAAACTCAATGACATCCGTCCATGGCAATGTGTTAGAGTAAGTATAGACTACACTTGTTGTCACTTCTTGACATGTAGATTGATATGCAATGCACATATTCACTGTTGTTATATGTTTTGATATGCAGATCAGCTCGAAAATTAGTAGATGCTATCGACATAGTAATCCGGCAATGTGACTTGGCACAACAAATAGAGTATATAACATGTCAGGTGTCACATCAAGATAATAGCCACATCTATAATTGTGGATGGAGGGTGGGCTACAATTGCTTTTTGGTACTTGGTCAAATTTTTGAGATGCAAAATGACACCACACTATCAACATATACGGATTTGCATCTCTATGCATTTATAACATGTACCATTCGAGCAATCATTGATTGCGAAATGAATGCCATCAAAGAGTCAAAGAGGATAGATGACCTCAACTCTACAAACATGGCCTCATTAAAAGAATTGGGAAGCTCTTTTAATGTTAGGGTTATGATTCAACATAGACCTCAGTATCTTGAATTTGGGGGAGAAGAGATTTCAATTCTCTCTAGAGCTTCAAATGAGGTCAATAACAACGTTATGATGGCCATTCTCAGGTTTGATACAAACTTTTTCTCTACTTGATAATTCAATATTTTGATTTAATCTAATAAGCTAATAAGCTAATATTCATTTATTTTGATTAAATCTAATAAGCTAATATTCATTTATTTGTTGGTGCAGTATAGTTATCTCACGATTTGGTAGAGTCGTACAAAATCGTGCGTATATGTTGGATTCCCTCCTTTCTCCTATACTTAGCGATAGCAGAAAGACAATAGCCGATGTTTGTAAATTATTACAGCCTTTACATTTACATGGCGTGCGAGTCCTATTTATGGCATATCATGAGATGTAAGTATCATGGCAACCTTTATTTTCATCTTGTACTGGCAACATTGTGTTAAATAATAATGGTTCTTAATTATTCGTGTAGGGAACATTGGAGTCTGGTGGTTTGGAACCTTGAAGACAACTATTGTTGGTTTGTTAACTCCATTGCAGGCTTTCATGGCTCAGTGCAAACGTAAGTATTCTATTAATCTGTTGTTACTTCTATATTATGTACCTTATGTGATAGATACACTAAGTTTTTTTAATATGTCACGATGAGCAGGTCGATTGAGAAGTTGGTATCTGCTATCAGAGAAACAGGACAGTACAAAGACTCGGTAGACTTCCAAAAGCGTTTAGTAGTAGAGCAGGAAGATGGGCATAGTTGTGGGTGGAGAGTTGCCCACAACTGCATGTTGATTTTCAAAGAAATTTTCTCACTTATGCCACAGATCTCATCGGAAGACTCTTTGGAGCTCAAATATTCAGAGGAGGATATACAATTGTTTAGGGCTGAAATCATTCGAGACCTAATTGCTACCATTAGAATACAACGTGCAACTGAAGCAATACCAGAGCTTTCCTTTAAGGAAGAGGAGACTGAGTCTACTATGAAAGCACTGCATACTACAGAAGAAGTAGAGACCCAATGTACACCTACAGCACCACAGCCTCCACTGGAAGCATCAGAAGAGTTGCCACCGCCTCCGCTTGCATTTAAGGAAGAGGATACTGAGTCTACTCCGAAAGCACTACATACTACAAAAGAAGTAGAGACCGAGTGTACATCTACAGTACCACAGCCTCCATTGGAAGCGTCCGAAGAGTTGCCAGAGTCTCCACTAGAAGCATCACAAGAGTTGTGATGCATGTATGATGTTGTGTTTGTAGTTTTTGTTGATTATACACCAATTTGTGACTTATTACTTAAGTGGCATAATCATGATATTTATATAATTTCTTTATGCACACAATTTTATGATATGAATGTGTGATGATGTGATTATTTGGAAATAAATCCTTGTGTGATGGGAATTCTGATATGAATATTTGATGATGTAATATTTGTAATATATTTATTTCATGCACACAATTTTATGATATGAATGTGTGATGATGTGATTATTTGAAAATAAATCCTTGTGTGATGAGAATTTTGATATGAATATGTGATGATGTAATATTTGTAATATATTTCTTCATGCACACAATTTTATGATATGAATGTGTGATGATGTGATTATTTGAAAATAAATCCTTGTGTGATGAGAATTTTGATATGAATATGTGATGATGTAATATTTGTAATATATTTCTTCATGCACACAATTTTATGATATGAATGTGTGATGATGTGATTATTTGGAAATAAATCCTTGTGTAATGAGAATTTTATTCAGTTGGACAGTCTCCACTCACTTAAAGTAGAGCATTCGCAATGCTTCTCTCACTTTATTCCAACCCTTATCCTTATCATCTCCACTCACTTAAAGTAGAGCATTCAATCTCCACTCGCTTTATTCCAACCCTTATCATAGTGAACACATCGTGCCACTCACTTTATTCCAACCCTTATCCTTATCGTAGTGAACACATCGTGCCTTAGTGCACTTGTATTCTTCCATCCTAGTCTTTCCACAAACACTCTCTTATTTCTTACATCCTAGTCCTTCTGAGTAACTTGTATTCTTCTATCCTAGTCCTTCCGCAAACACTCTCAGAGTCTTCTTTCATCCATCCTGATAACCAAGTATCCTTCTGAGTAACTTGTATTCTTCTATCCTAGTCCTTCCCCAAACACTCTCAGAGTCTTCTTTCATCCATCTTGATAACCAAGTATTCTTCTATCCTAGTTCTTCCACAAACACTCTCTTCTTTCATCCATCCTAGTGCTTCTCACATTAACTTGTATTCTTCTTGTATTCTTCTATCCTAGTCCTTCCGCAAACACTCTCAGAGTCTTCTTTCATCCATCCTGATAACCAAGTATTCT